>NC_135788.1:88590433-88938767 GCF_051106095.1 Pogona vitticeps
GAAGGGTAGATTTTATTTCATTCCAAAATTGCCCTTGTTGTGCCATTCTGTTCCAGCTGCCCAAGTGTTTAGGCTAAGATTCAAGGTCCCCAAATATTTGTATCCGTGGCCTGATGGCCTAATTCCACAGGTTTACGAATATCCACAGCACAGTTTTTTTTAAATGTTCCACTCTAGGGTTAATTTGTCCAGCCAGACACAGAAAAAAAAGTCAAATAGAAGTAAACAGATTCTGAGGCTTTAAGCAACAACAGTGTAGTCAAGGTTACTCCTCCTGGGCTCCATGCCAAAAGACTTCAAATAGTCAAAACCATCTTTCATGTCCTCTGAAACCATTTTGTACATCTGATTTATGTCCACTAACTCTTTATGTACTTGGTCTATCTTCAATGGATCTTCCAGGCTTTTTTGTTGTTGTTGTTAATTTTGCTGTTTTTATCCCTTTGCCTTCCCTTAGTACTCTCCTCTGATCCAAGACTGACGTTTCTCTTAAATTAATTTCCTCCACCTCCTGTTTTGATTGGCATACATCATCTGGAATACTCTCATTTCCTTCTTTGTTGTTCCCTGTTACTTGCGGACTATAATTCTTCTGATGTTGATTGGATAATTTTGTCTCTTGATAATGGGATCTAACTATTTCTAGTATTGTTTGAAGGGTAGCTTTTATTTCATCCCAAAATTGTCCTTGTTGTGCCATTCTGTTCCAGCTGCCCAAATGCTTATAAACAGACATTCAAAGTTTCCAGAGTCATTTCATCTTTTTGAAATAATTTTGTTGGCATTGATATCATCTTTAAAACATTTTATCTGCATTTTCTTTAATAGTTACTGGTTTTTAGTTTTATTTCAGGAGAGATGTCAACTCCGCATATTGTCTCCTTTTCTGTCTTATTTGCCATGGAATATGTTTCAAGATCTTAATTTCTTTGTCTTTTCTATTAGGTTCCTTGCATTGTATATTTCTTAAGACTTTATCTCAAAAGATCTTTCTTGTAAATTTAACATGAATTACTATGGGGAGATTTTTAGTCCTGGTGTATGCTATATTAATTCTTCATGCTGTGTCTATATTTTGTTGAACATCCTCCCGTCGCATCTCCATGAGTGATACTAAATTGGTAGTAATCACTTGCACTGTATCTTCTTCTTTTTGTTCTGGTAGATTCTGGAATCTAAGTATGACATTGGCTCTTTCCATTTGTAGATTTAACAAAGTAATTTCATCTTGCTTTCTTTCCTGTTTTAGCTCTCCCATATCTGTATACAAGGTCTCCAGCCTTGCTTCTGTTCTTTTTTCATGTCTCATCTATTCTGGCTATTTGTTTTTTATTTTCTGTTATTTGATTTTTAATATCAGTCATTTGCATCCCTAAATCTTTGATTTGAACATAGCTGAGCCATCGCTCCTTGTAGTTGCTATAGCTCTGTTGACAACATATCTTGAATACTCTTTTGCCAGTCCTTAAATGAATCTTGCCTCAATATCCCACTGAGATTCTCTTCCTGTGATGGTGATCCTCCTTGAGTTCTCTTTTTTCCACAGTTTGTCACCATATTGATTACCCCCCTCTTCTTAAGTTAAGTAAATAAAGGATGCTGTTTAAGTTTTCTGTCAGCAGCTGTTTTCTTTTTCTTTAATGAATGCTGTATAAATCTTCTTTCAGCAGATGTCGCTGTAACCTCACTTTCCTTTCTCAGTCTTATCCCATTTCACATCCCATTCAAGAGGGAGGTGGAGCTTCCCTCCTGGTAGAAAGTTCTCACAGTTGCCAAGTCACAACAATACAAATTTAAGGATCTGCAGTGTTTTGAAGTAAGTAGGATTTAATATTGATATTTTAAATAATCACGGGAATGAGGCTTTTATCTTAAATTGCTCTACTTTTGTGGCTAGGTAGTTTTCTCCTTCTCGATTTCTCTCTCCTCTTGTTCTCCCGATTAGAGATGGGAGTATTCATATTCGTATACAAATACTAATATTCCCCCCGCAGGTGCAGATAATGAAGGTCCAGCCCCCAGGGGCCAGATTGACCACTCACAATTCCGCTGGTACCACAAGCTCCGCAGTGCCTTCCTATCTCTCGGTTGCTCGAGATGGATTAGCCACTCTGCAACCTGGCAGAGAGACTCATCATCCCACCTTCTGCCAGGAGTGGTTAATCCATCATGGTAGGCTCATTAAATCAATGGGGATTTGGTGGGTCACCTCCTCCATAAGCTCCATTTGTTTGAATGAGTCTACTCTAACTACTACTTACTATGCTAAAGTAAGTCACAATTAGAGTAGACCCATGTCAGACAAAGGAGTTGATTCACCAAACCTCCATCGATAAATCATTCTAGTATGATTAAGAGATCATCCCCAAGGCATATTAACATTAACATATTAAGCCACAGAATACCACCTGAGAAAATATAGAGGAGCTGCTAATCTTAAAGATAAGGAAATGAAGATAAACAAATAACTGTGCCCTGATTTCAGAAAACAGGTCACAGGGTAGAAGCCATGTGATCAAAAGGATGGCCAAAAGACTCTTGTGAGGAGCACTTTCAGGACAACTCTACACATCCTGTTTGATATATGAGAAACAGCAATGTTATACTAAAACAAATCTGTAACATACAGATTTCATAGAGTTGTGTTTCTGTATCTTTCAAGATCTATGTATATGAGTCTGAGAACCCTAGCACAAAACCCTTGTTCTCATAAATGTGTGAAGCAGCCTTCTTCATGGGTAAATGATGGTCACTCTTCACAGGAGCCAGTAGTGTGTGGACACTGGTGCTTTAAGACAAAACCAGCTAATAAATGCACATCCAGAGAAAACAGAAACAAGCCCAGTTTCTTAAGGAGTATAAAAAGTATGATATACACCTAAAGATATAAGTTAGCCTTCACTTGCTGTTCAACTTTCAATTTTCAAATGAAAAACATCCTAGGTTTGAACCTCTGAAAAAGGATCAGTCAGGTCTTTTTAAAAATATTCATCAACAAAGTATTGTTGTGAGCATTGCATTAAACAAAGTGTTGTTGTGAGCATTGCATTAAATTTAAATAGGGTACAGTTTTCTATAAGACTGCTTTTTGGAGTGGAAAGATGGTCTGCTGAACTGCAACCCACTCCACAATGATAGTTTTCTGTGCTAAGCAGAGTACAATCCATACCCTTCCTTTCAATTAGATCTGCAGACCAGGAGGAACTCTGTGGACCATCAGATCCAGCCCTTTTCAAGGAGGCAGCCAGAAATCTAAACCACTGAGCTATCCAACAGTTCTCTTTACCAAGAGATGGGTTTGGACAGAGATGGGCACAAAGCACTTTGAACAGTGCCATCTAAGCCATCAGTGGGGTACCACAGGCACTGCACATTCACTTTTCCCACCCCACCTCTGTCACCTCTCCCAGTGACCTGCCAGTGCACTGTTCCTCTCCTCCCCATCAGGGGATCTTCCTTTCCAGCAGGAGCACAAACTTCCCTTCTCTGCCTCCTCCAGCAGCTGCCCACTCAGGCAAGGAGGTGGGGCAGGTATTCCTACAGAACAGCCTATGAGTGCATGCCTGCTGGAGGAGTCTGTGTGCCTGCTGGAAAGGAAGATTGTGCAACGGGGAGGGAAGGAAGAGCACATACTGGCAACTCAGTGGGAGAGTTGGCCAGGGGTCGGCTGGGGAAGATGAATGTGCCATGCCAATGAGTTAGATGACATGGCATAATGTGCATCATGCCTGTCTCTACTTTGGATAAGGCAGTACTCCACACTGTGACCTGCCTGCTTTGAAAAAACTGTTGCAGTAGCATTATCAGCACCTCACCTCCTCTGATTCCCCAGATGTTCTTGGACTGCAATTCCCAGAAGCCTTCACCACTTACTGTGCTGGCCAGAATTTCTGGGTGTTGCAATCCAAGAACATCTGGGGGCCCAAGTTTGAGAACCACTGCTCTAGATAAAGGGATGTGGGTTCTGGGTGTGCATCCCTTCCTTTAACTGTATCTTCAAAGGTTTTGCTTCTATGTGTCCCAGAGGGACTGCAAAGCATGAAGGAACTTTGTCACATTATAGGAAAGTTCTGGCAAAACATCTTTCTTTCCATACACTTCCTCATGTTGAGCCCAAACTATTTTGCCATGTGCAACAAGCAAACATAACTTATTGTTAAACCTGAGCCTTTTAGCTACAGGGAACCTCACCCGAATTTCAGGGGATTACAACTTCAGCAGAAAATAATGATATGAAGGAATTTGTGGCAGCCTATGGAATATTATCTAAGCTATATGATGTCGCCTCCTGGGCAAGACCGAACATCAAGTGCATTTTTTTTCTTTGTGGTTTATTTTGCAATGTATGGAGGCTTCTCCCATTTCTCAGCGAAACATACCCAATAGAGCAAGCAGAAAGGGACATGCTGATGGATCACAAAGACTCAACCTGTCCGATTCTACTGTTAGTTGTTCAAGTGACAAGGCAACAGTTCTCATGGTTTTCAGTTTTGCATATTTTAAAGCAATGCGTACAAATAGATGTTACTCGTGTGCAAAAGCTCTCAATAACTGAGAAAAAAAATCTCACTGTGGCACAGCAAGGAGAAAATTCTAATGTTGTTTGGTTTACTACATATGGAGAAGACATATCAGAATTTACATACCTAGTTGCCCTATTCCTTCCAGCCCTTATTTAGCACTGGTCCACAAAGCCATGCTTCAACCAGAATGGTTTATCACATCTCTGAAGATGGCCAAGGGAGTCTCCAAGGGACCGTGACTTAGTAGTATTACCTTCTAAATGCTGTCATCATTATTGCAACTCATATTTTGATGAAGATCAACTTGTGGAGATCAAGGAAAGACTGCTGATTCACTGAGACAATAGGGCAATGGAATTTGAAATCTAGGATATCTTCTACAGTATGTCAGTGGTTTCCAACCTTGGGTAACCCAGGTGTTCTTGGATGGCAACTCCCAGCACAGCTGTTGCTTAAGGTTTCTGGGAATTGCAGTCCAAGGTTGAGAACCACTGTTCTATGTGGATGTCCACTATGAGAAGACTAGGTGTCAGTGGAACCTACAATGGCATGGAAATCTATTTATGTTATTTTATTTATTTATTTATTTATTTGATTTATTTGATTTATATCCTGCTCATCTGGTAAATCTATACCACTCTGAGCGGCTAACAGGAACATGTATACAATTATAATAAAATAAATTAAAAATATCAATTAACAGAAAATGACAAAAATCATAAATAATCGTAAATAATAAATAGATAAAGAAGAGAAAAATAAATTAAGTTAGATTAGGTGCTGGCAGGAGGGAAGGCCTTGACATAGAGCCATGTTTTTAGTTGAGTTTTGAATGTACCCAGCGTAATTTTAAATTATTGTAAACATTTCCAGCTCCTCCTCATTTCCACACAAAAGTAGTGTTTTGCAAGTAACAACATTGCTCCTAAGCAGTTTGCATCTGCTTTCAAACAAACTGTCTGCATTTTTTGCAAAACATTCATATTTTGGAAAAAAAATCCTAATAGTTTAGATTTAAAACTAGGACTGCATTGACACACTGCAACTTTTCATTTTAAAGAAGCTTGCTCTTTCTTCAGTAGGGCAAAACAATGCTGCTGTACATCTTGAATGAAATGAACTGCAGGAAGAAAAATCCATCCACTCTGTAAAAAGTTGTCCTTTTATTGTATGTTCTCAGTTGCTATAATGCCAGCCACCAATTTAGAAAAAGGGTGGCAAAAGAGACAGCCATTTTGAATTTCTGAAATTTCAAAGAGCTGCCTCAGAACAGGGCTTTCCAGAGAGAAGAAAATGGTTGGGAGCATTTTGCTCCTCTTCCGCTCAAAGTTCTTTCTCATCATTTTTGAAATGCATTTGAAACAAATTCCACTGATTTTGACGTAGGTGAAATGTCTAAACAATGGTTCTTCTCAATTTGATGCAGCTTTACGTTCAAATATCTGGATCTGAAACCAGCTGACTTGGCTACAAAACCAAGGAATACTGTTTTGCCATTTTATTAGGTCTTTCCTGTAGTGTCTTTGACATAATGATATGGTGCATCAGAAAAATACTAAAGCGTAGAAAACATACTGGCCTTTATTTGGCGGTGGTGGAGCACATCCACATCACCCCTTTCTTTGTTTCTTGGCTTAAAATCACCCTCTTCTGAAGTTGATGTTCCTTCAACAATGTCAGTGTTATGTTTTGCATATTTGTGTACAATGTGTAGTTTGCCCCAAACCAAAGTTTCTTTATAGCCTTTCAGGATGTTTTTGACACCATTCGTATGCTTGCGGGAGAGAGCATCAGAGACCATGAGCTGTGCTCAGCTCTAAAGAAACTGGGAGTGAGTTTGAATGACAAGGAGTTCCAGGAATTACTGCAGACGGCAAATGTGGCAAGTAAGTATCACCAAATCCTTCTAGTTGTTGTTGTTGTTGGACTGATTGGGCAAGTGGGTGTTCTCATTTTGATTGCACTCTATTCATAGGCAGGATTCTCAATTTCTCTCTTGGTTTCTAGTGTCCATGCTCTTTTCTAAAGAACATATGTTGATTGCTGTTGTGTCTCTCTTAAGTCAGATCTGAAGGTCAGATCCTGTGCCCTATGGAAGCTGGCAACTCTGACTTCACTGGGCCAGGGGATCATCTCTGGGTTTTAATCTGAACACTACAGACACTATCCAAGATTCTGAACCCTATGTCCAACATTGATTCCAGACCTTATATTACTCCTGTAACACTGGGACTAAAACCTCAAGTGCTTTCACTGCCCCTGCAGAATCAGAGTCATTAGCCTCTGCTACCTGTAGTTGAGGAGTGAACAACATACAACCAGTCAGGGTGGACTGTGTACATTTCACCCAAGGCCATTTTTGCCAATTGTGGTTTTCAAGGGAGTGCATATGCCTAGTGCAAAGTAGCAAAATCATATCTGGAAAGCTTCTGTCAGGCCCAATGATTTAAAGAAGTGTCTTTGACTGTTCTGAGTCTTAAAAACATGGTTGTGAATTTACAACCCTCTTACTGCCAAGGGCCAATGGGAGTTGGTTACCAATAGTATCCAGATGGCCTCAAATACCCCAGCCCTTCTCTGATGCTTTAGATTATTCATATAAATATGAGTAAACAAGCATTCATTGTTATTCTTATTTGACATTACAGAAGATGGGACAGTGAACCTCAACAGCTTCATTTTCATCTGGGAGAAGACCCAGTTCTCTGGATCAACAAGTAAGCAAAACAAGCTGTTCCTGGTTGGGAATGGGACATTTACAGATGACAAACAAAAAACAAAACCAAACAAAAACCTCTGCCAATTTCCTTCTCATTGTTAAAACTTGCATCAGTAGCACTATACAGTACAGTATATCCCAATGCCACATAGACTTCCATGTGGTGTTTCTGAAAGAGCACAGGGTATAGATGTTCATGCTGGCACTGAGAGAGACTGCTTTGAAAGCAGAAATTAGAATGTTTCCTTTTTAAAAATAACTTATCAAAAATTTATTTATTTATTTATTTATTTATTTATTTATTTATTTAGTTAGTTAGTTAGTTAGTTAGTTAGTTAGTTAGTTAGTTAGTTAGTTAATTAGTTAGTTAGTTAGTTAGTTAGTTCGTTAGTTCGTTCGTTCGTTCGTTCGTTCGTTCGTTCGTTCGTTCGTTCGTTCGTTTTATATCCTGCCCATCTAGACCGAAGTCTACTCTGGGCATTAGTCAAGAGATAGTCATGACATCTCAGGTTGGAACACTCAGGAGCCTCAGAAACTTGTGAGGTGGAAGGGAGAATAGGAAATGTAAAATTAAAGATTAATCTCTATGGCTATCAGCCTTCACACCTGTGGAGTTGCACAACAGGAGTTTAGCCAATGTATTCGGAGGCGCGTTGGAGAAGAGCCTCCTGGATGATCTTATGTCAGGGACAACCTGGTATTGTAAATGGTGTACCTGCAATTATCTATCTATCTATCTATCTATCTATCTATCTATCTATCTATCTATCTATCTATCTATCTATCTATCTATCTATCTATCTATCTATCTATCTATCTATCTATCTATCTATCTATCTATCTATCTATCTATCTATCTATCTATCTATCTATCTGACTTATGTACCACCCATCTAGAACATGTCTACTCTGGGTGGTTTATACAAAAAACAAAAATACAGATATAATAAATGAAAACATAAATACATTAAAAGATGGGGCCTAATTTTACTACAAGATTAAAAAAAAATAACCAAAACACTCCTAAGTGATGGCTTTTGAGAAGGCTTGCCTGTAGAGTCAGGTCTTTAGTTTAGTTAATGCCCTCAGCATGTGGTTCATGAGGGGAAAAGTTCTGAAATGAACATAACTCTAGTTTGAGATTACTGGTGTACATGTTTGCAACTTTATAGTGTTGAAGGGTACCATTCAGGCTATTGACAAGATTGAAGGAGACAAGATGGTAGTGCATGATCTCCCTTCCTTTATGAGAAGCATGGGTGTCCACCTGACAGACCAAGAGTTTCAGCAGGCATTAAAACAGATTCCTGTAGATGGTGAGTACATGAGTAAATGTTTTCCCATCCATGCCACTGGAGTTACTTACCACCATCTAAATAAAAAAGAATTTTCTCCCCCCTCTCCCTTCAATATCTTTTGGACTGTAGACTATAGACCACTGTCTAATTTGGGTGAAAACAAAATTAAAATAAAAAGTTAAAAAAAGAAGACAAAAACATGGTGGCACCTTAAAGACTAACTTTGGTATTTCTTAAGGTGAGCTTTCATGGGCAAATCCACTTCCTCAGACATAAGAGCATCTTATATCTGATGAAGTGGACTTGTCCACAAAAGCTCACATTAAAAGTTGTCTTTAAGATGCCAACACATTTTTGTCTTTATTAACTTTTTATTTTTTTTTTTGTTTTCATCTATGATGCTTGCACAGACTAACATGGCTATCCCTCCTACAACCTCCAAGTTGGGGGAAGCATTAGTCTGTTTTTGTTCATTTGTTTGGTTACTGAAAACGTGATCAATCTGGCAAAAAGTTTTTGCTTGAACATGACCCAGAGCAAATATTTTCCCAGTCACATGCTCTGGCTGCCAGTTCTGGAGGGAGTACATTGCATTCATTTTATTTTCAGTCATTCCACCAAGGTGATCGTTCTGCTTCATATACTTATGCTTTATTTATAGGTAGTGGAAAAGTATTTGTGAGAGACTTCATTAAGGTTCTTACCAACACTCCACACTTCTCAGAACTGTCAGGTATTTAAGATAATTTGTTGGTGTTGGGGAAGGGAGAATTAGAAACAATTGCAGTGATATTTATTCATTTCACTCACTTGCCTGTGGCGATGGTGGTGTTTATTTTGAATCCTGATTGAAAGCCATTGAGACTTAAGGTCATCATGATCATGACTTTCATAAGTATCACTGATTTCAACAGTCCTACTGACTAAATCAGAATTCTACCTTGTTCACAGTCTCACATTTCTCATCTCAGATTTCAATGTGTCTACGTATTGTTGCAGGGTTTTAATTTCTGGTTAAATTCTTTTAGCTGCATAGCAGAAGTGCAGGGATTCACAGAACACAATACCTTCAGTTTTAACAACTCACTCGGAGAAAGAAAAAAACATTTTCTTTACTTACAGATGTGCACAGATCAAACAGCAAACTGACAAACACAACTGCTTTCAACAACAACGAACTTCAACAGACTTAAGAGAAAGAATTCACAAGTAGAGGGAGGACTTTCTTTGAATTCAGAGGCAGGGAAGAAATGATTGGTTAGTGCTGGATGGACTGACAGTTACTCCAGCCTAGAAAGGTACCTCCCAGCCAAACCTGCTTAAGGCAGCATGCAAGGTTGCAAAACCTGCAACACATATGACTACATGTGACCATACTCACTGTTCTGTTGTGAAGTAGTGGCTCTGCACAGGTTAGAATGCCTTTACTTTGATAAATGAAAGAAGCCAAGCTACTTTACAAAACTTTCAGAGGCCAGCACATGGTCCCAGTACCCAATAAGTGAAGCTATGGTCTCTGAAACCCTTAGGTATTTCCCCAGTCTACCTTACTCTGAGAGAAGGCTACTTTAATTATTCAGATTGCTTCTCAAGATAGCATCCGCAGTTTGCTCATCACACACTTGCCTATCTTAGCAACCTATCAAGAAGAACTGCTGGATAGCTCAGTGGTTTAGGTACAGTATTTGGCTACGAAGTCAGAGATGTAAGCCGCTGATGTAAGCCGCCCCGAGTAGACGTTGTCTAGAGGGGCAGGGTAAAAATCAAATAAATAAATAAATAAATAAATAAGTAAGTAAGTAAGTAAGTAAGTAAGTAAGTAAGTAAGTAAGTAAGTAAGTAAGTAAGTAAGTAAGTAAGTAAGTAAGTAAGTAAGTAAGTAAGTAAGTAAGTAAGAGATAAGGAGTTCAATGCCTCACTGTGTCTCCTTGACAAGGGCTCGAAAGGGACCCTTTCAGCTCTGCAGTTCTAAGATTAATGATCATGATACTCACCTAGGCTATTGTTTAAACTCTGATCCCAAGAAGGATTGGGAAGTGGGATGAGGCCCAGATTTCTGCTGTTAGTTTTTTCCAAGGGGGCCTGAAGAATGTTTGCCAGTTCTCGTGAGCAAAACTCAGCTTTGCTTTATCCCTCAGTGCTGAAGGACACCATCAAAGCAGTCAGCAATATTCAAGGAAACAAGGTTCCTCTGCAAGATCTGAAATCCACTCTCAAGCACATGGGCATTCATCTATACCCACAAGAGTATGAGGAGCTAATTCAGAATACTCCCAATGATGGCAAGTAATATATGGCCCCATCTTTGGGAGGCTGGGGCCTTAACTGTATCTTCCTGACCTCCTGCTGTTGCCAGGCAACAGGGAGAGATGACTACAAATTGCCTCTGTTTTAAATGTGGTGTATGTCACATAAAGGAAGATCTTAGACAGGGAAAGGGTATTCTGGGAGCAAAGGCCTTCTGGCTATGATAGGAACATTTGCCAATCTAGATTACTTTTTTTTTCATGGAACTCCTTAACTATTTCTTTCATAATATGTCAGTGGCTCCTGCCCCGGCACATTGTTGAATATAATGTTTTTTCACTTTTCAGGAGAAGGGAACATTGATATTGATCAAGTCATAAGAAAAATATCTAAAACACAACGCTTCTCAGAAATCCAAGGTGAGTGAACAGGAGTAGAGCAGCAAGGTACTTGAAAAGAATGAAGGGATGATGAGAAGAAATGTTTTGTGATGAATTGTTCTCCAGCTCTAGAGTGCTGTGTCCAGTTTTGTACTCTTTAAGAAGGATTCCAACAAACTGGAGCAAGTTCAGAGGAGGGCAACAAGAGTGACCAGGGGACTAGAAACCAACTTCATATTCTTGTAGTCATGATGACAGAGAGCAGCAGAAAAAAAAGTGAGGCACTGGTGAGATAAGTTTCATGAGAGTGAGAAAGTTAATTTTGTGTTCTTTCTCCCCGTAGTTCTGAATAATGCCATCAAAACCTTCAGTCAGTTCAAAGATGAAAAAGTGGCAGTTTCAGACATGCAGACGTGCCTCAAAAATATTGGAGTCCATCTAACCAAGTCAGAATTGGAGGAGGCCACAACATCTCTCAAAGGTTCTTGTGAGTATTTGTGCCTACTCATTATTGTCCAATTTTATCCAGATGTACAGATCTTAACTCAGGTCAGGCAGAAGAGTAATAGTTTTTCTGTTAGTTCTAAGAGTTGCTTCCCAAATGGCATTTTCGATAACATGATTGTAAGTTGGCCAGCTGAGACCAGTCAGGAATATGCAGGGCTGAAGATTTTAATCAATTGATTAATCAGCCAACATTTTTATTGATTGGTCCAGCTATGCAATAAGGACACATTTGTCCAGAACACTGATTGCTACAGGTATGAAATAGTCATTCACTTCCAAGGACAGGTAATTCTGCTGATATATTTCAGTGCACTGGGGTACAGCAGAATTACTTACCTCAGCAGAGGCTGATTGAAACAATCAAATACATGAGCAGTGAGATTTAAAGAAAAGCCACCTTGATGAATGAGTAGTACTTTCTGTGTCATGGTCATCAAAGAAAGTCACATACATTATATCCTTTCTGCTCATAACTGCTATGGAAGGTAAGACTGTGAGATTATTCTGATATTGCAGAAGGAAGTCTGAATCCAAGAACAAGATACTGTATGCATAATGCCACCCAGCATACACACAGCTGAGGTTGAGGATTATGATTTGTCTGGCTCATTACTTTCTCTGACTCGCCATGTTGTCCCCAAATGGCATATTGCACTCTTAGAAGCTTCCAAGCTATCATGCCTACTTTCTAAAAAAAATAAAATAATAAAAATGACATTTTAAGGTCTCAGACAGGCCCAGTGAGGAATTATGTTTAAATGGCAAATCACTCCAAATCAATTTGTAATTTTGTAAATGGAGAGTACTTTGGGTCATACTGATGAACCCATGGGTTCATATATACCCTGTGGGCTACACTTTGTCCACCTCTGGCTAGCCACTATACTACATTATGGAGGAACTGTAATGATGAATGTCCTTCCTCAAAAGAAGAAGCTTAGTAAGGGTTCTGTTGTGGGAATGTTTGAGGTACTGATTAGAAGTGGGACATGGTTGGGTGTATCTTATAATAAGATGTAACTTAATTATTTGGTTTCTTCTGTAGCTGATGGGACTGTAAATGTCAAGGAACTTATTTCAGCTGTCAAGGGAATAAGGCGCTTCCAAAATTATTCAGGTAAGCTCTTACATGCACAAGAACAAACCTGTATGAAAGCACATAATGAGATAACAAAATGGTTTAATTTTAAAAAAATTAGATTACTTTAGTGTACATATTCAAGTTTTGATAGTGAACTGTATTCAAATGAACACATATAACTGAAGACATTTTGCTACTTGAGACAGGCAGGATTGTCCCCCATTATCACAACCCATGTACAAAAGTGGATTGAACCTGCATTTGATCCTCACTTTACAAGTGGCAAATGGGTATTAATTTCCATTCCATCTGAAGCAAATAGACTAATCTGAAGAGGCTGACTAAACAGGTGTTTAGCCTGCTGTTGGATCTGCTACAGGGATGGGCTGCTTTGTTCCCAAAGGTGGCAATCAGATGATGTCTTCACTGGAATGAACCAGCCCATTCCAGAGTGTTCGTACCTGCACATTTCTGGCCTCTGTCTGAGGTGCCTACTTTTTTTCATGTAAGTAGGATTGCTCCATGTTCAACACATGTGATCGCTGGAAATCAAAAGTTTTTAGTGCATCATTTTTAAAACAAAGTATGTATGGGTGTTAACATTTAGGCATGTTTATTAGATTGGTATACCTAATGCACTTACCTAATATACATGGCTAACTTCTAATTCACATACAGTACTTAATACTGTTTTTAAAAATGATGTAGAGCATCTTTATTGTTCTACTATACACTTTTTTTGCACTTCCTCAACCCCTCTATGGAGCCGAAGAAGTGTTAATTTGCCAACATTGTGAAGTGCCTTTGTTTTTAAGGCACTTCACAATGGTGACAAATTGACAGCAGGCTGCTGCAGATCAAATAGGGTCGCTTGAGGTCTGTAAGCCATTTGGATACAAGGTTAACACCAAACAGCACACCTGACCTCCTAGTGAGCCTATTTAGCCCGATCTAGTCTGTTTGAAATGTCACATATAGACAAGCCTTTAGAGAGTGTAGAGCAGGTTGTGTAGCACACAGTTCTCCTCTATCTGGGCCATCTCACTCCATCAAATGAGTGGACTGATGCCTTAGTTTTCCGATATATTCAGCCATGAAGCATCATGATGAAGGATCAATTGCTCTGAACTTAGCCAGGATATAGCTTAAAGCCCTCAACAGACATCTCAGTTGGATTGGGGAATCTATGCACTGCGCTGGTTAAAAGACATCTCGACAATGTTACTGGTTGTGTTGAAGGAGTAGTTGCTGTAGGATAGGAGCAGCTCTATCTGTCACTGCAGTAGTGCAAGCATGCAGATATGTGTGCGTCTGAAGGAAAATGGCTTCTAACTCACTCATTTTTGACCTGTGTCCCTTGACATAACTTCCGCTTCAGCCAAATAAATTTCCCGTTACAGGGTATGGCGTTACCCCATATTCCTTGCAGGAAAGGTTATACCAAAGCAACTGGGATATAACAATACCTGTACCTGCACTGACACACTTCGCATGTATAAAGAAGGGTGCTCCATCAAGTGTTGAAAGGCATCTAGTCCTCATATCCATTATTTTCTTCACCTGTGTATCTTGTGTCTATGTGTTTAGTTCTGTAATTGGTCATTGGATTGTAAACACAGGCTTAATTTGCAAGCTTGGATTTTGAAGCATGTATCAAGAGGAAAATGGATATGAGAAAGTGAATTATCCCAGTGGTTCTTAACCTTGGGTTACTCAGGTGTTTTTGGACTGCAACTCCCAGAAACCCCAGCCAGCACAGCTGGTGGTGAAGGCTTCTGGGTGTTGGAGTCCAAAAACATCTGAGTAACCCAAGGTTAAAAACCACTGAATTATCCCATAAAGTTTGTTTGTGAAAGCAAGCGACTTTCTTCTTGCGCATGACTAAAGTGTAAAGGATGCAGCTTCTTTCCTTCTCTGCAGTTGTGCTTGAGGTTATCCTTGCTCTCAAGTTCCTTAAAAAATACACAAAGATGGATTCAACATGGGTGAGAAGAAGCCTGAATACCTTTGGTTTCAAACTGGCTAATGAAGTGATCAGCCAGGTATTAAAGTCTGCACATATGACTGGTAAGTGTCCGAACTAGCAGGAAGTGATTACCTATCGTGGTTGCATCTGACTATACTGAGCGTTTCTGGTGATTCTGGTAATCACCAAAAGTTGGTGATTACAGTGAATAATTTTAATCCTGATCTCTTTCTTTGGGATAGAATTGTATTTAATGTTCAGAATGCCTGAGAGGAAAGCAATTTATGTATGTATGTATGTATGTATGTATGTATGTATGTATGTATGTATGTATGTATGTATGTATGTATGTATGTATGTATTGTTTGTTTGTTTGTTTGTATTTATTTATTTATTTATTTATTTATTTATTTATTTATTTATTTATTTATTTGCTTGCTTGCTTGCTTGCTTGCTTGCTTGCTTGCTTGCTTGCTTACTTACTTACTTACTTACTTACTTACTTACTTACTTACAATATTTCTGCCCCACCTTTCTCCTTAAAAAGATCTTTTCTTACTTGTGGAAGGACAGCAAAGATGGGGCCAGCCTGGCCTCCTGTGGGAGGGAGCTCCAGATTTTGGGAGCAGTACCAGAGAAGGCCCTCTCCCTGTGTCCCCACTAAACGTACCTGTGAAAATGGCAGAACTGAGAGGAAGGTCTCTGCCAGTAATCTTAACATTCAAGCAGGTTCATAAAGGCAGATGTGGCCATCCTCGAGATAGATTGGGCTCTAGCTGTTTAGCTTTAAAAATTAGAACCATTTCTTTGAATTCTGTCTGGAAATGGATCAGTAGCCAGTGGAGCTGCTGTATCCGTTCTTTCAAAAAGCACATCCAGTGTTTTTAACTTTTGATGTTGATATTCAGAACTAGGGAAACGTGATTGCCCTGTAATTTATCAATCATTTAACATCTGTACCATATGAAACGTAAGGTTCAGTACTGTGTGATCTCTTAAAAGTTTGTGTAGGCACATATACAGAATATGCTACCTCCCAAGAAGATCTTTGTGGGGATTCAACAAAAAGGAGGTTGAAACCAACATGGTGCCAGAAATTCTTTCTGACTTTTTTCAACGATTCTCTTTCTGTTTGATGAGAAAGATAACGGCTGTTTTATTTTATTTTGGCAGAAAGAAGGAGGAAATGGTGGAGAAAATTTTTGTTGTAGGGTATGGAGTTCTAACCTAAGTTAAGAGGAGGCTGAGGTGTTTGGGGAAAGAGAGAGACTTTATTGTAGGATCATTTCTCCGGCATCCTGCATCCCCATTTCCTTCCCTGCTTCCAATAAAATCATACGGAGAACATGTTATGAGGTAACACCTTCCCTGGGACTTTTTCAGATTAGCAGATTTGGGAATTGGGAACTAGCTGCAGAACGATATATAACAGAAAATTAAAACATACACAGTAGCTTCAGTCAACTGGTGACAAGACAAATTCAAAGACGTTACGAAAAGAAATTTCAAAGCACAGTTAAGAGAAAAGGGGAACAAATTAGAATGGTGATTTACCAGAAAGATACTAGTGATGAAAGACAGTTGAGAGGAAAGTCCTCTTTCTTTGACTTTTTTATACCTGTTCTACTTCTGGAAATTTGTCAAGTCCAGAGAACCCTTGCTTTTTTTTCCTGGTCTCATTAGTAAATTAAGGATAACCAAGATGAAGGTTCCCACCATTTTTTAATTGCTTCCTTCCCTATTCCTACTATAATTTACAGAAGCTGGGTGGGCAAAGTTCAATAATTTCTTGAGGATTTTGACAAGGAATCAGCAATTTAAAACATCTGCAGGTAAGCAAACCAACTCTGTTATAGTCAAACTTCTCTCTGGTACTATGGAGAAGGCAATGTTTACCTTTTGTCAAAAGTTGGAAATAATTTTAACAAATTATTTCCAACTTCTGATGAAAGATTCAGTATTTTAATGCATTATGTTATTCAGCAATTAATTAACAGTTCATTACTTTATTCTAATGTTGAACAATAGTTTCATCATTTATTGGTACATTTAATCATGATGGTAGTTTTTAGCAATTCTAAGCAATATTTTAAAATTACCTTTTTAATGACTTAACTAAGGCAACAATCAATGAATTAAATTTGTTAACATTTTAAGCTCAATAGATTAGCTTTCCTTAAATATTTAACGTTAACATATGTGGCTGCTGCAGTTTGCAACATCTACTCTGTGTAGCTGGGCTTCTCCGTTTCTATTTTGGCAGTGTCATACTCTCCACTTCCCTGAATGGTAAGAAGTTCCAGTTCTGTGGAACTCCTTGCCACAGGATGTGGTGAAGGTATCTGGCCTAGATGGCTTTAAAAGGGGATTGGACAGATTTCTGGAGGAAAAATCCATCGCAGGTTACAAACCGTGATGGGGATGTATAATCTCCAGGCTTAGAAGGAAGGTCCCTCCAAATTCCAGATGCAGGGGAGTGGTATCAGGAGACAGGTATCTAGTTGTCTCGTGTGCTCCCAGAGGCATCTGGTGGGGCCACTGCGAGATACAGGAAGCGGGACTAGATGGGCCCTTGCCTGATCCAGCAGAACTCTTCTTATGTTCTTATGAGTTAGCTTTGTAGGTTTATGTTTCCTTTGATCAAGAGACCTCTCAAAATGTATGTTTTCGAAATGCTGCCTACATTGATAAATATACAAGCAGAGCAAAGTGGAAGGCAACAAATAGCAACAGTCAGGCAATCCAATATCTAATTCTATACCTGATCCCCAGAGGGAACTACTGTGCTTTAAAGACACTTCAGTGACCTCAAGGTTGGCTGATCATCTTCTGAGTCAAAAGAAGAAAGCCAAGGAGAAGAGGGTGGGACAAGGAGAAGAGGTCTTGTTGCGTTTTCGCCTAGTTTAAGCTTAGTTGCCTAACTAAGCCTTCATTGTGGTTTCTTGTATGTCCAATCTCTTCCCCTTCCTCTGTTTCTCCCCATCACTGTAGTCTTGGCAGATGGCTTTGATGTCCTTGCCAAGCTAAACAACGGGAGGATTGGTGTGGATGAGTTACAGGCAGTTATGAAGAGCTTCAACATCTACTTGCCCTCCAGTGATTTGTCAGAGGCTTTGGCCTATTGCAACATTGATGGTAAGGACCTGTTATACTTGGTGCAGAAGAGAGTGGCAAGGTAGGATGATGTGTGCTTGTGTATGTGTTCCATATATTTAAATATTTTGTATTAAAATGATACAGTTGCTATCTTTTGGAGGGAAGGCAGTCTGTGAATATATGTCAAATCATCCAGTTCACACAGTTCTTCCGTGCCTTTTTTTCCTACTCTATTTTCAGAGAACAAGACAGTGAATCTGAATGACTTTCTCAGGAGTGTAACCCATACTGGTGCTTTCATAACTAATCCAGGTATGTGAAGAACTCTGGGAGTATAATAAAACTGGTCTGGGGGCTCACAACTACAAGATTAATTTATTGCCATGAATCTTTAAAACTGTAAATGTGCAATATGATCTCAAGTGCCTCTTACTTTTTGAAATCCATCTTGAACATCAGGCATTTTTCACATTTCTCATATAAGGCAGAAGCCTTTGTTGCAACACCTTGAGCATTATTTTGCTTGCATGGGAAATTAGAGCAATGGTCCTATAATTACTGCACTCCTTGGCATCTTCTTTCTTAGAGACTGGAATATATGTACAGTGGTGCCTTGCATTGCGACGTTAATTCGTTCCGCAAAAATTGCTGCAGAATGAAAATGTCGCAATGCAAAAATAAAAAGCCCATAGAAGCGCATTAAAACGCGATTAATGCGTTCCTATGGGCTTAAAACTCACTGTTCAGTGAAGATCCACCATAGTGCGACTATTTCTGGTGCCTCTTAAGCAAGGAATCCGTCCCAGAAAACAGTGGGCGGCCATTTTGTTTACCCAGTGGCCATTTTGAAACCGCCAATCAGCTGTTCTAAAATCGTTGCTTTGGAATGCTCGGTTCCCCAAGCAGGGAACCGATCATCGCAAAGTGAAAATCCCCCCATAGGGAACATCGCAATGTGATCGCTTTTGCAATAGCAAAAAATGCGTCGCAAAGCGATTTCGTCATAAAATGGAGCGATCGCTAAGGAAGGCACCACTGTATATTGAATGTTTCCTGTCTGTGGCCCTTTGTTTTGTCTTCCATATTTATTGGCACAATCTTGGATTTTGATTAGTTCTGTGGTTTGACACAGTTCTATCGGTTTTCCATCTACCTCAGTAATTTATTTCTTCCCAGCGCTTTCAGCACAGCTTTCACTTCACTTTCTAGAACTGCAGGTCCTTCATCATAGGATTTCTCATCAAAGGAATCTATTATCCTTTTATCTCTTCTGCATAGGTCTACTGTATCCATCTTTTCTTTATTTTATCCTGGTCAGATAGTGTGCTTCCTTGTTGGTCTTTCAACTCTTCTAATCTAGACTTAAATTTCCCTTTAATTTCTTGGATCTTTCAGAAGGGATCTCTTGTTTTTCCTCTTCTGTTACATTCCCCTCCTTAGATGTACTGCTTAACATTGTGAAGGGATTTGAGTGTGTCAGAAAAGATGAGAGCAATGCTGTCAGCTACCCAAGACTGAATGTTCACAGCAGACGCACCAGATTAAGGTGCATACCACCCTCTTTACAGGAAACAGAACTAAGGTCAGAACCCTGAATGCAGCTTTTCAGCAACTGTCTGGCAGAGACAAAGAGAACTATTATAATCGCCAGAGCAAAGAAATAGAAGAGAATCATAAAACCAATATCAACACATTATTTCCAAGCTCTGAAAAAGAATAACAAAAAGGGAGAAGGAGGAAAGAGTCTTGTGGCTCTTTTAACAGATGAATTAGCATGAGTATTTTTGGAGTGTGATCCACTTCTTCTGGAAGTGTTAGATGTAAATAGATTAAAACAGCTACCTCTTTGAGCAGAAAGAGTATTTTCTTTCTGTATTTGTAGCCCTTCTGCCAATTGTGCCCTCAAAGGTGAAAGGAGCAACTTGAAAAAATGTGTAGTAGGGAATGTATGAAGTCAGTTATACTGTATGAGAAAACAAGTAAAGGGTACAGTGAAGAGGTCATCTCACTGCAGGGGGAACTGAGAAGGAAAAGTTCTCTTAGGAAAGGAATTTCCAAAGAGGTAAAGGTGGAAAAATTAAAAGGTGGGGGAAGGAAAACAATGTGACATGTTGTGACACTGTAAAGACTAACAACTCAGTGTCTGAAGAGAGTTTTGATCCATGAAAGTTCACATGGAAATAAACCAGTCAGTCTTTAAGGTGCTGTATTATTTTGCCTTTTCCCCCCACCTTCCATGTCTCCTTTTTTTCTTTTCCCCTTGGATTTTGCCAGTATATTAGAAAAGGGGTTGTTGAAAACTCAAATATGACTATAAGCTTGGTACCTTCCTGTTATGTTGTATTACATCCCCCATCACACAGTAGCCTTACTAGCAGAGGTTAATGGAGTATACTCAATCACCTATGAAGGTTATTGGCTTGCAGAGAGCTCCAAAGATTTGTTCTGCTCTTTTCTGCTGACTTTGGAAAGTGTTTTTATAGGATTGCAGCTCACATGCATGGCACTGAGCAAGCTCAAGGACGGCCATTTTGATCTCCATGCTCTTGAGTCCACTCTGAACACGATGGATCTTCCCAATGCCAAAGAATTACTGCAAGATGTCATGAAGATGGCCCAAGTTGACAGTAAGCCTTCCAAAAGAGAAGTGTCTTAGAAGTGTCCCCAATATTCAGTTACAGTTCACTCACTTTCTTTCTGACCTACATTTTGCTTTGCAGATGGTGGCAATGTGAATTTTGAAGAATTCATGAGGATTTTTATTGTTGTGCCAGAGTTCCCAGAAGCTATTGGTAAGGATGTGCCAGGCATTCCATTTACTGTTCCAGTATAGTAAATGGCAAGATCTCTTTCTTTGGCATGAAATCGCCCCCCCCCTCAAAAAATAAGAAGTTAAATGCAGTTGCAAAGAAGTTCTCTGCGGCCTCATTCTAGTGGTGGGCATCAGCCAAAGATGAAATGGTGAGACCAAAGATATTAGTTATTTCAGCAAAATCTCTTATTGCCAGTAACCCAGTTTTAGGAGAAGTATTTAAACTTTCAGAATGGGGGAAAACTTTAAAAAACCCACAAAAACTAGGAAACTTGTAAATGAGAGTGTTCTATGGCAGGGTGTGTGGCCCTCTTAGGGATCACTTAGTCTTTGCCTCAGAGTGTGAGGTTTCCCACAACTGACTTGGAACCACCTGCCAGTTTCCAGAGAACCTCTGTTCTCAGCATTTTACTCTTGAAATTTTATTTAATTATGAGTTACCCTATTCTTTCCCCAGACAGTTGGAATTTTCAATGCAAAGTGACTGTAGGAAGACAGGGATGGGTGAAGGGCAAGAGAGGGCTGTCTAACTTTTTCCCTTTCCTTATCCCCATTTCACTCAAAATAACCCCAGGCTAATTTCCTACCTGTAGAGGAAAGATCCAAATACTTTACTGGGCTGAAATGCAAGCAAGTGCTATATGTTGTCTCAATCTCAGTTCAACTGGATGTAAACTGAGCTGGTTTGTTTTCCTCTTTCCTGTCTTCGGTAGTGCTGAAAGATATATTTGATGCCATGAGTAATATCAAAGACCATCAAATCCATGTAGATGAACTGCCTCAAACATTGACTAATGTTGGCCTTAATTTAACTCCAGATGAGCTCCAGTCTCTGAGTAAATCAGTCACAATAGCAGGTGAGATTATAAGCACTTGTTTCCATACAGCATTGTAAGATGGTTTGGTTTAACCACGGAACACACTGTTTTGGTTTGGAATAACTCCATGAGGATTGTGAAAAGGAATCCAGTTATAGTGACCCAAAACCAAGGGGAATAATGTGTTTCTTAGACCATCCTTCATTAAACCTTACTATCCTCTTTTATACAAGGATGACAGTGTTTCTTTTTTGTTGTTGTTCAATCATGGGGGTGTCACATACTGTACTGTATACTGTTGCAGTAGGAACCCATCTCTCTGCTATAGTCTCCCCAGGCCTCTCTGTCATTCTAGAACAAAAACACACCAAGTGCTTGAGGGATAGAGCCCTTAAATCTCACTTCTGGTTAATTAACAATACTTACTATGTTATTCCAATATTACTATGGCCTAAATCTAACATCGCTTTCCTTTTCCCTCCCGCAGCAGCTTTCAATTCTGCCTGAAAATTTAGTCTTCTCAGTTTTAAGGGTGCACAGGGAGGCTGTGGGGGATGGGGCTATTGCTCTTCCCATTTCTGCTGGATTTCTTAGTGTCATGAGGTGACATCCAATATTGGATACTGGCCATAATTCACTTGACAACTATTTGACTTTAAACCATCCTGAGGTATTGTATAGGAAGCAATCACTAATCCTACGTAGGTTTCACTGATTCAACTGACCTATTCTAGTTTTAACCTAATCCTGGATTTCAGCAAGGGTATGCTTCTGATATGTGTTTACTCAGGAGTAAATCAACTATATTCTATGATGCTCCTTAGTAAGCATATTTAGAATTACAGCCTTGAGGATCATACAGATGCTTAGCATTGTTATTAATGCTCTCAAGACACCATTAAAGCAGTGGTCTTCAACCTTGGGCCTCCAGATGTTCTTGGACTTCAACTCCCAGAAATCCTGGCCAGCCAAGGTGGTTGTGAAGGCTTCTGGGAGTGGTAGTCCAAGAACATCTGGAGGCCCAAGGTTGGGGACCACTGCATTAAAGGATGATTTCAAGTCAAATCGTCATCAAGTCAAGTATGAAAAGAACTGTAGGCAAAATGCAAGAATTCTCATATATAGATACCACTTCCTTTGTTTAGTCCTTGTGCCATTCTGGTTTTTTACTGTACAGGAGATGGAACAGTGGGTTTTGAAGATGTCATCATGAACATGACGGGTGCTCAGTCCTTTGCAGAATTTACTAGTAAGATCACAAATGAAAATTCTCTCATTGTCTTAAGACTTATTTGCCCAGCAATAAGTCAGTAGTTCAGAGAATGTTGACTATGTGCATGGATGAAGGAAGGAGTTCGTTTTGCCCCAATACTTCCCATTGTGCTTGATTCACAAGCTCTTTTCTGACTTGTTTTTTCACTATTGTTCATGTTATAGAATGCTCCACCATGTAAAGAATGCCCTCTAGTAAGGAATGGAATGTTGGAGACAATGGAGGGTGGTGGATCTGATTCCATGGGGGTGGCAAATCTGCTCTCGATTATAGTCCATACTTTACAAGAGCTCTCCAAGATGCTTAAAATGCAAATTAAAAACCCAGAGCAGATACATCACCCCTTGCAAAACCGGGAGTCACCAGCAGTTTCCACTACTTGGACAGAAATGCTGTATCTATTAATACAAAGTGATTTGTGCTTGCTTGACATGTAAATCTAGTACATTCTGAATTGTTTCTTATAATCACTTGCACAGCGAGGAGAACATTTTGCTTTGGATTACATCTTCTAGAATGCTCCAGCTGGTGGTAGTGTTGGCTAGTTTATTCTGGTAGCCATAGTCCAAAGAGGTAATGCTGTTTCTCTTTTCTGCATTTGTGTGCAGACATAGTGGGCCAGCCAGAAATGTAGCTGCTTCCAATGAGTCATTGCATGTATTTATTTGTTTAGAATATTTATATCCCACCCTATATCACAAGGTGGCCTAGTAGCCAGATGGGCGGTATAGAAGCTGAATAAAGAAATAAATAAAATAAATAAAAGTGTCAGGATAAGGTACACAATAAAACAATTTAAATAGTGTGAAATCTATAAAACCATTTAAAGTTTAAAAACAATTGTAAACACATGTCTAAGAAATTTAAAACCATTTGAAACCATAAAAGACATTTATACAAATTTTATATTAAAGAAAGAAACTACTAAACACAAGCCACAACCTGTTCAAGCTGAGATCCTTAAACTCAGTGAGCAGCCATGTTTTAACTTAGAACCAAAATGAAACTGACATCACTGCCAATGGAGCCTCCAAGAGGAGAGTATTCTGCAGTTGAAATTGACACATGCCAGCATTTACCCTTTTCTCTCTTTCCTCTGATCGGGTAAGTAGCAGCTGATTGACTGGCAGTGGTATATCCCACCCAAGTCTGGCCTACACAAAATGGGTTGATTCATATTGTCTCAATGGTAGCTTTAGTTGACTGGATAGCTCAGTGAGTTAGGGATCTGGTTGCAGGGCCAGAAGTTGTGTGTTCGATTCCCCACTGTGCTCCATAGGAAAAGACCCAGCCAGCATAGCCACGTGGAAGCTGCACCGTCCCAGGGTTCCCCCAGAAGCAGGGAATGGTATTCCTGAGCATTGACTACCTCAAAAACCCTGAAAAGAGTCACCATAAGTTAGAATCAATTTGACAGATGATGATGGTGATGATGATGATTGGTAGCTTTAGGACTGATGGGGAGTTGGGAATTAGCATAGCTGAAACTCTGCTTGAAACTTGGTCCTTGCAGCTCTACGCGATGCTTTCAGTGTGATCAACAAGGCCTTCACAGAGAAGATTAAGAAGGAAGATCTGCCAGGTGTCTTAGAAGGCCTGGGTTTCCAACTGCCCCCTGATGAACTTCAGGCAGTTCTGGCATCTGCTTCAACTGGTGGTGCGTAAAAACTGGATGAATAAGTTTAGAATATATCTTACCTTTCTGTCCAAGCTGGTTAACAATGTCTATTAAATATTTTTAAATCAAAATTGACGCCTTTACATTTCTGTGAGTAACTCCCCATCTAATAGTCCAGTATTCTAGTGTGAAATGGAACCTGAGGTAACACAGTTGTCCAAAACAGATGACACAGCACATTGTTAGAAGCAGAGGTCTCTTAAAAGGTTAATCCTAACACAACATTTGCACCTCTGTAAGTGGCAAATTTGCTCACTTTTGGTTTTGGCTGGACTACCTAAAACCCCAAAGAGCTTTTGTTGTTTCACTCAAGTTGGAGATAGAAAGCTAATGGTGCCGTAGAACATTTATCACAGAGATAATTGACATAGATGCAACATAATACAGTATAGCAAAAGGAAACATGGAGATGCTCTTATACAGTGAGTAAGCCCTGCAGTCCAGTCAGATCTGACGCTTTGAGACATGTCAGGGGCACTAGAAAGGTTTTTAATATCTTAGCTTCCCTACATGGACACTGGAAGGAGACAAATAGAGGCTAACCTCCAACTCCAGAGGACGAAAACTGTTGCACGCCAAGTGGCATGAATGTCTCTGACCAGGTGAGCATGTTATCACCTGGGTGAGATAAACTACTCTTAGAGCCATACAATTGTAAACTTTAGGATACAAAATGCAGTTTCTTTCTATGCTCCCTAAGCCAATGCCACATCTGTGAAACAGCATATAAATATATTTTATATAGTAAATTTACAACCCAATCTTATCTGTGATTGGTCATCCAGAGTTCAGCATAGGTTTTGTCTGTGAATCCCAAATATATGTAGAAACATTCTCTGGAGAGGAAAGGTTTTATTACCTTCTAATTGCAAAGGCTGTATTCTTTTTTTCCCCAACTTCTAATAGACAGTCTGTGGTTTTATTGCATATAATCATAAACCAGTGGTTCCTGATCTTGGGTAACCCACATTACACTCCAATTCCCGGAAACTCCAACCAGCACAGTTTGTGGTGAAGGCTGTGGGAGTTGTAGTCCAAGAACACCTGGGTTAATGAAGGTTGGGAACCACTGTCATTGATTCTTAGTAAAGATGGGGGAGGGGGGGAGGAGGCTAGCCAAGTAGGAGTAAGTTTGGTTATCAGTGCCTTGCATTCAGTTATGTGGGACAAAAAGCAAGCCTGGTAACTGGCAACTGAATTGCAGGAGAGCAAGTAAGTATTCTAAATAGTTAAGTATAAGCAGATAGGTAACACAGGTGGGAGCCTATATGAATATGCAAACAGATGGAGCTTAATTATGGACACTTTAATAGGCTGGGTATATAAAATATATTCTTTTGGAAGGAGGCACATGAATTTCATTTGTTCACAGTCTTATTGGAAGAAATGATACATGCAGCATCCTTCTTTTGCTAGAAATAGGAACGAAATTACAAGCCCTAGCTCCTACAGTGAAAAGGGCTTCTACACTTCCCACCGGGAATACTTCAATGTGTAGTCCAAGTCTCTGCCTTTAGTAGGAAAATATGCTTTTCCATGAGAGCTCTGAGCAACTGCCACTGTCTTTTCCCTTTCCTTTCACCTGCCCAATGGTGAATATTGTTACTTCTGAACAGGAGAACAGGGAGGGAGAAGCAGCATTGTGGATGCTAAAAGTAAGAACCTTTGAGGGGTTTTCTTGTATTTCAATTAGTTACATACTTCTCAGGGGAAAGCACTGGGATTCTTAGCAGTATGCATCTTTTGGGGCCAATGTAATAATTGAGGTATGGTGGTATTTCATGGGTGTTTCTAATTAATCTTCAAGGCTTCCAGAAGCCTCCATGCAATTTTGGAGATGCACAATACTTAATAACAATTTTGAAAACTGTGATCTTGTATTTGATTATGAAGGGGCTGTGTCTCATGGCAGATGCCAGCCAGATGATGTCTCTCCTGTCTGACCTTATCTTGGTGTTTCCTTTTCTCTCGATCCACCGTAGACTCAGGGAAGTTGGATGGGATAGAAATCGTGAAGATCTTGTCCAATGTTCCATGCTTTTCTGAATCCAAAGGTAGGCACCTAAAGTGTCTGGAGAGAGAGAATATGAATGCTTCCTCTATGGCAGGCAAACCCTGGAAGCTCTTCATTGGCAGAGCAAATGCCATGCAGAGTTGTGGTGAACAACGAGAATTCACATTTTTTTTTAAAAAATGTGACTCATTGTAAAGCCCCCAGAAGCAATTAATTGCCATTTATGTTTTTAATCATACTTCATTGCAATGCTCATTATTTTTATGTTAATTAAGTTGGATTGATAAAAGAATAGCACAAAACTAGGGATGTGAAGAATTTTGCATTCTCAGGAAGATCTGCTGCCTCAGTTTGTGGCAGTGTGAGTCTTGTATCTATACTAGGAACTAGATGAGGGAAACCTTTTTATAAGGATTCTGCAATTAGATAGGATGTCCCTGTACAAAACTAATATCTTTTCCTTCTGTTGGGAGATCACAAAGATGCAAACAACCCATCCAGCACTCCTTTTTAAATATAAAAGTCAGTGCAACAAGGCAGCAGTTTTGTTTTGTGCAGTTGTGCAATTTGCGCAGATTTGTTTTTACAATTGCAAGACCTCTCCCTGACAGCACCAGAAAATCTTTCACCAGTTCGTGAGTAAGAGCGAGGACATTTTTGTGGTTTCTTCACATATAACCCTGAGACAAGGAAGGATCTAGATCCTTTCACCAGGTATGGTATCGGAGCACAAACCTGAACTCATACATGTTCGAAGACACACCTGTAAAAGAACTCTGAACGATAGCAATAGTGCATCTTGACACAGACGGGGCTGAGTATATCATGCTCACGCAAGAGCTATTCATAAGGGAAACGTTCTTGAACACCAAAGGATTAAAATATATCAAAGATCCAACAATAAAGCATATAACTAATACAGGGAAATAAAGACTCAAAAGAAGCAAACTTGCATGGCTAAGAGGGTTTGGAGATTCAAGCTTCATTGTCAAGTTCTACAGTGCCTGGGCAAAATATTTGCAGAGGTTCTGCAAGGGTGTAATGAGAACCAAAGGAAGGATCTTTTCCTAAACCACAGACACATGCATACAAAGGAAAGAGAGGAAAAATTGGCGAGCCACTGTTGTGTCAGAAAAATGCTCCCAGAAAATAAATTAGGGGTGGAAAAGGTTAGCTCTCCTTAGTCTCGTAAGACTGCCTAGGAGCTGGGGAGCATTGGAACTCCAGCTGGAACAATGTGAGGGAATTCCTGGGTAAGGATCCTAGGAGTGGACAGGCTAACAGAGCTTCTAGGCCAGAAACTAGGAACTCAAGAGAGCAACATAGACTTACAGGATTCCCCAGCTAAATTCTGTATTCTGGGGAGCTAAGACAGTGATTTCAGCTCAGAAATAAAGTCAGCAGAGAAAGGCCTGGCAAGGAAAAGCAGAATCACTGTACACACACACACACACACACACACACACACAGAGAGAGAGAGAGAGAGAGAGAGAGAGAGAGAGAGAGAGAGAGAGAGACAGCAAGAAGATTCATCTCTGAACAAATAATACCGGGTGTCTTTTTAAGTGGTTTTTGGCTAGGCTGACTAAAATGTTCTGGCCCCTTGTTAGTCATGTGTCCACTTAACCTGTTCTGTCCTGATTATAATCTTGCCACCTACCTAATCCAGCCTGGGGCACCTGATTAAGCAGAAAGAAGATGGCCAGATTCTATTTGGAAAAATGCAGAACATCTAGAGTGTTTGCTGTCACAGACTTCCAGGCAATCCTTGTAGTACAAAAACACAAGAAGGTGATCTAATCCAGATGTCCTCTCTACAGGAGGGCCATCCTATGAGATAACTCTTTAGCTGGGCCCTTCTATGCAAGGATGATAGGAGTCATTTAGAACTGTGTTGCTGTCATTTCTTCTTGGGTCTTGATTCATTTGATACCAGAGACTGCTTCTTCACAGTCACTGTTTTTAACCTAATCTTGTCCTTGGTCCAACAAGTTTTCCATTTAAAACAGTCTGCGGTATACATGCGCGTGCTTTGGCAACAGTGAGACTTTGCTGGAACGTTTTACAAACCTAACCAGTTTTGGTAATCTCCACGTAAAATTTTGGTGGGGAAATCCACTAAAAACTTCTTTAAATATGCTGTAAATGATAACTCTTATAAGTAGATCTTGATTGTCACACCAAAAAAAGTGATGTTAGTCCACCGAATACATTGCTTTGGAAAAGTAACTTTCTCATGCTGTACAGTTTTTTAAAAATGTAATGGATTATTGGATTCTGGAAAGCATCGTTTTCCAGTTTCTGATACAGCTATGAGAGAGAGAGAGATTTGTTTTAAAAAGAGTAAAACAGAAATGGTATGGGGGCTATATTCAGTGGCTGTACTAAATTTTGCAGTTTTTCTGGATTTCTGTCAAGTGTAGCCGTAACCATGGTAGGTTGAGCAGGAAGATCAAAGAGATGTGGTAGCCCCCCCCCATTCCTTTTCACACTTTGTATTTTCCAGCACTGCGGGATGCCACAAAAGTTGTTGAAAGCATAACAGATGAGAAAGTGACTGTTAATGAGCTGAAGAAGACTCTGAGTAGTATGGGAGTGCACTTACCTAATACAACCTTCAATGAGTTGGTCAAATCTACCAAAACTGATGGTATGTTAGACTTAGTTGTTGCACTTCTTCCTCTCTTGGTTCCCTTTCAGTTCCTACTGCTGTACTTAGGAATTACCTGAAACATGCTAAAAGTTAAAAAAAAAACCTTTACCAGGTTAACTCATATCCAGCACATAGAAAAGCTAAGTGTGGAATGGTGATGTTTATAAGTTACTGAATAATCTGTTACTGAATACTTCACAAGTCAGTACAACATGCTAACAAATAATTGCCATGTTTTGCTATTGATGCTGCTTCACATATTGGCCCTATTACAGTGTTCAGCCTGAAAGTATGTTGTGTAAGGCTCAAAGGATGATAATGATATATGGAAGCAGGTGAGCCCCTTGCTAACATTCCCTCCAAAGGTTTTGTATGATCTTCATATCTTAAGTGTGAAGGTTTGCAAAAGTACTGCAAACATGTGTTACTGAAGGTGCTTGTGGTGTTTCCATGATCATATGAAGGTCTGCATGACCTCTGGTTGGGGTGGAGGTTGGGGGGCAGCCTTATCTGCATCTGCAGGTGGCTTATGGACCAAGATGGAGGCCACCTCAACCCAAAATTTTTAGAGGGGACAGCCCCTGTCTTCATCCAGAACCATCACTGTCTCCATCCCCATGTCACCACCACATTTCTAGGCTGACTACCTTAACAAAACTATTGTTCCCAGTGGGTTTGAAAGTTATAGGTAGAAGCAGCAGTCAGGTAGTGCCTATACTATGATTCTGAGCCAGCAAGACACAATATTGTTAGAATTTCAGCATTCATTTAAACATGCACGCAGACACTTTGATCTCTCCCAGAACTGTACTGTACACTAAATAAATAATGAAACAATATCTGCTTGTTTTTCAGAGGATGGCAGGATTGGTTTCAAAGACTTTTTGTTAGCATTGGGTGAAACGGATGCTTTTACCGAACTAGAAGGTATGTTCAGCTTGATCTAGAGCCCATACTAGTCTTTAGTGGGCCAGACAAGTATAGCATGGTCAGATGCCTCTTGGCCGAGGTGGTGATTTTACGGGGACATAGCAGTCATTAGTTTCAGTACCTTTTCCCCTCACAATGCCAGCCACATTCCAGAATCTAATCAAGAGAAGAAAGAAGTAGGGTTTCAGGGCTCAACTGAAATGTGTGCTGTCATGGCGAATGTTTCTGAATTAAGAAGACAAAAAGACCATTTTAACTGGGGTATGTAGCACTCAACCCGTGTGCCACATGTGGTCCTGCCTCCAAATCTGAGCAGGCTGGCAACATAAAAACAAACAACTGCATTTCCCTTTGAAAACAAGTCACACAAGAGTCGGAGCCTTGCTTTGAAGTAAAATCATGGTTGCAGAAGCCTCCATGGTATTAAATTGCCCCAACTTTCAATTTGGATGTTACTTATGTTTAAAAAGTCCAGAATTATTAAACTGGATAAATCATGAGGGCCGGCTGTAATCCCATTATTCACAATGCTTGTTGAATAGCTGTTTAACATTTCACAGCAGCACTCTATTTATTTGCTTATATTTTATATATACTCTGCCTTTCTCCCTGTAGAACTTTTTCATGACCCTGGGGAAGCAATAGTTCTATCCTGTCTGTATGGAAGTACAAAAGAGGACAACTGGCTTCCTAAATGATAGCATAACCATTATGACTATAACTGCTGGTTGGATAATTGGTGATATGCATTAATAACTTTTGTTAAGCACTTCTTGATGCAATTAACCTTTACTCTATTAGATATTTGTTAGCTATTGGTATTGCTTATATACCACCCTATAATACTTAAAGCACTGTCTGGATAGTTTACAACTTAATTATGTAGGCTACACATTCCTCCACCACCACCACCACCACCCCAGCAAGCTGGGTACTCAATTTACTGATCTTGGAAGGATGAAAAATTGAGTAAACCTTGAGCCAGCTACCTTGGTTTGAACCCGGGGTGTGAGCAGAGTTTTGACTGCAGTACTGCAGTGTAGCCACTGCACTATGGGGCTTCATAACGTGATGTTGCTCTGTGGTTCATTTTAGTGCAAGACTACACATAGCCCTCTCTCCAGATGTGCTACTTCTGCATGGTGCCCTGGTGGTGGCAGATGTGGGTAAACTCCCATTTAGATATAGTGCACGTCTATGTTTTCTTTGCAGCATTAAAAAACAATATTGCTTTACTTTGCTACTCCAGCTTTACAGCATGTGATCACCATCACTGGCACAATGCATGGCAGTCAGCAACAAATGCATGAAGTACAGAACACTCTTGGTAATCTGGGCATTCATTTGACAAATGAAGAGTTCCAACAAATTGTGGATGCCATCGATATAGAATGTGAGTTTTGTTCACTAGGTGATTCAGTGTGCATTTTGATTCAGTGTCATCGATCTCTCCTGTGTCATAAAGAAAACATTGTGGGTTGGGTCCAACCATTATGGGTTGGCATTAGTCAGATTTGGAATGCATGCATTGAAATCAATGGGACTTAAAACAATCATGAATAACTCTGGTCCTATTGATTTTAATGGGTCTACTACAAGGATGATTAGGGTTGGATCTAAGCCTTGAATCCAGTAGGCAGAGCTAGAAAGGATGGGAATGGGTGGGTGGGTGGACAGACAGATGGATGGATGGACAGTCAGTTGGATGGTCGGTCACCTCTGCAACTTCCTCAGCATCATTTTGCCAATAATTCAGGGATCCAATGAAACAAGGAGAAATGGTGAAATTAGGAAGCACTCTTGTCATTCTCATTTGGCTTTGTGACATCTTCACTAGTAAAATTAGATTGGCTGCGTGATATCACCATGATGGACAGGATCATGTAACTAAACCGGCATAGATGAAATCTGCAGCATAGATGAAATCTGCATCAAGCTAATGCTAAGAGAAGTGACAGGAAGAAGTAAAATAATGGGGGAAACTCACACAAAGTGTTGCCATTTTTCAGAGATCTCTGCAATGTCCCTTTTTTTGCACAGAAATGTTTGTGCATATAAATTCAGTTAATTGCTAATAATGTCTCCTAATGACTGGTTTTTCTTTAGAAGCAATCCTTTAAAAATGACTTGTGTAAATGACTCCTTAAAAACACTTTTAATCTTTTTCTTTTAAAAGAGAACTTGGGGTGGAGAGAGAGAGAATTAGTAGTAAGGCAGATAAGGCAGACAGTAAGCAGGCCAAAACCAATAAATGGCTCATGCAGAGCAGGTGACTGGTGGCGTAGCAATGATAACTGGCACTGGTTGGATAGTTTATGTCCTCATTTAAGAAGATTCCAACTTATTATACAAGCTTCCCATCTGGAACCGTCTGCACTTATGTTGTCTTATCAGCAGTCCCAGGGATACAGGGAACCAGCGTTTGATGATCTGTATAGTACAAGGCTTAGTGCCTGATAGTACTAGTATGGTAACCATTTTTAATTAATGTGCTATTTCCCTAGGAGGAAAAGATTAAAGAAATATAGAAAAGAAAGGTGTAGATGTCGCTTTCTATAGTATTTTAACTCTCTTTCGCCTAAGGGTAAGCTAGTGGATCCCTTCTTAACTGTTCCTTCTTATATTATCTCTTCTTCCCAGCTGGTGGCACGATAAACCTGAAGGAATTTCTGCTGGCACTGTCAAAGACGCAGCGCTTCATGGATTCTATGGGTGAGCTTTTAATAACAATGGCAAGAAAAAGAAAACTGATAGTTGTAGGTTTTTCGGGCTGTTTGGCCATGTTCCAAAGATTTTTCTTCCTAAAGTTTCACCAGTCTCTGTGGCTGGCATCTTCAGAGGGTGAGTTAGAACTCTGTCTGCATTCTAACTCCTGTCCTCTGAAGATACCAGCCACAGAGACTGGCGAAATGTTAGGAAGTAAAACCTTTGGAAAACAGCCAAACAGCCCGAAAAACTACAACAACCATTGGATCCTGGCCATGAAAGCCTTCGAGAATACAAGAAGACAACTCCAGGACAGGCATGGCCAGACTCATTGGTCTTGAGAGCTGCCTTCAGGATGTGCTGGGAGACCTGAGGCTGCACGTATGAATATAGTCATACACCTATACAGTGGTGCCTCGCTAGACAATGATAATGTGTTCCACTGAAATTGCTGTTTAGCAAAATCATTGTCTTGCGAAAAGCATTTCCCCATTGGAATGCATTGAAACCTGTTTAATGCGTACCAATGGGGAAGAATCGTCATTGTCTAGCGAAGATCAGCCATAGGAAAACTGTTTTGCTAACCGCTGATCAGCTGTTTAAATCACTGTCTTGCGAAGCTTAGGTCCCAAAAACACCTGTTTTGCGAGTGCGGAGGAAGCTGTCAAAATCGTCGTCTAACAAAAATTGGTTTGTGAGGCAGGGACCAAACATTGTCCAGTGAAATTCCCCCATAGGAATCACTGTTTTGCGAATCGCTATAGTGATCGCAAAAAATCAATGACTAGCGAAAAAACTGTCATGTGGGGTAACTGTCTAGCGAGGCACCAGTGTATATGTACACACATAGATGAATAGATAGATGGATGGCCAGACATACAGACAACCCTGCCCAACATAAATCTCTCTCATACTACTTTGACTTAATGTACTGCTATTTAACAGGGGAAGGAAGAAAATGGAATGGCACCAAAAGAGGGTTTGAGGAGCGATGTGTGTGTATGAGGGAAATCACTTTCCCTGACCCTCTGTAGATGAATAGGGGGAGCGCTTAAGAGCTGATATGAATACAAGGGGTCATTTGCTGTTCAGATAGCAGGATCATGTCAAATGACGTATCAGTCCTCCCCCGCCCTGCTCAACCTCAACAGAACTTTTGTATCCTGATCCATCCCACAGCCAAAATGGACAATCTGGAAAGGCCACAACTGGGGGAAATGGAATCCTTCCACTGGAAAGACAGTTTCATTCTGGGTGAAACTTTAGTTCCTATGAAATATGCATCTCACGCCATACTGATGCCACATTCGGGGTGTATGTTCGCTCTCTTTCACGGCAGCCCTTCGCTGTGCTATTGAGGCCTTTGGCAGGATCAAGAATGAGAAAGTTGACACTCGAGAACTGGAGACCATTGTGAGTAATCTGGGCATTAATTTGAGCAACCCAGAATTCCAAAAGGCCCTTAAAAACACCTCTGTAGATGGTAAGTACTGCAGTTGTTTTGTTGTTGTTGTTGTTGTTGTTGTTGTTGTTGTTGTTGTTGTTGTTGTTGTTGTTGTTGTTGTTGTTGTTGTTGTTGTTTTTCCTGATTCTCACAGTGCAAATCCTTGCTGGAAATAGTGAGTTAGCTTTATATCTGCTTAGTGTATGATTCCAACAAAGCTATGAGCCACACGATGCTGAACAAACAGCCTAGAGGAGAATGACCAAGAGTTCAGTAGCTAGAGGGGAATTTCTAATTTCCAGGCAGCCAAAGCTAAGCAGCAAGCAAACTCTCTCAGTGCAAACTTTTGAGAAAGAGAGAGATTTGTTTAGCATTTGTTAGATTTGTTTGATTGCAATGGGACCCTTAATTAAGGAAGCCATTAAAGAGTGCCTAAGCCCTGATCCTTGGCTCAGAGTTAGCTGTAATTTAAATAGGTCTCCAAATCAGGCAAAGAATTTAGTTGGATATCACAGTCTCAGTGAAAGTAGCCTTTTCATGTCTCTCATGACAAGAAGAATTGCTCCTCACCTTGACAATTCACATCTTTGCACAATTCACGGAGAAAACTGAATTTTCACAGAATGCAGACAATTGAAATTTCAAACAGCTAAAAACATGAGCAGCTGAAGAAATACATACAAACACTCTCAGTCAATAGAACAGAAATACATACATGAAATAAATGCATGAATACATTCTTTTTTCAGAAGGTGGAAGGGCAAATTTCAAGGAATTCTTGGTCAATGTGATGGACAATGAGCGTTTCTATGAATTATCAGGTGAGTGCGATTTGCTTTGGGCTGGCACTTGAGAGGATCCAGAAGCAAAAACTTGTCAGGTAAGCTAAATATCAAGGGTCAGATCAAATATTCCTAAGATGTCTGGGAAAGAAAGCAAATCAGGAGAGTCATAGCTTTTTTTCTCAGCAGGATGGCAGGGATGTTATGTGTGGATAGCTTGTGAACTGGGACAATTGGGTGTCTCTACCTAGAATTTGAAGGGTCACCCCCTTCCCTACTAATGAGCCATTACTGATATAATAGGACACTTAAGCCTCATTCCATTCCATAAAAATGGTGGAAAGAATTTAGATAGGGATGATGTTAAAGCCTCTCTTACATTCTGAGCAATTCTGCTGTTGATCGCTGGTATAAGAGAGACCTAAATGTCCTCCACTCCAGCAGTGCTATGTAGGATCACTAAGAATGGGAACAATTGCATTTTTAAACATCTCCTTGCAGTCTTCATCTAGATGCACGCAGGTGAATGTTGTGCATAAACTTACTGTAAGTCTCTAATCAGGACAGGACCCAACATCTGGAGGAAAACGCACCAGCTATTGGAAGAAACAAAAATAACTTTGTGCTGTAGAATAACACTGTGCTTTCCTCTTTGCAGCTGTTCATGATGTCTACACCCTTGTCAGCAGAGTGAAAAATGACAAAGTCGAAGTTTCTCACCTGAAGGATGTGCTGGCTGCCATTGGCATCACATTGAACAAGGAGGAAATGAAGGACGTGATGAAGAACATCATGGTGGATGGTAAGAAACCTTGATACATGATGGATTTGAATGGGCAGAAATTCCATGTGAGGTAGGTTCTGTCAAGTCAGTTTGTGTGGCTGAGGCTACAGGTTAGAAAACTGTCCTGTATTTTAAAAAATCCACCCTTTTATTACTAATAGAGAGATTGCACAGCAGTGTGACAGCTAGGCTCGAAAATTTCTATTTCAACTTTTCAATTTACTCACATGCGGCAGCGGTGGGAGGCAATATGGAGGAACTCTGAAAAATGTTATTTCTTATAACCTATCCACCTCTAGGAGGTGTTATGCACAATTCCTCTGCACAGATGAACCTGTTCTTAGGTAAAGGTAAAGGTAAAGGCTCCCCTTGACAATTTTTTGTCTAGTCGTGTTTGACTCTAGGGGGCGGTGCTCATCACCGTTTCCAAGCCATAGAGCCAGCGTTTTGTCCAAAGACAATCTCCTGTGGTCACATGGCCAGTGCGACTTAGACACGGAACGCTGTTACTTTCCCACCAAGGTGGTCCCTATTTATCTACCAGTTCTGCTCCAACGGCGTAATTTCATAGCTCACTTTGCTGCCCCATCCCTTCTTGGTCTGCAGTCAAGGCCCTGATTTAGAGCATGTGAGTAGCCCACCTTTCTTCTTACAAGAAAGGCTCAAGGATGGGCAACCTTGTACTGCCAGATGGATACCATCAGTTATCTGCTCCTACCTGCTCTTGATGCTGCCTCCATTTCTGAGGGTTCTCTTGGTTTGCCTGGAGCAGAGAACGGTGAGCTGTGGAGATAAACCACTCAGGAGTCATTCCTCACTCTAAACCTGCTGCCTCCTCAAGCCAAGTATTTTACAAGGTGGTAATCTCAGGACAGTGTTTATGTTTGAATCGTATGAGTAGTAAAGTCAGCAGTAAGAGCTACCTCTTCTCCTGATATCTAATCCACTTCTAGGGTGGTCCTGCCAAGAAGGTGGTAAGACAGGATCTGAGTGTACAGTATGGAATTTGGAATCCTTGTGCCTGGGATGCTCATAGCAGCTACCCAGATGCAAAAATACTCTGGCATATCTGGATGTCAATATTGTTGACATCCGTGATAAAGACTCTGGATGCCCTTACAAACTATCTATTTCCTGGGTCCTTGGTTCCTGAGACACTAGCATTTCATCGTTCAGGGTGTCAGGACAGGAGGAGTGGAGATCAGGGCCTTAAGCAAAAACTGTTATTGTGAGCCAGGTATATAGGAAGGGAACTGGGCCTAGATAACAAAATTCCAAATCAGGCTAAAGGCAGCTTGCTCATCACTTAGCTTTTCGGCTGCAATTTGACCAGTGCAACTGTCCTCAGAAAGAGGTCATCTATTTCTAGAGAGTAAAATGAATTGATAGTTATTAATAATGATAGTCTACAACTTTTAACCTGGCAACAGCCAAACACTATTAACATGGTAACCTAATGTAATTAAATCCTAATTATTTTAACACCTGATCAAAACTTCAGTAGTTTATAGAGCTTTATTAATTGCAAATACCTTTAGCTGGTCTGTTTTTCCAGGGCTTTAATCAGCAGTGAAAGCATGTAAAGTCTAGGCCACAGCCAGGAGAAGGAGAAAGCATTACGAAAACAGAAACAGGAAAGTGAGGAGTCTTCTGTTTTAAATTCCCAAGCTGCAGCATGAAACTGACCCTATCAAATCAGGGTGGCAAAAACAGAATGAGGCAAGCTAAGAGGAAGTTGGTGACTGAAAGAGAAGAGGGCACTAGAGCTAGCTGGAAGCAGATGAAGAATGAAGCCATGTTAGGCTGGGCAAGCACATCAGGCAAAATCCAAAGAAACAAAACTAAACTAAAGAAAACATGTGGCACTTAAAGACTAACTATTATATTTTACAACAGTACCCTCAAACAACACACGATACCTGTTGCACTATAAATCCCATCATTCCCAGATAGCAGCTGAATTGTGGCATTTATACTCCAAGATGTTTAGAAAATGTCATGTTGGGGAAGCCACCTACTTGACAAAAAGTCAGTATGAAGAATGCTACTGGCCTTCTAAGATTTCTTTTAAAAATAAACTGCATTTCACTTGATTAATTAAAAACTCTACTCACTAATGTTAATCTGAATTCAATGGGGGTTTGGGGCTCTCTAAGTAAAATCCAGTCCTAGAAAAGCACAGATGGGCACCTCCCTTCACACCACATTTTGAGAGTCAGTGTGGTATAGCGGATGGCTATTTAGGAGGCACAGTCAGAATGTCGATCAGCTCAACAAATGCTGAGTATGGGTCCCTTCCCTTGAACACAGTGTAAAACAAACATTTTGAAATATGAAAGGGAAAGATGCCTCCAATCTTAATTTAGAAAAGTAACTTGCCTACAGTATGTTGGAACCTACATTCTAGCAGCGAGTAAGAATCAGGACTAACTCCATAGCAGGTGGAATTTGCTAAATGGGTAGGGATTTGAACCTCATCAGAGACCACCTGCACACATGATAAGATTGTATGGTGCTAGTGGCCCACTGGTTCTCCCCTCCCATAAATTGAAATGTTTTGCCTTGTTTGTATTTATTGATGTGGCCTTGGATGCATCACCAAAGGCTGTAGACCTAAACTATCTTTTGGTGGTTTCTTTGTCATCTGTTTCTGTCTTGTTTTGTATTGCAGAGGATGGAAAGGTGACTCTGAAAGAATTCGTGAATGTGTTGCTTCATACCCAACAATTCTCCACAGCTGTAGGCAAGTTCAAAGCTTGCTATTCTGTCACCTTTATCTCTTGTAAATCTTGCCTTTGGAGGCTTAATTGGGTCACTTCTTGTCTGTGCAGAAATGGGAGGAGCTCTCAAAGCAATGCAAAGCATCAAGCAGGACAAGGTGAACATTGAAGACTTGGACTCCATCATGTACACAATGGGCCTCAATTTATCTCCAAATGAAATCCAGCAGGCATTGAAGTATGTTGTGCAGAATGGTAAGAATTGACCTTAGCCATCTGCGAAATTTCCCCCAAAATTTACAACTTACACCATAATCTCAGAGGAAGAGAGTAAATCTGGCTACTCTGCTTTCCAGTGTTACCAGCTTTACTTAACTACTAGCAGATGAATGAACTAAAGCTTTAGTTGATCAATGAATAAAAGCCCATTTTAATTACAGAGTCAAGTCAGGAAACTTTTACATGTTTAAGTCATTTTGCTTTTGTTACGTCAGCATAAAAGAGAAATGAAAACCAATGTAGTAAATATGGCATTTCCTTCAATGAATCAACTAGCCAATAAAAAGGAAGATGATTAATTAGTTACAACATTAGTTAATTAGTTCAGAGCTCTACATCATTTTGCATGTTCTAATTGGAAATTGATTAACTAATGTATTCCTTTGCAGTGGATGGGACAGTAAGTCTGAGAGACTTCATGTTTGGCGTGACCAAGACTCAGCGCTTTTCCAAAGCTGAAAGTAAGTGAAAATAGAGCTACACCTTGAAAAGTGGGTGACAAAATACAGATAAAAAGGCTAGCAATAATCAAAAGAGATAACATTGGAGTGTCCCAAATGTCTGTCTGGACCCTTCTCATGGAAGAAGAAACATTTCCATGTTATGTGAATTGAAGTGTGTCCAAATGCCTCTGTGTGCATCTTCTCTCCCGCTATTTATAATTCTTTCAGTGGTTCACATGTCCCCCTGCCACCAATTTGTAAGTAATATTTTTCCAAGGACCTGAAGGTCGAAAAGCTTGGAACTCCAAGAATAATTATTCAATGGAAAATCGTATTGTTTCTGCAGTCTTTATAACTCCAAAAATTATAATCACCAGAAGAGTACACTATAGGACTTACAAATGATAATTATTTAGACATTGTAACATAAATAAATTAATTATAACATAAACAAGTTCAGCTGTCAGGAATATTATGATACAGTGAAAGCTAGCTAATTGTTGTAGTGTGACTATAGTAAACTATTATTCAAGCCTTAATTTTAAGAGCACGTTTTCTATACCTCCCTTAATTAATTTTATTTAAACACTTTATACAACGAATTTTTAAACTTTTACAGTATGCAACAGCTGTCCCCTCCTATAGGTGCATCTTTGATGCAAAGAGGATAGAAATAACATGTGTGTTTATTAATGTTTACCCATTATAAGCCTAAATTTTGCTTCTATTTCTACTATACTAGTAAAGTAATGAGTAGAAACTACAAGTTAATTTGAGAAAAGATTTGGCTCCTTGACATGTTTTTCACTGAAAGCCTCAGCTATACAAATTGTGGTCATTATCTCCTCCTCTCTAGTTGCCCAAGGAAATATGGTTCCTATAGCCGATGTAGATTCATGTTTATCCAACATGGGGGTCCACTTAACCCAAGAGCAGCTTCAAGAAGCTTTGAAACATGTGAACATGGATGGTAAGTATGCCTGAGGAAAAAAGTCTTTCTGTTAAAACACGTAATATCTTAATTCCAGAAATCCTAGATTATTATTTTGCTGAAGCAGCCTGTGTCTGCACTTTGCATGCTGGTCATTAAATAATCTCGTTATCTGCTGCTACCTCATCGTCCATTTCTCCATCCTAAAAATGGATGTAACACTGTCTCACCTTATGGCTTTCTGAAGGCCAATAGGGTAACACCAGGTAAAATTCAAAGTCTATATACCTTCAGCCTCCCTTCATGGATATCCTTGGCCAGTTTTTGCAGGTGCTTAAATTGTGTTTCATGCAGCTGGGCCAGGATTGGTTCTGTAGCAGGGACAGTGTCCTTCCTTTTACCCTCTAATGTGACCCTCATTCTGGGTCCATTCTCCTCAGATTCTCATGGATCCTTTGTGGTGAGTCCCTGCAGCAAAGAGTGAAGGTGAATGAAGCCCAATGGAGGACTAGAGCTGCATATAGGGTGTGACCTAGCTCCTCTTTACTCCACTCTGGATTGAAGGATACCAAGATTAATAAATGAAGGGCCCCTGGGTTCTTGCCTGTCTCTAACATATTAATCAATCAGCCAGAGACAGAGAGATCCAATAGATATTTTACTTTCAGCTGAAAATAGGTGCAAACCACACACAAAAAACATGCAGAGAAGAAGCGTGGCCCCAATACAAAAGTATACATATTTATAAGGCATAACACAAAAGCGGGACCAAGGGGGTTGAGAAGAGGTGGAGAAATGGGAGGGGTTTCTATAATTGGTACACATTCCTGCGTGAACCCAGCTTTGAGCAGTAAATCATTCCCCATGTCTACCATCCAGCTTCCCAAGGACAGACTTTTAATTAGACCAGTTAGTTACAAGTAACGGAATGCCAGCGGCCTCTCTCCTTTATGTTTTTATCTAGTAAGCAGAAACTTAATCATGCAGCAAAGCAGTTACAGAAAGGAAAATGGCTGTGGTTAGGCTAAGATATATTTTATATTTTATATGTATTCATCATCATCGGCCCAATCTTCACTCCCACTCCCTTCCTTTTCCCTGCCAACTACCCTCAAGCTCCTTTTATTGTCCTTTTGGTCGGGAAATTTCTTGGGGGAGGGGAGCTTTCCACCTTCCTCGTCTTTTTGCCCCTTCTGGTCTTTCAGTGTTTTGGTACAAGATCTTGATAGGTATTACTGTCATTTCTATTTGGTAGGCTTAAGAACTGGAAAATTATTTCTATCACACAAACATTCCTACCCTAATTGTTTTCTGCATTGCTGATTGCTTGTCAGTTCCATCACTCTCTTTATCTTATGCCAGTATTTTCTTACTGCAGAAAACAGGAAAGTGAATATGACTGAATTGCTGGGAAGTGTGATGAAAACACAGAGACCATCTCGAGCTGATAGTAAGTGGGTTTCATTTGTTGAGTTACAAACTGGTTCAGCTGAGCTGGTAGTATTTGAGAAGAGCATTAATGTCCGGCAGATCTAAAAAGCAGGGACAGGAATTAGATAACAAGGAACAAATTGGCATGAAAAGAAATGTGATAAATGAAGGATAGTATATTTTGTGCATGTCATCACGTTGCAGGAGAGCTGAATGGTGTAATGGAGTCAGGACTCAGCTTCTCAGCAAGCTTTAAACAAGTGTATATAACAGGGTTTCTAACCCCTGTGGCTGTGACATTATGTTTGATGGCCAGCACCTCTTGACAACCTGGAAGCCAGAATGGTGATAGGGAGTGAAGATACTGAAGTCTTATATAGCTCTTTGCACTCCTTTTCTTCAGCAGCCCCCTCCCACAAAGCAGGACAATTAAAATGTACAACAAACCTCACACAGCAACAGAAAATATGTACATTTGCACACACAGTAGTCCACACTTCTTAACATGGAATGTGTATTTAACATATGAATGTCTAGCTTTGTTTATTTATTTGTTTAGCACTGAAGAGACACAGCCCCATGATGCTATACTAATGTTGAGGTGTGAATTAAGTTCAAAGATATCCAGGGCTAAACCAAGTTCTTGCATAAAAGAATAATACTGTCTATCGAATACAATGATGTTAAAATGCATGTAGTGAATAATCAGTACAAAGAAAGCATACACATCCCTTTACAAGGTGTGCCAGATAAGCTCCCAAAATCCAGCTTTGACACTGTGACTTTGAGATGATAGGTTGCCAAGTCCATTGCGAACTGCTTGCCTCAGTCAGAAGGCTGAGAAATAATTAACTAAGGGTATGGTTACGCTAGGGAGAAAACCCATATTTGAAATGAGTTTAGGATGTTTTAAATCCATTTCTTAAAAGGTGCAACAAGTATTAAAAATACTACTGCAGCAGCAATGGTGAGTGGCCAGCACGAGGGTGGGCAGGTGGGTGCAGGACAAATCCCTGGTTCCAATAATTTTAAACCCCTGCATACCCTCTTCAACCAATATGCAGTGGTGCCCCGCATAGCGACGATAATCCGTTCCAGATAAATCATCGCTATCTGGAATCGTCACTATATGGGGCAAAAAAAACCATAGGAACGCGTACAACCCAGCTTAAAAACAGATTAAAAGTTTTTCCCAAGAGGATGCACACCCCAACCCAAATACCATATGACTGTCACATCAAAAAGCCTGATCCATCTCCCAATTTATTTCCATAATGTAACTGTACCCAAACTTGGACTTTATACCTTCTTTTTCATATGGGAGAAGGGAGGAAAGGAAGCTTGTCAAGAGAAGCTGCCTCCTTTTCCCTGGTGCTTTGCAAGCCTCTTTATAGGAAGTTACAATATAACTCTTTATCACCATAATGAGTTAATGCAAGCCTAACAAAATGGAAAGTTTATGGGAGCTGGTACAAGACTACATAATGGTTTCAGCGTGGCTGCCTGCCACTTATACTTAGTGTGGGCTACTCATTAATACATGAAACTATATTTGGCTGCAGCATGGCTACTGTAAGTAATCCATATGCTCCCTTTTGGCAACTACCCTCTAGTAAAAAATCCCATTACAGTAGCCTTAAGTGATTTTATAACCAAGCAGGATATCCAGAAGTCTGGATGTGAATATTTTCTCATTTATCATGTATCTTTTAGTGGGTCAGGTAAATGTCCACGATCTAGATGGTGTTTTGGCCAACATGGGGATTTACCTAACAGATAACGAAGTTCAGCAAGCTTTGGAATATGCAGCTGTAGATGGTGAGTCTTTTAAACACTTGTTCTTATGCTTCTTGATTTTAGAGTATCCCATTGAAGGGAGAGACAACGATTCCTCTTAATGTTCCTTAAGGTGTTCTTTTTCACAGATTCTGGCTGAAGCCCAAACAAAACTTTTATTGTGCAATCACTCATCCTGATTTACTCCAAGGGTCAAATGATACCTTACAGAAAATAGGGAGTCGGAAGACGAAAATCCTTAAATGCCTAGGACATCTGATTGTCATGGAACAATCTTTTTCAGACCTCCTTTGATTTACAAATTAGCTAACTTTTGTTTTGTTGTTGATATTCTGGGTGTAAACATGAGCTTCATTTATAAGTCTTCAAACAGAGGGCTGCCAGAATCACATCTCTGAAGCAAATTTTCTACTGAATTCAGCTGGAACAACTTGTTATTTATTACAAATATAGTTTGGTCCTTGATGTGGTTTACCTCGGTCTGTAATCTTTTTTACATTTTCTTTCAACTTCTTGAAGCTTGTTCTTTCTATTTCATAGGGAAAAACATAAAAGCTGCACAACATTTTTTAATGATAGCACTGAGAGCCCTTTGTCTGGAAGATCACTCAGTTTTTGTAATTATGTAAAATAATAAATAAAATAACACATACAGTACATGCTTTCATTTTTTCAAATAAATAAAGGGAAGTCATTGAGTTTCAGTGAAGAATGGGTAGATACTGTATACCTTGTCCTCATTTCCCCTTGGTCCATGTTTTCCTTCATTGTGATTCTAATGGACCCGACCTGTTTCTTTAGGAAGCTCCTTAGGAAAAGATAAAGGTAACAGCCCTTGCCCTTTGTTTATCCCTAGTCTCTGGTGTTTATAAGAGAGCGTCAGGGAAATATATATATTTAGTACCACTCTCAGACTGCCAAAACTAGTATGCCACGTGTTGACTGGGAGATTTGGGGAGTTATTTCCTAAAAAGTAACTTTCCAAGCTTTGATTCAGGAAACATTGCCTCTGAGCATGGAAGTTCCATTTAGTTATTACAGTCAGCAACTGTCTCTAATCCATATTTTGTCTTCTTTCTCTTTGTTTTCCTCTGAATGCTTCTCTGTTGGATGATAACTGTCATTAATTCGTTTCTTGAGATTTCCTTCTTTAGCAAACTTTTTCCTAAATGACCTTCCTTTTTTTTTTTTTTGATAATTTTTATTTTATACAAAAAAATACACAAAAGAACACATACATAACAAAAATACAAAAAAAATACAAGTAATAGTGCTTATTATAAACTAAATTCTAATGTGCACCCCATACCCACGGGACTCTATTTACTATAATAATTTTTTTCTTACAGATTACCTCTCCAAAATTGTATTGAGTATTCTTTAGAGGCTTTCCCCCTTCCTTTCACTAACACAAATTCCACAAATTTACCCCAAATATCATAGAAATTGTTACATCTTATTTCCCCTCTTTTTATTTTAAGTTCCATAGTCAATTTATCATTTAATGCAATGTCCCATACTTCACAATACCAGTCTTCAATTTTAATATCCTTCTTGTCTTTCCAAAATCTAGCTATTAATATTCTAGCACCTGTCATAAAATTAGTGATTAATTCTTTCGAGTGATGGTCCAGATCTGTATTATCAAAAATTGACAATAAAGCAATTTTGGCATTAAAATCAATATCTTTACCAAATATATCACACATTTCCTTAAAAATCAATTCCCAAAATTTCTTAACCACTTTACATTCCCACCACATATGAAAATACGTACCAATTTCCTCATCACATTTCCAACATGCTTTGGAGTATGTTGGATTTATTATATTCAATTTTACAGGAGTCAAATACCACCTTAGACAGATTTTAAAAAAATTTTCCTTTATTCTTGTTGACATTAATCTTAACACTCTCATCCTCCACATTTTTGTCCAATCCTCTATTTTAATATCTGTTTTTAAATCGTTTTCCCAAATTAATTTTAAACCTTCTATTCCCCATTCTTTTTCCTCTTGTTCCAAAATTATATTATATATTTTACTTACTATTCCTTTCAAAATTGTATCTTGCATATCTTCATGTGATGACAGAAATTGTTCGTACTTAGTAAGTTCTCTACATTTACCATTAGTTTTCAACCAATCCTTTGTCCAGGTGTCTAACTGAATAAGATTATACCATGATAGTTTATTAGATTGCAGTTTAGACATAATCAACTCCTTCGATCTCATGTTACCCATCCAGTCCTTCAATCTTGCAACCCTTTTATTCTTAAATAATTCTACTAAATCCTTTAAATTTATAGGAAAGTTTTCTGTCTCAGTCACTAGTTTTAATGGTGAAGTTAAGGGACAAAACTTCTCTTTATATTTATTCCAAATATTTAACAGGTTTCTTAAAAAGGGGTTTTTAATCTGATTTATTGAACTTCTCTTTAGTATATTAAACAAGTATCCTTCAGCATTTCCATTTATTTCTGAAGATTCCATCTCCCACCAAATTAATTTTTCTTTATTGAATATAATATCTCCAATAACTCTTAATTGATTTGCTATATAATAATTTTTAACATTGGGCATACCTAAACCTCCTTTTTTTTGAGCCTTATACCAATATCTTTTATTTATTCTAGATTTTTTGCCTTGATTACAAAATCCATTAATTAATCCCTGCCAATATTTAAAATCCTCCTCTTCTAATCGTATTGGGAGCATCCTAAATAAAAAAGTGATCTTCGGTAATATTTTCATCTTAATTAAAGTGATTCTCCCAAACCATGATAGTTTCAATTTGGCGTACTCTTGCAATTTATCTTTAATTTCATTTTTTAATTTATTAAAATTTTTCTCTTTTAATTTTTGAGTTGTTCTAATTATGTTTATACCTAAATATTTGATAAGATTACACATTTTAACGCTATATTTATTCACAAACATGTCTTGCTCCTGTATATTATAGTTAAACATCATCATTTGTGATTTTTGCCAATTAATCCTTAAACCTGTTATTTCCCCAAATTTTTCTAAATGGTTTTTAATGTTTTCCATACTCTCTAATGGATTTTTAATAGTCAGTAAGGAATCATCAGCAAACAAATTAATTTTAATCATTTCATTTTTACCTGTTCCTTTAATTAATTTATCATTTCTTATTGCGTTAGCTAATAATTCTATAATCATGCAAAACAATATTGGTGAAAGTGGGCAGCCTTGTCTAGTACCTCGGCCTAGAAAGATCTTTTCCGTTATACCATCGTTAACTATTATTTCTGAAGTATTATCTAAGTATAATTGATCTATAACACCTCTAAACTTTTTACCAAATCCCCAACCTCTTATAAGAAGTTTTAGTGTTGACCATTCAACACAATCAAAGGCTTTAAATATATCCAATGATAAAATCATTGCTTTTATTTTTTCTTTTTCTATTTCATGTATAATATTTAATACTCGTCTAGTTAAATTGTCCATTTGTCTACCCTTAATGAAACCACATTGGTCTTCTTTAATATAATTTGCTATAAATCTATTTAATCTATTTGCCAATATAGCGGTAAAAATCTTAGCATCTTGGTTTATTAAAGATATAGGTCTATAAGATCCTGGATCTGTTTGATCCTTATTGGGTTTTAGAATGAGAATCGTTAATGAATGTTTCCATGAAGCTGGTATTGTCTCTCCTTCCATTATCTTATTATAAATCATTTTTAGCTTAGGTATCAAAATGGTGCTAAAGTGTTTATAATATTCTGGACCCAATCCGTCAGGACCTGGTGTTTTACCATTTTTTAATTTATTTATGACTTCAGCAATCTCTTGTTCATTGATCTCTTCTTCTAATATTCTTTTATCATTTTCCGATAATTTAGTTTTTAAATTATCGTTTATATATTTTTCTATACATTCTTTCTTTATGTTATTTCCTTTGTATAGTTTCTGAAAAAATTCATGAAAAATCTTCAATTTTTCTTTCATTATATTACAATTTTTACCTGTTTGATCTTTAATTATCCCTATTGAATTTTTTGCTCTTTTATTTTTACACATTTTAGCTAACAATTTTGAGTTTTTGTTATTAAATTCAAAAAAATGTCTCTTTAAATACATCAGATCTCTTTGAACTTTCTCTATTTCTATATTATCTAATTCCTTTCTCTTAGCCTGAATTTCTATTAATATTCTTCTATCTCTTTCTGTAAAAAATCTATTTTCTAAGTTTTTCAAATCTTCTTCTAGTTTTTTCACATGTCCCTCCTTAATTTTTTTTAATTTACACGATTCTCTTATCGTTATTCCTCTTGTGATTGCTTTCATGGTGTCCCACAACAGGCCTGGGTTAGCACCTCCTGTTTCATTTATTGTCCATAATTCTAGCCATTCCTTCTTTATCTTTTCTATTATTTCTGGATGCTGCAGAATATTATTATCAATTCTCCATCTTTTGGAGTCTTTATAATCTTTCTTTATTTCAATCTCTATTAACATCAATGCATGATCTGTTATTTTAATAGGGTTTATTTCAGTATCAACAATCTTAGAAATTAAATCCTGAGATGTAAATATATAATCTATTCTAGAGTAAGTATTGTGCACAACTGAAAAATAAGTATATCTTTTTTCATCACCTTTCATTTCTCTCCAAATATCCTTCAAATGGTTATTTTTTATCTTTTTACTTAATATTGTGTTTCTATGATAAATATCATTCCGACTGTATGCAGTTTTGTCTTTTATCTTATCCATAACCATATTGAAATCTCCTGCCATAATAACATAACCTTTCTTTACCTTTTCCATTTCTTTAAAAACCAAATCATAAAATTCACCTTGTTTATTATTAGGTGTGTACATATTTACCAAAGTATATTCTTCCAACCCCATTTTACCTTGCATTATTATAAATCTACCATTACAATCTTTTACTACCTTTTCTACTTTAAATTCGCAGTTTTTGAAAATTATAATTGCTACACCCCTAGATTTAGAAGTTCCAAAGTTTTTTTCATAAATGTCGATATTGTTCATCTTTAACTCATTGACTCCTTTTTCTGATTGATGAGTCTCTTGTAGAAAGACAATATCCAGCTTGTTTTTCCTCAACAATGCTTCTATTCTTCTTCTTTTCACTGTTGATCCGAGGCCTTTAACGTTTAAAGTTGCAAGTCTTATTTTTCTACCCATATGTGTTCAAAAGTTTTCTTTCCAATAGGTCCCGTGTGTAACCTTACCTCCCACCAACCTACCAAACATAAACTAAAACATAAAACAGACAAAACAACACCCCATAATTGATCTTCACCAATTTTGTGAACATATACATTTGTATCCTCTCCACCATGGTCCCATGCCATGACCACTGGCATGAGCAAAAGGTGGGGGGGAGACGCCACCATCGTCCGGCGGAACCATGACCGGAGCCTTGCCTCTGATCTTTTCATTTAACTTTTGCATTTCTACTTAATGTTTAATACTACAATAGTAACAAAATAAGAATAAGAATAAGAATACCCTTCTCCTTCCCCCCTTCCCCTTACTGGAATCCTTTAAAGAGTTTATATTTAGTTTTTAGTAATTTTAATTTTGTTACCCCTTTTACTATCTAAATTTAGTGTGTTTAGTATAATTAGAACAAGAGTAAAATAAATGGTATTATTCTATAAAGCTAATTTAAAAAAAAACAACAAAAAAGAACCTCAAAAATTAGAAGAGGGGAAAGAGGGGAGGAGAGAAACATATATATGTATATATATATGCACACACATACATATATATAAGAAAGATTTTGTTAGGAGAAAGATAAAGGAAAAAAAATAAAAGATATATAGAATAAAATAAAATAATAAAAAAATATAAGAAAAAACTGGTCCATCTTCTTCCTTCTGGTTCAGCCTTCTAGTTCTTTGCTTGTGGTTGGAATTAACTCCTGACTTTCTCCTTCATAAATGTTCCAATCTTTCAGCAGTTGTAAACCTTGCTCGCAGGAGTGGATTTTAAACAAAATCTTGTCTTTCCAGATTTTCAAAAAAATTGGGTAGCCCCATTGATATCTGATGTTATTTTTCCTCAGAATTGCTGTAACTGGCTGCATAGATCCTCGCCATTTCACAGTCTCTTTACAAAAATCCTGGAAAATCTGAATTTTTCTGTCCCTATAAACCAGCTGGTCTTGTTTTTGTTTGATTGCTTTTAAAAATTGATCTTTCTTTGTATGATTCAAAAACTTCACAACCACTGGTCTAATACCGAGACTACTTGGATTTCCCAGGAAATATGCCTTTTCTATATCTGTTTCAATCAGATGCTGTGTGCCCATTATAGAGTTTATCCAAGCCATTATCTCCTTTCTGAGATCTCGGCCCTGTTGCACTTGGAAGTTCATTATTTTAATATTAGACCTTCTGAGGTTATCATCCATAAATATGAGCTTTTTATTGGTTTCAGAAATTTGCTGAGCCATGGACACAATTTCTTCTTTATTTCCTTGAACTGTATCACCAAGGTCCCTAATTTTGCTCTTCATGTCCTTTAACTCCTGTGACACCCCTGAAATTTGGTCTTGAAGCTTAGTAATGCTTCTTTCGATGGACTTAGATCTTTGCTCTGTTTTGTCAAAGCCTTCAGACATTTTACAAGACAGATCTTTTATAAGCCTTGTAACCTCGTCCATCCTATCGTCTTCAGTTGGTTGTGTCGTCAATCTTTCCAAACTGCGATCTGAGGGGGTTTTGGCAGTTTTATCCCTCCTCCTTGACATAGAGAGTTCTAATTAAAAATAATTATTGTTGTTTCAGGCTTTTCGTTAGGAGCAGGGCAGCTGGAAAACGCCAGTAGCTAATCGGCCATGAAAGTGAAAGTAGTTCATAACTTTAAAAAAACATAGTCCTTAAGGCTTTTAATCAGCGATATGCCTTCCTTATCCTTCTCTCCAAGGATTTATGATAAAAAAAACATTCTTCTAAAGAAAGAAATGCATTTTAATAGCTTTTTACCTTGCTAGGCGATACGGAGGGTTCGCTCCTAGCTGGTCATCCCCCCGAGCGGAAGTGACGTCTCCTTCTAAATGACCTTCCTATGTGTTTTCCTTGTTTGGACATTCATTGCCACTTTACTTTCAGATAAGATTGCCAATTGCTTTAAAAAAAATCCCTTTGTCAGCTTGCTCTTTTGACCTGCAGCTGAAGATTTTCCATTATTCAGTGGTGGTCTGTGGTTTATCTTCTCCTTGCACCACCCCCAGCATGTCATAATAATAAAAAAAAATCCATGCGCTATCAAGGAAAATCGGACTCATGGTGATCCTTTTCAGAGTCTTCTAGGTAGAGAATACTCAGAAGGGGTTTACCATTCCTTTCTTCTGGGGGCACCTGGGGACTGTGCAGCTTGCCGAAGACCACACAGGCTGACTCTTCATGGATGCAGAGTGGGGAACTGAACCCCCAGTCTCTGGCTTTGCAGCTAGATACCTAACTCACTGAGCTATTCAGCCAGCCGAACTTATGTCATACCATTTCCAAAACAAAACGTACAAACATACTGTATATTAGTCTAACACTGTTCTACTTTTTCGTTGTTTTGCATTCTGGGCCCTCCCTATTCCTAAAATGAAGTCTTAAGCTTTTTATTTAATGTGCATTTATTTTATATCACATTGTCTGCATGCAGATGGCTATCTTGCATATCTGAAGCGTCATATGCCACCTTCACATTCCATGCAGCTTCTAGTGTGCCCCTTTCTGGCTAAAACGACAGCAGTGGCAGGTCTCAGTCTTTCTCCTTTGACTTGCACCTCTTTCCTCTTCTTGTCTTCCAGAGGATGGTAAAGTCAACCTAAATGACTTTGTGAAGGGGGTGAAGACTGTACCACTTATAGCAGGGGCAGAAGGTAAGTCTCAGCTGTGGTGTTGTAATGCTGACAGGCTGAGTAGTACAGAGTTCTGCTGTTCAGTCTCAGGAATTTTGTTATGTCTTAGGTAGGGCACCCAGGAAAGCAGTAAAATCTCAGAGGTAAGAGAGGAATGGAATGATGGGGCAAACTTGTACGGCTTGAGGACTTTTGCTATTCATTTGTACCGGGCTCAACTCCTGAGACATGACAAGGCCTGGCTCCTTCCTTTGATGCCTCAGCTAATACTTTACTCTGCTTCCTGGCCTCTTGTTCCAGTAGGCTTCACTTCTCCCACAATCGGCAAGAGATGTTGCAAGCGTCCTGTGAGAAGGGTTTGAACATGCAAGTGCCTCTGTGAGCAGCTGAACAGGACTTTGCCCCACATTGTAAATGGAACTATAGTGCACTGAAAACCAGACTACACAATATGATAGAGAGTGCAACTCTCCCTCACAAATGGAGTGGGGTGTGGGATGTGGGTCAGGAGCCCTGGCAGAAAGGGTTCACTGTGATTTTACTGAAGGGACAGAAAGGTACTTTGTATGCTATATTTGTGCTTACATGCATATATTTCCATGGGAAAATGACACTCCCCCCATGCCATTGCCCCAATCTGGATTATACCTCCTACCCAGTGGCTTTTTGTTCCCAGAGTGTGGAGGGGCAGAGGCAGTTTTTAACTTCCCAAGATCATTCTGTTCCTCTATGGAGGGGCAAAGGGAGGAAGCAGAGTTTATTTTAAAAGGCTCTTAGGGTAGCACTGATGCACTGTACCTTTCGGGGGGGGGGGAAGAATGCTTCTTCTTGGAAGGAGGAGAAGATAGGAGAGGGCAAGGAAGGGGATTTATTGTTGTTTCCTTCCCCACCCCACCCCAGGAGACAAACAAAAGAGAGTCATTTGAGGTGCAAATGCCATGTGGATGCAAGAAACACACCAAATGGCATACCAGACCTCTACATGAGCCTATTTAGTTCACTCCAAGTGAGCCATCTAGCCAATTTGACAGTTTTGGCCCAAAAAAAGGGAACAAATATCCATAACATGTCATAATGATTTCTGCTAATTGATTTAAGGGGAAATAATTCATATTGGTGACTTGAGTTCCACTCTGGCGAAGATGGGCATCGACTTAACAGAAGATGAAATGCAGGAGGCTTTGGAATATGTCCCTCTTAATGGTGAGTTGCCAAGGAAGCTTATGATGCAATTGAATTTCCAACATGCTTGTAGGAAGGAAAAACACACAGAGACATTTGTGTGGCCATTTTAACGTGACATTTATTCTGCCATTTTCCAAAATCAGCTGTTTGTTTTTTGTATCTAGAGAAATATATGAGTTTCAAATACTGATTAATATTGGCAAGCTCGATTGGTGAGCTTCTTGCTGTCTTATTAAGCTTTTATCGCTTTTATAAGCAATAGCTAAAGTAACAATGCTGGCTGGATAGCTCAGTGGTTTAGGAGGGGTTGGGAATTTGGCTTTCCACTGTGCCTCCAGCAAGTAGAGATCTAAAATTTCTTGAAATTTTGAAGCCATATAAAACAGCTTTGGAGGGGGGATGGAAAAACCCTGTTCCCCCCCCCCAGTTTTTCCATTTTCCCCCAAGGCCTTCCCATCTCTAGACATCTCTACCTGTGAGTAAAGCTAGCCTATGTGGCCTTGGGCAAGCTGCACAGTCCCAGGATGCCCCCCCACCCCCCGAAGAAGAGGATGGTAAATCATTTGTGAATGTTCTCTACCTGGGAAACTCTGAAAAGGATTGGCATAGGTCAGAAATGACTTGATGGCACATTATTATAATTTTAAGGTAACAGTATAGTCCACTGGTTCTTAACCTTGGGTTACTCAGGAGTTTTGGACTGCAACTCCCAGAAGCCTTCACCACCAACTGTGCTGGCTGGGGTTTCTGGGAGTTGCAGTTCAAAAACATCCGAGTAACAAAGGTTAAGAACCACTAGTATAGTCTCAGGATTAGGAACTGTGAAACTGTCCTGTGATTCTGGAAAAGGGCTGCTACACTAAATTCATAGATGTCCCTTCTCTTTGTTGACAAACAGGGTCCTCTAGCAGCTAGAACAGTGAGGTGCTTCCCCTTAGCTCCCAGACCAGCTCCACTTGGTTAGTAGGAAGCAGGTTTCTGGGATTGATTAGATCTAAGAACGTTTGAAATTAACTTCAGCAGCTTGTTTCATTTGTGAGACAGGAGGGCACCTTTAGGCAGGGACTCAAGATTGTGTTTGGTTGTTCCCTGTACCCAAACCTTGAAGAAAGTTCCCAAGGACAGAAAGTCTTTCTCGTTCTGGAGAACCTTCAAATGCATAGCTTCTCTCCATCTTTCCATCTCAGCTAGAAAACAGCCAGTTTTGAAGTAAAGGAGGCTATTATTTATCTCCATATCTTCCTTGCCTTCAAAAGTGAGAGAGGGAAAGGAACTGCTACATGGTGAATTATCACTCACAACTTTCACCTACAACTTGTTTCATTCTGCAGTGCCTTATAATGGCAGATGCCATTTTGAAATTTGTGGAAAAAGCAAGTGACAATGATCACACTCTTCAGTCGCCGTTTGGAAGTTGGCGCTCTGCTTCTGGTTCACTAATTTTTCCAATCTCTTCAGCAGCCACAAGATGGCACCCAATAACAAAATATACAAATATTTAAAAAATGACTGAAGACAACAGAGAACAAGCAGGAAAGAAGAAGCAAAACATAGTAATATAGGCAGCAAAAAATAATACAGGAAGCACAGTATAGAAACAAGTGCATACAAAACCAAAACCAAAACAACAAAATAGCTTCTCAATTTCTAGTAGCATTAAAAAGAGCCAAACTGTATGTTAGAGATAGTCATTAGAAGCTGAAACCATTTATTGTTCAGAGATATAAGTTAGGCAGCTGGGTGGATAGCTCAGTGAGTTAGGTATTGAGCTGTAGAGCCACAGGTTGGGTGTTTAATTCCTCACTGTGTCTCCCAGGAGTAGAGGCAGCCTATGTAGCCTTGAGCAAGTTGCACAATCCAAGATGTCCTCAAAATAAGAAAATGGTAAGCCATTTCTCAATATTCTCTACCTAGAAAACTCTCGGAAGGGTCACCATACATCAGAATTGGCAATACACAATTAATTAATTAATTAATAATTAATAATTTAGGCAGACCTTTGTGAAACTATAAGGTTTCTGTTTTTACAGTGGCTAGATGAACAGAGGTTTGCATTCATTATCTACAGATAACAGACTGTTCATCAGATTCCCTTTCTTTTCCTTCCTTCCTTCCTTCCTTCCCTTCCTTCCTTCCTTTTTGCAGTTGATGGCAACGTGAACTTGAAGGATGTATTACAGAGTGTTATGCTTATGCAGCGACCTTCCAAGCATGAAAGTGAGTTGAAGCAAGGGCTCATAAATGGGTTTGCATAAAGAAATGTGAAGTAACATAGAGAGTATGCCATGAAAGATGCCTTGCCAGGTGTTTTGTTAGGTAAAGTGTACCCCATCATTTTCTCTGGGCACAGGGATCTGGACCAAAGCAGAAGTTACCAACAACTGATTTGCTAAGCTCTCAAACGATGTAGACAGGACCTACATTTACCATGCCAGACCATATGGGTTCTTTCCCTCTGTTCGCAGGAGACAGGGTTAGTACTCACAATTTGGATGGCATCTTGACCAGCGCAGGCATCCATCTCACAGACGATATACTCCAGGAAGCGTTAAAAAATACCCCAGTTGACGGTGAGTATTTGCTTTGATAAAGCAGTTCTTGGAAGCTTTTGAGATCATTTGCCAGCTTAGACCATCTAGCATTCAGTACTGAATGAACATGGCTAGCCCCATCGCTAAATTCCACAGCCTTAAGGTTATAGATTCTGTGATATGGGCAGTATATGCAGAGTCTGAAAATGTGCTTTTTTATATTTCTCCTTGCATTATCCAGCTTATATAATGATGGACGTGTTTCAGTTTCCGTTATGTCCTTTATACAAGTATTTAAAGGCAGAAGAATTAATGATGGAAAGGAAGTGCTGGGAGGGCGGACTGGAATATTGAATAACATTTTCCCCAGAGTCAGATTCTCATGGCAATGACATTTTTTTAACAACAAAGAAGTTCGAAAAATGACAAAGAAAGTAAACTATCTAATAGTTGAACTAATCTTGCTTAATTACACATGTGGCGGGTAAACATAGTAACATCTGGCCACTTTGAACTGGCAATTAACAAGTCACCAGTGGGATTTTTGGAGGCACATGCACCCATTGTCCTGGCATTGCCCAGATACAACTTGCTAGTTGCCAATAGAACTGACTGGCTGTTAATGCTGTTTGCCTTTTGCATGTGTAACAAAGTAACAAGATTTCAGTCTTTTTTAATAATAATAATAATAATAATAATAATAATAATAATAATAATAATAATAATAATAATAATAATAATAATAATAATAATAATAATAATAATAATAATAATAATAATAATAGAATCCAGAACAGAGTAAAGTGTTTATGGTAGATGGATGTTTAGTTTGCTCAAAATCAGCCTTCTCCAAGGCGATACCTTCTGATTGTGATTGCTTATGCTAACAGGGCATGATGAAAGCTGTAGTCTGAAATCTTTGAAGGACACAAAGTTAGGAAAATATCCTCTGCTTCCATCTTTTGGTCTGCATTCCTTTTTGTATTTCTCATGGAAGATTTTTTTTCTCTCCTCCTTGCTCAGAAGTCTTTTTCTCTCTCCTCTAGCTGAAGGAAAGGTGAATTTGGGAGAATTCATGAAATGGGTGAGAGCAGTTCAGCTGCTTCCTCAATCCTGCAAGTTAAATTAATTAACTGATTGAGAATATGCTGTGAGAGAAGTGTTACAGTGACAACAGGAAAATGCATGTCTGGGTTTGCTTTTGAGCCACATATACCTTGGAATCAGAACCCTGAGGATATACAAATGCTGATGAGTATGGTCAGGGTTTGGAGGAACTGCATGTTCACACAAAACTTTTTCAAAATCATTAAAAATTGAGGTTTTGTATCCGCTAATCATGCAAGCAAAATGTGCAGCGACCATTACTTTATTTTTCTGTGACATTTAGACGCCTTTTATTCTAATTTCTTGCTGACAAATGGGAACATTATTGATATATATTGATATATATATTGATATAAATAGAGCAGGCAATATATATATTGATATACTGATATATATATTGATATATTGATATATATATTGCCTGCTCTATTTTTCTACCAACTCCCATCTTTCCATCACTTTATATCTTTTGCTTTTCTATCAAAAATGAAATCACAAGCAGAATGATCACACAATATATTTTGATGACACACGTAAACATCCTCCATTTGGAAGCATCTCTATCAATTTTTCCCTACAAGCGCCATGCTCCACCTTTTTTCCCCTAATAAAGGAAAGAAAAACTTCCCAGGAAAGGTCTGAGTTGTTGTGCAACAGTTTTGAAATAGAAATTTCCCATTCAGCCTCTTCCAATTACACCTGCATTTTTTTTACATAGGACCCAAGCTGGGTCTGCTGCTGCCATGTGTAATTTGACCTCAACATTATATCAAAAGTGGTGACATATAAAGCTATCCGGTTGCAAATTAGCAGATATCTTCAAGGTTAATTAGTGTAAATGAGTACAGATGCTGTGAGATCAGAAGATTGCTATTTTGGGGTTTTTTGCCTTTACCGTACAACAGTTGAGATAGTGCACTTTAGCAGATTTGCCAAGGCAGTTGAAGAGATCCATGAGTCACCACCTTGTGAGCTGAGAGTCTCAAAGCCAAAATACATTCTGGGGAATAAAATCCCTACTGGTTTGTTCTCAGGTGTGAGAAAGAGAAAATGCAAAATTTCTCAACAAGATCATGTCAGTTTTGCTGAGAGTTTTCATGTACTCTAGATCTTTTTCCCCCCTTTTCATCAGCCCCCATGTGTGTAGTGTTCGGACTGAACTTAATTTAAAGAACTAGCCAGAGATTCGTTTTAGCATTCTGCAGGACCTCGTGTCCCTCCACCATCTTGGCTGCTCTGTCTAACTGGTTTCATTTTGTCCTTCTTTCTTGCAGCTGATGGGAAAATGAAGCTGGACAACCTGAAGGATGAGATAACTGTTGAGACGGCCCCCCACATAATTGTGGATGGATGGAGTAAAGGTGGAATTAAATCAATCTGTGGAAAAGTGGGGGGTGGGGGGCAGAAGGAGAATTCCATCCAAAGAAAATCTCCTTTTCAGATGTTCCTATTTGGCAGGTGTGCCCATGGGACTCATGGGACTCGTTGTCAAGTCGGACTTAAGTTGAACCAGTGCTTCAACTCAGACTTGACTCAGAGTTTGGGTTTTTTTTAATGACTCAGACTCCCTTTTTTCTGGGGGGAAAACTTGTTTTTAATAGAGACTCAGACTTGGAGTTCGAAACTCGGGACTTGGTACCAAAGACTCAGATTTGGGCTCAGACCTAAAGACTTTCCGACATCCCTGGCCCATACAAACACATGCATGCAGAGAAAAATATATCAACAATGGTATAACGATGGCATATAGCCTGCTGTTTCTGCCTCTTGGGGTTGTGTTTCATTTAACTCATTGGTCCCCAACCTTGGGTCTCCAGATGTTCTTGGACTACAACTCCCAAAAGTCTTCACCACCACCTCTGCTGGCCAGGATTTCTGGGAGTTGAAGTCCAAGAACATCTGGAGGCCCAAGGTTGGGGACCACTGATTTAACTAATCTGTAACTGCTGATGAGTAGACATTTTATATTAGGGAGTGTCTGCTAAAACAATGGCAATCCACACCTGCCACTTACTCTATAAGACACACGGCAACTTTGAAAGGGCAAAGGGGCTTCCTAATCTTTTGTAGTGTTCCTCTTTGCTACTGTTTTTGAAAGTGAAGGCGATGGTTTAAATAAATGTGTAGGGAGTTACAGGATGGAAGGTATGAGTTTTGTTAAGGATCCCTACCTCTTTCCCCTCCCCCCCCTGCTAAGTTTGAATTTTGAGGCAATTCAGTTTGGATTCTTCATCTTTCTTCAGTACAAGGGTCATAGCCCAATTTATTCACCAATGATTACTTCAGTCTTTCAGTTGGGGGTGGGGGGAGTGACCAGTCATCTGTTTCTTAGTGGCATATCTAGTTGGCTCTTGGTCTTGGAGTATATTTTGTACTAACCAATTAAGAGCATCTAAGCATGTACAAAACATTTTCTTTCTCTTGTGTATAGTGCCAATCAAAACTGTAGCTGTGGACAATTTCTTGATCAGCACAACACACAAAGGAAAGATTTTAAAAAAACAATCTAAATGATGCAGTGCATCAGTGATGGACTAGCACAGGTAAAAATAATAAAAGTCAGCAAGCCTTAACGAAGAGCTTAACTCTAAAAGCTAGCTTTAGAAACCTCTTTATACACAAGTGGGATACAAAACAATAGTTTTGTTTGTTAACAACCACAACCACAAAAACAAAATGTCCCCTCAAATAATAATGCGCCCTCAAGTCAATTCTGACTTAGGGCAGCCCTTTTTTCAGGGTTTTTGAGGTAAACAGTAGTCAAAAGTGGTTTACTAGACTACACAGGCTGGTTCATTTAACAATGAGCTGCTTTTAAAGAACGTTAAAAATCTACATTCTTTAAAAGCAGCTTATTATTTTAATGCAGGTTTAAATTCCCTTTATGTGCCAAAGGCCATTTGAAACCAAGCCCCCAATGAGGGATAGAGTCAGCTTAACGTTCCTTGGGAGAAACTTCTAAAATGCCATTTGATTGCTCGCACCAGGCATCCTGCATCAGGAAGCACCTCCCAGAAGTTTTTCTTCTCTTTTGAGAAGAGATGTGTTTATGTTCACTTTAAGGAACTTCCAGATGCTTCTTAAGCAGCCGTCCCCTATACAGTGACAGAAATAACCTGTACTTTGCTGCCCTTTGGGGTGAATCATGGTTTACAGCTGTAGAGAGAGAGATGTTCTCCAGCCACAGTCTACTTCTAGGCCACAGAGTGACTCTACCCAGTGAGGCAGGACACTACTTTCTTTTAACCTAATAAGGCTGTAAGCATTTTGTTGGCCTGAACAACATTTCAGCCTTGATCTACTCTGCCCAGCTATCTTGTAAACAATGGATGAAGGGTGCTCACAAAAGCAAGGGCCCTTGTTTGAATGCTCTGCAACCAAAACTGCTCATACTTACTCTGAGGAATATATTGTTTGCCTTGGTCCTAGGAACTGAGAACTCTCCGTTACCCAGTGAGTAGAAACATATTTTGAAGCTGGGCCAGGAAAAGGGCAGTGATATCCCAACAGGGTATCTTTTGCCACTAGAAACCTGAATGATCAATCCTAGTATTCCTGCTGCTTCTTGGTACATTTCATGGACATTTGTAGGAATTTTGTACACACTTTTTCCTACACTTGCATTTTGAAAAACGTTCTTCTCAATTAATGCATGTTTATATCCATTTACTAAAGCATGTTGGTGCACATTTTTCAAAGGCACACATGTGGACTTGTATGCATTTGTGTTCATATACTTTGAGAAGTATACTCTGCCAAATACTCTGCCATGCGTTGTTCCTTCTGAATGACAGAAAAGAGAATACAGTTACTTTTACTAAAAGACAATGAATGGGATTACACTTGTTTTCTAAAAATTCATTATTATATACAGTATTTCTTTGGGGCCTTCCGTGGCGCTCTCTACCTTGCCCTGGGGTTCCTCAGGGTGACGTTTGTGGGGCCTGGGGAAGAAGAAATGGCAGAGGGTGTTTTCATTTTCTGAATGAGCTTTGCAAACATCCCAATCAAATGCTTACAAAGAGTTGAGTCCTTGCACGCATTCCCTTGGCAAACTCACAAATCATTGAGTCTTTAAAGGTGAGCAGCAGGATAATCCGAAGTCCATTATTTGCGGTTCTTGCACTTGCCTGATGCTTCTTACGCCAGCAGCTTTCCTTCCTTTGTTACTTCCTGTCAGCTCTTTTAAGTTAGTGATGGTCCAGTATCTGGATGTCCAGGTACTACAATGGTGATGGGACTTCATCATGAAGTCCTGAGCCAGTGTTGCATATTTCTTTCTCCTTTCAATGAATCGTTTTGGGGCAATACTGCTCTCTCTTACAGAGAAGAAGGTTGATATTGACTGCTTGGATGAGATCTTGGATGAAATGGGGATCTGTTTAACCAACAAGCAGCTGTATGAGGCATTGAAATATGCTCCAATGGATGGTGGGTTTCTTTGTTTGTATATTGTTGTTCAAAGCTATTGTTCAAAGTGTAATGTTTGGCCACATGGGGCTTGCACTGCTTCAGCGAGAGAATTCTTAGGTTCTTACAAAACTTGTGACTAAACTATTTGTGCTGTAGTTGTACAGAAACACCTGTCAGAATGAACCAGACAGCCCTTACAAGAAAAGAAAACAATCTGTGCGTACCTCAAAATCTATATTGTTTGTAATTAAATCACAAAAACAGAAGAGCAACCTCTGGGAAGACTTGTAATATAAAGGCCCCCAAATCCATCACAAATCCTCGGGGGGATTTTACCACCTCTCCCCAGCACTGAAATTCATTTAAGGGCTTAACCAGACAGCCATTCGGAGTGGGCTTTTGCAAACTACCATATTTTTCCATGTATAAGACAACCCCCTAATTTTAACCCTTGCTGAAGGTGGAGGAGAAGACAACGGGCAGCTGTGAGGTGCTCCTAGACTGATCCTCCACCTACTGCTGGTGCCTCTGCAGCTGGATTGCTTCCTCCAATGCTACTCGCGGATTCCCTTCGGGCAGGGGACAAGGCGGCGATGTGAGCTGGGGGTGAGCCCTGGCAGTGGCGCTGGAGGAGGCGATCAGACCGGTGGAGGCAGCAGTCAATGGGCAGCCATGAGAGGCAGCCGAGCACAGCTGCTCCTCTACCTCTGCTTCCACCTCCACCTGTGTATAAAACAACCCTCATTTTTTTCTTTTAATGATTTTAGGGGAAAGTGTCATTTTACACAGGGAAAAATACGGTAAATAAGGTTGCTTAATATAGGGTGGAGATCCGGTGTGCCACTTGGTGCAATCCCTGAATCCACATACCTCAAACTACCCTACTTGGCCCACCTCTCTTAAGAAAAGGAAAAGAAAGGGGAATCCCCCCTCCTTGCCCCCTCTTGTCTCCTCCTGATTCCTGGAGGAAGCCTTCAATTTTTAAAATGATTTTCTAAAAGGTATGTTGTGCCCTAATTGTCTTTTTTTTAAAAAAAAAAAACTTGCTTCCTCCCTCTGCCCATGGAGGAAAAGAGGAAGGAAGTTTTTTACTTTCCTAATTTTTCAATAATATTAAGTGGTTAAGCTGTCCATTTAAGCCACTAATGATATTGGGAAATTGAAGCCAGATCAGAAATTACAACAGCAAGTTCTACTTTGATATGATCTCAGTGACTGCACATCCTGGAAACAGACCAAAACAGAGTGATCCTACTCATACCTAAAAAAGAGTAACCCCCAACAGGGACCCAGAAAGGTGTGGGTAAGAACACTCGGGGGATGGGCTGTATTTCTCTAGCAATACATCATCTGATTATTGGCAAAATGAGCAAACCAGCCTTTCCCCACAATGGATGCCAAATGCCTGTGTCAACCCCCCCCCCCCCAAGTTGAATCCAGTTCTGACCTGCCTTTGTATTTCTCATGATCTGTTTGTTTCATGTAGCCGATGGGAAAGTGGATCTGGAAGCATTTAAGAGAGGTGCAAGTGCTGTCTTGATAAGTGAAAAAACTGGTGAGATGAACCATAATATTGGAAAATGGATGAGGATAGTACAGTTGTATTGAGAACTGTTATTAAAATGTCTGAGCCTTTATTTTGTGTATAGGGACATTGCAGTTAATAAATACCGGTAAATCAAGCACTTGTTTAAATGCCAAGGACCTCACCCTGAAGTCCGGGAATGGGAATCTAATTCCTCTGGTCCAGTCAACACTTTGCAAAGTGTTCCACCTGACTTTCCCTAAACACATTTTTTCCCTTTAACAAAACCACTAGATGCTGGAATCAGGCACTTGGAAAAGGTGAAATGGCATGAATATTTAACATTTTGTATGCAAGTTGCTTTTCATTTTAACATTTCTTCCACCAGGCTCTTTTTCCAAAAGCAGAGTAAGATACAGACATTTTATATTTTTACTCTTGTAAAAGCAACATACCTGTATAAGGTTTTGAGCAGAGCTTGGAAATCTGTTTATTTTTTTTTAAATGATATTTTTAAAAAGAAAAAGAAGAAAGCCAGTCTAGTCCTGGTATTCCAGGATAGATGATGCCTTTATTAAACCACTAAAAGACCACAAACCTAAGCTAGCTTTTCACTTTGTAGAGGTCTTCATCAGGCTGGCCACCACAGAGCCACAAGTGTTGCAGAAGAAACATAAAATTTTCAGAAATCCAGGCCAAATATATGTGCAAAGCTCTTTAACAAAAAGCAAATTTCAAAATGGCGTAAGAGTGTGAGTTTCAGATTTCACCTCTTGCAGTGTGGATCAGAATCTCTCTCTCTCAATCTTGTGAAGGCAAATGGTTGCCAGCCATTCAGCATCCCCTTCATGGCAATGGACGAAACTACACCTCTAACCTGAGTCTGTAGCCCCCATGTTGAAACTTCCTTTTAACAAAGGAGTTATGTGGTTGCCAGCCTGATGAAGACCTGTACAGGGTTAAATGCTAGATTATGTGGTGAATGTTAATGGTCTAATAAAGGTATAACCCATCCTTCCCTTAAAAGAATAAATATAATTTGAAATAGTGTCCTCTAAAGACATATATAATAGTGTTGTTCAATACTGCTCAGTTAAGGATGGCTTCAGCCTGTCATTCATTATATTTGTTCTTTTGAAAAAGAAATCTAAAGCTTTTATTTTAAGAAGGAAAACAGCTGACAGGGAAATAATTAAACTCACATTCCTTACTCTGCCTCTCCTTCTTCCTTTCCTGACTGCATATTTCAGAGACTGCTGATTTTCTTTTTAAAGAATTGCAGGGATAGATAAAACAGAACTCAGTGTGATAGTTCGTTTCTCATTCACTATGCCAGCATATTGTTTCATCAGAGGAAATTTCTGCTGTGCTGTAGTGCCTCTACCAATGGGTAGGAGTGCAGATTCCCGGAAACCGGAAGTCAAGTGACACAAATGACCAGTTAGCTTTCACATTGTGCTGTAAAGCTGCTTGGCTCCATATTCACAACAGATCTGCTCAGTAGAGATGGAGTCAAACCACCAAAAGGTGTTTTGTCATGGTTTCTGGGTCATCAAGGTTGACAACCAATGACCCACAAAGCAAAAAAGCAAAGCATGCTGCTTATATACCGCCCCATAGCGCTTCAAGCACTCTCTGGGCGGTTTACAAATTAATTATGCAGGCTACACAAATTTCCCATGGGATTTCTGACAAAGCACAAATCAGTTTTTTAAGACAGCCTGTGGCTGTCTAAAAAAATTAAAAAGCTGACCCTCCCGCCCCTTCCTGCTCCCCCACTCCCTTCCCTCTGCCCTCCTTTGTCTCCCTACCTTGTCATGCTGCTGGAACTGCCAGAATGGAAGCTAGGCTTATGGAATGGAAATCGTTGTTCTGGCCGACTAGGCTGCTCTCTCTGACGCTGGGCACGCTGAACAGCTGATTGGCATGAGCAGAGTCAGAGAGAGCAGGCTAGCCAGCCAGAACGGTGGTTTCCATTCCAGCAACCTAGCTTCTGTTCCACCACCAGCAGGGGCAGGGGTGGCAGGACAAAGTAGAGAGATAATGAGGGGCAGTGGGAAAGGGGCAGGGGCAGGCTGTGGGGGCAGAGAGACCGGGCTTGCCAAACAGCTGTTTAGTGCACCCATAGGCAGAGAGAATGAACTAGGCTGCCAGAACGGCCATCCCAGCAGCCTAGCTTGCTTTATGGGCTCAACTAGGGACAAATGGAAAGAGCAAATATTGTCACTTCGCATTTGTCAGGGTCTTCAGAATTGACGAATACAAAGTGATGAATATTGCACAAATCAGCAGTATCTGACAAATATCACAATTCTTTTTTTATTCATCTCCATGTCTAGTATGGAGCTTCTCTCAGAGATCTTGTTCTCACTTGTGTGGCTGGATGCCACTTGCCTACAGAATGTGGACCTTGGTGGGGGAAAAAAGCCAAAAAATTAAATACTGCATATTAAAATATTTCCATTTTATTCGAGGTTGGATAAATCAACTTGTGGTGATGTCTTACAGCTTGAAATAATAGAATCATAGAATAATTGAGTTGGAAGGGGCCTATAAGGCCATCTACTCCAAACCCCTGCCCAATGCAGGAACCCAAATCAAAGCAGATCTGACAAAGAATATAGATTTAAACTTTGTCTCAAATTTACCCTTGTTGTCTTTCCTTGTGAAGTGCTAATTAATGTCATCACAATTATATGACTCTGACATCCCTTTGTAGTGAGACTCTCAGGAAATCAGAAATGAGATGGGGGATAAGCAGTAGGAGGGGCACTGTGGAAAAGGTATTGAAATGAGCATAGAACAATATGGCGGGAAAGCAAAGGGAGAACACCCTGGAATTAACAATAAAACGGATGAATATTAATTGATACTCCATGCTTACTTGTTGTTTCCTCCATACTTTCTCTTCAAGGGAAGAAGGTGGATGTCAGCAAATTGGACTCAATCTTGACTTGCATGGGGCTTCACTTAACTCAAGAGGAGGTGCAGGAGGCTCTCGGGAAAACAACACTGAATAGTGAGTGTGTGTCAGCAGTCTCATTTTTGTTGTTGGATTCTTTGTTTGTTGTTTCTTGTTTGCTTGCTTGCTTGTTTAGCTTATAGATTGCCAGACTTAGTGAGTTTATATAATTAGGCAAAGCATGCCACCGACTAAAATATATATATATTTAAATCAGAAAACATAACACCACAAACTAAAACAGAAAAGACAAAGATTGACTCCTGATAAATGAAATCAAACCAAACTGCATGAAACATAACAAGCAAAATATACACTACTATAATAAAAATAATCAATAACCATAGTTATAAATATAACATACAGGTCTCACCAATTAGCTTAAGATATTGCCAAAGACCTCCTTAAACAGCTCTGCCTTCAATAATCTTCTAAAGATCGCTAGGAAAGGGGGTGCTCTCTAATTTCTGATGGAAGTTTTTTCCACTGCAATCAGGTTCCTGGAATGCTTTATTTGCCACTAGTTGCTCACACTTAGGTACAAACTCCACATTACAGTATAGTACTTTCTCTCTGTGTGTGTATATGTTGATGGCATTGTTCTTTTTAACCAAAGGGAACCTAAGTAGCCTACAGGTGTGAATGGTGGAAGGATCTGGGGAAAGAAGCTGACTAACCTTTCTCTCTGGTCATTTTCAAATCAAAATTACCTTTTCCAGGCTGGCTTTTAATAAAAGAAAAAAAAGGGGGGGGAGGTATCTCCATAATGGCCTCGTATCTTTGTCCTACAGTCGAAAAACAATTTAAACAGGCTACCGTTCAGCTTTTTAAAAAATCTGTAATCAGCCACTCGCCATCTGCCCTGTTTCTATTCCAAAACAGCCTGCGAGGCTATGAGAAATAATTTCTAAATTCTGCTTAATGCACAGGATGCTTCCCGATAGATGGCTTCCAAATGAATGATATTGTACAGTTATTGTGTTGTGGTGAATAGAAAAGAAAGAGATAGAAGCGGTGGGAAAACATGGAGCAGTTACTAATGGAAAATTCTGTCATGTAGAATAAAATTCTACAGGCTGGTCCAAGACATTTTGCAGCCTGAGATGGACTATCATATACTGTCTCCCACACATCCAAGCGTGAGTATATTACCCAAGGCCAACCAAACTATTTTTGGACACAAGAAAAGACATCCTGTGAGACTTTCTCCCTATCTCTGTCAGCAAGCATATAACAATAACAAGTAACTAACAATTTTGTGCCTTTTTGTAACACCCCAGATCTGCTACCTGAGGCAGCTGCTACACTGTACCAAACAGTAGAACTGGTCTAGCAGTTGTATGAGGCAAACCTCATCTGGAAGCAGCTGTAATTTGGGTCATTGTTGTTGGAGAAAAATCTGTCCTTTTGAATATGAAATGCCCAGATGCCTTTATTATGTTTCTCAGGTCACATCCAGACAAGCATACAGTATAAAGCAAAAAAGCATGCTGCTTATGTACCACCCCATAGTGCTTAAAGCACTCTCTGGACGATTTACAAGTTAATTATGCCGGCTACACATTGCCCCCCACCCTGCCCCCAGCAAGCTGGGTATTCATTTTACTGACTTTGGAACGATGGAAAGCTAAGTGAACCTCAAGATGGCTACTTGGGACCGAATCCTGGGTTGTGAGCAGAGTTTGGCTGCAGGACAGCAGTTTAATCACTGTGCCACAAGGCTCACTATATGATTTGCTTTGGTTTTGTTTGGTTCGAATCAAATTATGGTGTCCACACAAATTTTGATTTACAACAATTTATCCCACCCCTTTTTAGAGCTGTCCTACTCCTTTTTGATACAGTGCTTTGTCTACAGGGAGTGCTCTTAATTATCCTCTTCTATGGCCCATGCAGATGGTTAGTTCCCCTCAGACAGAGTTGTGGGCGGTGTTAACAGAGGTGTCAACCGTGTGACATATGTAGTGGATTGTGGCATTGAAAAGGGAGGGGGAGATGCAGGAATTGCCAATGATAAACACTGCTTTTTCTTGTTAAGGAAAGGATACCTCTACTTCTGCCTCATGTCCCCACTTTCTACCTGCTGGCTGTGAGCTGATGTTGTGCCCAGTTGCTTAGAGAGAAGTAAAAAAAGGGAAATGACTTTTCAGAGAAATGATGACAGCGGCAGTGCCTGGCAATGAGCAGCTGCTGAAAACTTTTTCTCCTCTTTCATGCCATCCAGCCAGCCCCCACTTCCCCCTTGCTTGCTTGCTTGCTTGCAATTTGCACAAACAGGCCAGGGAGAGGGAGAGAGAGGTGGTGGAGGAGGGAGTGCTGAGACTCGTTTTGCTTTTGACTTGGACTGATCTTTGCTAAAAGCAAACAACTTTTAATTTTGCTCCTGCAATTGACATTGCCACCTGTTTTCCTTTCCATTTTCTATATCTTGGCAATCATGATATCCTTGAGGAATCCAAGTAGCATTAGGGTGTATGCTCAAACCCGTGCTCAGATCATGCCAATGCAATCCTCATGCAACCCTTCCTCCCAGAGGACTGGGTACTGCATAAGACTGAAGCCTCAGTGAGCAAACATGGCTTACACTTTCACTATTCCCCCATGGCAACTAAAATCAATTGTTTATGCTGGGATGAAAATCCAAACCACACTTACCCTCCCAACCTCGGAATAAAATGTGAGACAGTGATATGGGTTAAATACAGGGCCACACTTTCTTAATATACAATCAGATCCGAATTTCTAGCATTCTTTTTCAAAAAGAAGGGGGCCTGCTGTAGTGTGGAAACAATTAAATGGTGGGATTAATGAAAGGGTGAATCCCCGGCCCCAGGTTCCAGCGATCTTAAGGACAGCAGGAACCCAGACGGCCACTAATCAACACCCCCAGACCGCAAGCCCTCTTTAATCGAGGGCTGTTGGTCCCGAAGTGGCCCCACGGCCGGAGTCAAGCGACCAAGCACCCAGCCAGCTCAAGCCTCCTGACGCTGGGTGACTGCTGCCTCTGATCACGGTAGCGGGGGACCCCCAGGAGGTCTCTCAGGGCTTCCCCTCCACCATCGGAGACCTCCTGGGGGGTCCCCTTCCACCGCGATTGGCACCTTCAGGCTTTTCCCAGGGAGTATATATTTTATATATATTATTATTATATGACTGTGGTTGTCATATATTATATTATATTATTGTATAATAGAGCAATCAATGAATTGAAAACCCACTGTATACAGCTCCTTCAGTGCCAATTGTAAATGCTCCAAGCTTATTAATTGAATCAAAAATATTAAACATCCAACTGAATGCATGCCAATCTATGGATTAATTATTCAGTTAATAAAGGTTTGCTTATCCAAACAACCCAATAGCAATCTCAAATAAATTAATTGAGCTAATAAATTAATTGAGCTAATAAATTAATTGACCAATTAAGTTGCCCAATTAATCCCACAATAGTAATCTTTATATCAATAAATGCTGCTATCTTATTGTGTGATAATCAATTTATTATCTATTCTATTATTAGTATTGTTTATCAATTTATTTATTTCAGTTACCTATATTTGAATGTATTTAAATTTTATATATTAAATTATATCGATCGATCGATCGATCTATATTTATATTTAAAAATTATAAAAGTTATTTAAAAATATATCTATGAACGTTAACCAGTAGCAGTGGTAACAGATGGATAAAGTTAGAATGCTGGCCAAAGAAAGCCAAGCAAAATTAAAGTGTCGGCGAAACAAAGCTGAGGCAGAAACAAAAGGGTGTGTGTGTAAAATTTGGCAGGAAATTCAAATATGGGCCGAGAACAAAGCCACCAACCAAGCAAACAGAGCCACGTAAAACCAGAATCGCATCCTAAACCCCCTCCTTTTAGTCCCCTGCCTTACCACCACTCCTTTATAATGCTACTGGTAGTTTAGCTGCTAAATCTGTGTTCCAAACCACAACCACAGTCATATAACCGCCAAGCTGGAACTCCGGTTTGTTTTAGTTTTCACTGGAGTACCCTTGCGCCCGAATACAGCGGCACGAAAGCTACGTCGCCGCTTTCCCTTACGAAGTAGGGACTCCAAACACCAGGACTGCACAATCCGAACCAAATAGCACAAGTAACTAAACAGATTATAATAAACCAGAAACAATGATAAAGAAGAGATTGGTAAACTCAGCTGCTGGAGAGAGCCAGTGCTGCCCTCCCGTCCTAAAGTTCAAGCGCCCGACAGCAAAAGGCAGACCTCCGTGGCCTCAAAACCGTAGTGTCCAGAGTTTTGTAAGAACCATTGTGCTCCTGGGCGGCCTACCAAAAATGCAGCCATGCTCCTTTCAACTACACCCCTTCTCACTGGGGTGTCTGGAAAGAAGAAGGTGATCCTAGAGGGGAAAGCTCCTTAAGTAGCTGGCTTTCCCCTCCTACTCGTGATTCACAAGGCAATAATCCGTCTCGTGATATCCCAGGTGGTGGGCAAAAGCCAGCTACGCTGTTCGAGGTCCGAGGCCCCTCCAGTGGCTGGAGCCAACGATGCATGATTTCCAGCTGATTCTTGATTAGGGAATGTTCTCTCCCTGAAAGCAAACAAGCAAGCAAACAAACAAACAAGCAACAAACAAACTGACTTGTCCATGTTCGGATTCAAATATGGTATCTTATTTTTAACAGAGCTTTTTCCCATGAGGATCTGAAAGTCTATGCCATCCTGGGTGGGATGAGAGAAATGTTGGAGAACACCCCTCTTTTCATCTACTCTACCATTTTAAATTTTTTAAAATATATTTTCCTATCGATGCAGCACTATTCTAGATAAATGAGACAGAGGTGCATTGCTGTTTCACTATGTCACTTACTTTATGTAACAAAATAAGGAAAGTCACTCTGGCTGACTGAATTATGGTTGTGGGGAAAAGTGGGGAAGGTGGCAGGAAGGGGAGTGTCTTTAATTGAAAGGGGGGAAAATTGGAGTGATCCAAATATCTGCTTGGACCTTTCTCACAGAAGAAGAAACATTGATCAGTGTGAATGAAAGATAAACTAGATCACACTAAAAATAAGAAACTTTTAGGTGAGAACCAGACCACTCCAGCTTCCCCCGTCTGAATGTGCCCTCAGTCAGTATAGTAGGGGACATCAACTCTGCCCATTAGTTATTCTGGATTGCTAGGCTGAACAGTGGTGATAAGACTTCCTGAGTTATTGAGCTACAGTGGACCCTTGACTTACAGAGGGCTTGACTTTCAGACTTTTTGAGTTACAGACTTCTCTGGCCGCAAAATTTAGGTTTGACTTGCAGCCTGAGAATTGACTTACAGACCAGAAAAAAACCAAAATGGAACAAAAACGGCCTGTTACGGGATTAATCGGTTTTCAATGCACTGTAGGTCAATGGAGACTTGACCTACAGACTTTTTGACTTGAGAACCGCCTTCCAATACGGATTAAGTTCTCAAGTCAAGACCCCACTGTAGTCAGCTGTTGAAGTGAGTAGAAGAGATTTCATCTGGATAAGGGAAATGAATGGCATCGTCTTGAAAGGAACTAGCAACAGTGAGATAATTTTCTTCTTAGGGGTTGGTGTGGTAGATTTTTGAGAGATGTGGGAATTTAGTAGGATGTAAGAATCTCTGATGGCCATCTCTGTCATCTCGTTTCTCTGTTTTTGTCTTACAGAGGATGGGACTGTGAATCTAAAAGATTTCATGTGGGCCGTACAGGGCCTCTCCAGTATTCAAGGTGAGTTTTTACATTCATGGCGGAAATAGGGAGGGAGGAGAATCAGACTCCTAGTCCTACCTAACTATAGGCTCATTGAAGGAACTTCAACATTTTGTAATCAGACTTAGCATTTGTCATTTATAAAATGGGAAATAATTATTCTTGTGGGGCAAAATGAAGCAGCTGATGAGATTATTTATGTACATTTAATGCAACAAGTATATATTTGTGCTCGAATCACACTTACCCGGCATTATTGTCTTTTATTAAAGACAAACAAATAGATATTAAGAATTTGGAATCTCTCCTGAGTGGCATGGGGATCTATTTAACTCAAGAGGAGCTGCAGGATGCACTGAAGTTAACAAAGTATAATGGTGAGTGTCGTCCATAGTATTATCTTTTTCATTTATCTTGGATTACCTGCCCCTCTAAAATGTCACATCTGTACATTGATTTCTATCTTTCAGCCACAGCCTAGTTGGTATTTCTGGTACATCTGTCAAACATTTTGAATAGGATGTTGAAGTTTCAAGTCAAGTCTTTCTCAAGGCTAACCCCTGCTTTAATAGAATTATTGTTATTTCAGGAAATATGTCAACAGTGAATGGGAAACTTACAGTAGGTGGCATTTACTGCATAGTTTCTGCCAGGGCAGAAGAATAGCATGACCAAACATACTCCGGCCTGTGCTGACTTCATTTTTAAAAGGCCTCTCTCATCTGGATTGTTAGGCTGTCTGTCCTATCTGCTAGACATTGATAAAAACATTTAGGTATAAACAAGTATTAAGAAAGTGGCTCATCAGTCTTTAGCTGAGTGGAGGGCATATTACCTACCTTTGTTTCAAACCGGTGCTGCCTGAAAATAGTTTGAATGCTTATTTGAAATTACAGTGGTGCCTCGCTTAACGAGTGCCTCGCTGAGCGATGAAATCGCTTAACGAGGCACTCTGGGCCATCGCTGGAGCATTCGCTCAGCGATGGCCCCTATGGGGTTTTTTCGCTTTGCGAAGATCGCTAAGCGATTCGCTTAGCGATCTTCGCATAACGAAGCCGGGGAGAACAGCTGATCGGCGGTTCCAAAATGGCCGCCGGAAGGTCCGCGCCGCATTTTCGCACCCTGCCCTCGCTTAACGAGGGCGCGAAAATGGCGGCGCTATGAAGAAACATCGCTGAACGGTGAGTTTTCAAGCCATAGGAACGCATTGAACAAAGTTCAATGCGTTTCTATGGCTTTTTTTATTCCGTTTAGCGATGTTTCGCTATAGCAAAGGTTAATCCGGAACGGATTAACCTCGCTATGCGAGGCACCACTGTAGTTTAAATGGCAGATAAGGTTTCATTTCAGCTTTAAAAAACTCTGTTTTAAGATGTCTTTTTATTGCTTTATTGTGTGTCTCAAGGCTACTGTTGGTGGGATGAAAATGCAATTCATCATTAGGTTTGTGAATAATACTGTAATGAAATTCTTTACTTGGGGATCCCTAGTAATCTTTGTTCCCTGTCTCAAAGTATGTCATTCTGGATTGTGCTGTTTTCCTACAGTTATGCTTTAGGGCTTCAAGTGCTCTGGCCTCTTTCATCTAATTTCTTTCTCTTTCTCTTTTCTCTTTTTTACTTTTTTGCCTTCCAGAGGATGGGACAGTGAACTTGAAAGACTTCATAAATTCTTGCAATGCCACCCTAACTCCCTCCAGCACTAAGGGTAAGTGTGAACTTTTGAAGGTAGAAATAAGGAAGCAGTCAGCTGGAAAAAAGGGCGGTTAACAGGCCTCCCTCCAGTTTTTGGAAGCCTCAAAGGAGCATAATCCCTCCTTGAAATTACCTCCATATATTCATTATTGCTAGTGCCTGCTGGTGCTCATCATTACTATCACCTGTTTGATTGCCTGAGACTTTTCTGCCTCTACTCTGAGCAAGAACATTTGGGAATACAGTACCTTTGAAGGAGGTTGATCAGGCTGCTAGTACGACAATGCCCTAGCAATTTACAGTACCTCTGCCCAATTTCTGTCTACAGTGAAGGCATCTATTAGTCCTGGGATCTTCCCCACCTCAGAGTAGTCCCAGAGGATGCTCTTGTCTTCCTTTTGTTGGTAGAAACCCAGACTGACCGACTGCTGTCCTGGAAGCTGCTTGCTTCTTTAGGCTTAACTAGTCCCACCAAGCACTGAGGACAGGATGGAGGAAAGCCAGCCTGCTTCCATCTGATGTAGCAATAGCGTTTGTATTTCTCAGCTATAGAGAAGTCTCATAGTCAATTATAGAGATGTCTCATGATGAGACACAATGGTAATGTACTGTATTAGTAAATGTTGAACTGAACTGGTAAATTATGTAAGTTGAAACAGTGTAGAGATATCCTGCACTAACAACTTAATTGGCTTCCTAGTGATGGCTATAAAGTGAGCTGTTATAAGTGGAACCTGACTTTACTATTGGTGTTGATGTGAAAAGTACATAAAGGTTTGATGCCTGGTGAATTCTTAAGTTTCCGTTCTACCTGCTCTCCTTGCCCCTTTCCTGCTTTCTATTTCTGAACCCTGTTGATGTCTCTTTCTTTGCCCATCCCTCTTTCACTGTCTTGCTTGCTTTTTCCATCCCCCTCTGCTAACTTATCAATTTCTCCATCTGTCCTGCATTATCTTCCTTGCTCCTTCTCTTCCAATCTGTTACTTCTGTCATCTGTTTATTCTGTTATAACTTCCTGCCGTTAGTGTGCTGGTCACAGAGGTTGTACAAGTGAGTTTTGGACGGCGCACTAGGTAACACTGGAGCAGCTGTAAAAGTGTGATCGTAAAAGGAGCCACCACAACTCAGAGGTCTAGTGTAGGTTTTTGCTAACACAAGAAAGGATGAAGTGGGAAATGAAAGTGAAAAATAAAAGTGTTTGTTGTAATTCATATTCACAGTGTGAATGAGATGTGCACTATAATAATAATGTATGTTCTCTGTGCATAATTTACTATATTTCCTGGCAGAATTCAAGTGAATGCATATCTGAGCACATATACGTACATATGCATACATGTGAGAAAGACAGAGAATTCTTTTTTTTTTTTAAAGCAAATTAGGAGAAAACAAATGATACAAGTAGAGCTAACTGGGCAAAGGATACAATAAGTATCACTAGCTAAAATACATAGATATGCACAAAGTAGGCAAAATTTACCTCTAAAATAAGCAAATCAAAAAGGCAAAGAGGGGATTAGTCAAATAGCTAATGGAATCAGTTAGCAAGGGAAAAAAGGTAGAAATTGCTCAGATTAATATAATTTTAGAACTGCAGAGCTGGAAGGGGCCCTGTGAATCACTGAATCCAGCTCCCCCTGTCAAGGAGCCACAGGGGGGGAATTGTACCCCCAACTTTTGGCTCCTCAGCCAGATGCCTAATCTTAGAATATTGTACATGCAACACAGTTACGTTCTTAGAGGTCTTTCACTCATATTTCTAATAATGTTTCTGAACCTGGTAAAAGACAGAGTCTATGAGATAACTGAATATATACGGTAACTTCCGTTACTTCACACGATTCCTGTCCCCCAAGCACTGTGATTGAAGAGTGTGATGAGATATTTGTCTCACTCGACACTGGAATTGTCAATAAGCAAAGTGAGATCACCTTCCTATCCTTCACCTGGTCAGTCTGAAGCATTGCTCTTTCACCTTGCCCTGGAGCCAAATCCGGCCATTGTTCTTTGATTAAGCCCTCAAACAAATTGGTCCAATTCAGGCCTATTTGTTTAAAAGCAAAGCAAAGCAAAAGTGTGCTGCTTATATACCGCCCCATAGTGCTTCAAACACTCTCTGGGCGGTTTACAGGTTAGTTATGCAGGCTACGCATCCCCCCCCCCCCCGTGAGCTGGGTACTCATTTTACCGACATCGGAAGGATAGAAGGCTGAGTCAACCTTGAGCCGGCTACCTGGGATTGAACCCCTGGTTATGAGCACAGTTTTGGCTGCAGTACAGCCGTTTAACCACTGCGCCACAAGGATTATGTCTTTGTGCAGCCCAAGTTAAAACATTTCTCAACTATTCCTTAGTTCTTTGAGATAGCTGACTCAATCAAACTAAGCCCTTCAAGCAAGAAGATGTAATTTCTCCAGGATCATTGGTAGTGGTCCATGGCATATCAGTCTCCTCTCTGGAGTGAACCTCACTCCACACAAGCCATCTTTGTGTCATTCTAGGGGAGGATAATGAAATAGAAGCACAAGAATCTGTCAGTTATTTCCGAGCTGATGGTGTGCCTCTCTTGCTGGCTGGACAAGATCCAGCTGACACTACTAGTCAAGTGGTAATAATAGAACCATAGAATCATAGAATCATAGAATAGTGAAAATGGAAGGGGCCCATAAATTCACTGAGTCCAACCCACTACTCAGTGCAAGAATACAAATCAAAGGGTATCTGCTAGGTGGTTGTCAACATTTCTCTTGAATGCCTCCAGTGTTGGAGCACTCACCACCTCTCAAGGCAATTGGTTCTGTTGCCATACTGCTCCTAACAGATTTCACCTGGAATCTGGCTTCCTGTAACTTTACCCCATTGTTGTGTGTCCTACACTCTGGTATGATCGAGAACAGACCCTGCTCCTCCTCTGTATTACAGCTTTCCAAGTATTTGAAAAGTGCTATCATACCTCCATCGTGACCTTCTTTGTTTTCTAGGAGGGATGGTATTCTCTCACCTTTTTTATTTTTCTCTGGGGTTGACATACAATGAGCTACATGTCTACCTCTTAGAAAGTATACCAGATTGTCCCCTTCATGGTGTGTTGGAACTTGTTAATCTCATAAAAGTCAGAAGGGTACAGTCTCTTAAAATGGAGGTTCTGTTTCTAGCAATCAAGAAGAAATGACTAGATCGGTGCTTGTACATTTCTCCTATACAGTGGGGTCTTGACTTAAGAACGGCCCGAGTTAAGAACATTTTGACTTACAAACCACTCTCATAGGAAAATATTGACTTGACTTACATACTTAGATTTGAGTTAAGAACTGAAAAAAACCCACGTGGGAGGCAGGGAAAGTGCGAAATGTGAACTTTCAGTTAACTGTTGGCCAGTGAAAAGGGTGCCTGTCTGCTTCCTCACTCCTCCCAGCGTTTAGAGAGTGGATTGGCAGACAGTCTTCGGACTGTCTGGTACTGTACTGCCTGGACTGTATTTTCCCTGCCTTCCCTGAACCTTTCTTGACCTAAGAAAAAAAGAAACAAAATATCCCCCTCTAGTGGTTGAAGGCAGAATAGCAGCTTCCCATTAGTTTCTATGGACGGAAAAGAGCAGATACGGATCAAATGGTTTTCAATGCATTCCTATGGGAAATGCAGATTTGACCTGAGAACTTTTTGACTTGAGAACCGCCTTCCAATACAGATTAAGTTCTCAAGTCAAGACCCCACTGTAATTTATCCAAGGTCTTGAAAGACCTATACAAGATTATTCTTGTCCTCCATGTTACTCATCTTGGATGGTGTTTTACTTGCCTGTGCATTTCCTGTGCCAGACCCCACTCATCCAAAGCAATCTTCATTACTGCTTGGAATTTGTCTTCCAGAGTAGTGCTTCCTGCTCTCTCTCCATCATGCACAGCCTGCTTACCATGCCATCTCTGGGGTCCACTTTCACAGGACTAAAGAGCTTGCTCCTTTTGAGGTCCTCCCTATTACCAAGGTTACTGGTTGTCTGGGGTACATAGTATAAGTCACAATGTCTTGACATCAAAGAGCATTTTAAGTTTTAAAGCCTACAGGATAAAACCAGTGGATCTGAACAATCACTGTCTTGTGTTAAGTACTTGGTATGTAAAACAAGCTTTTTAGCTATTGCTTTCTGTGTTTTCGCCATTTGCTCTGAAATTTGAGATGTGTGCTGTTCTTCCAGGAGGGGGATAGGGAACCAAGAGGGGAAGGGAAAATGCAGGGGATATATTAGGGTCTCAGAATGAGAAAAACACTCTCAGAAATAGAGATCTGCCCCTTGATACTGCTGGACTTCTGGAACTCAGTCTAATTGTTCATCCCTTCTACAACAGAACCATTGGCAGAATGGAATGTAAGTCAATATTTTATGAAAGTCCCACTCTGCTTGGACTAACAATTGGATTTAGGTGATACTTGTCGGAAAGGGACTGTTCGTATTTGAATTATAACAAATAGAGATGGAGATATTTGTATTCATATACAAATACCCCCATCACAACTGGCCCTAATTAGGGTCCGGCCCCCCATTATCGGACTGTCCACTCATGCATCCTGCCATGGTGTAGGTCTCGCTCACATTGCCAATGGCACCCGGAGTTCCACTCTCTTCCTGCTCAGCTGGCCACTCCAGGCAGAGGGTGGGAGAACAAGTCTTCCCACATGGCTGCTAAGTGGCCATCCGAGCAGGAAGAGAAGGAAGCTCCAGGTGCCATTGGCGGTACCAATGGGACTGGCACCACGGCAGGATACATGGATGGACAGTCCTGTCCTGGGGGCCACACCCTCATTAGGGTCAGCTAAGACAGGGGTATTCATATTTGTATATGATACGAATATCCCCATCTGTGATAGCAAATCATAAAGTGAAAACTGGAATAAGTCTGTGACCAAAGGTTGTTGGTTTGAAAGTTAACTCTATCAAACTAAGGGGTTGGCTAGACAGCTAAATTGGAAGAGGCTGAATCAGGATAAATAGGATCACTTAAGGTGATGTAAAGGTATGGCATGCCATTTGATGTGATTCTTGCATCCACATGCCATTCATACCTCAAGTGGCCCTATATGGCCTGCCTTCCTTTAAAGGGAAGGAAAAAAAGAAAATGTAAACAACAGAAAAAATCCACTTCCTTACCCCCTCCTGTTTTCTCCTCCTTCCAGGAGGAAGCTTTCTTTCTTTTTTTAAAATTAATTTTGAAATATGTAGAAGTACTAAAGGAAAACTGCAGAAAAAGAAAAAATTGTACATTTCATATATATCAGGGACAACGAACAGGCCATTTACATAGTTTATATAGCCCTCTATTTTAACATCTATACTACAGTATACATATTATTCTAAACAGTGCCATGTTTTTAGAATGTGAACTCTACTAGTTTTACATAGTTTTTTTGCAAAGTTGGTTCTATACCCCTTCTAATTAATTATAATAGTCAAAATAGTTTTCCCACTTTTTTCAATTTCTCTAATTGACCTTCTGTGTACATAATTTGTGAGTTTTGCCATTGTGACATATTCAAGTATTTTATCTCTCCAATCTTCTTTTGTTGGCCATGTCTCCATTTTCCACTTTGCTGCCATTGCTACCCTAGCTGCTATCAACATGTAATTGAAAAGTTCTTGTGAAGATTTTCCCAAATTATCTGGTGTTATTGCCAAGATTATGGTCTCTGTTTTCATTTCAAATTCAAATTTGAGGATCTTTTCCATTTCAGAATGAATGTCTTAAGGAAGATTTTTTTTTTTCCTTTCCAAAAGCACTGCCCTTGGAAAAAAACAAAAATAATAAAATTTGCATCCTCTGCTCCTCTTACACAAAGGGAGCAGAGCACATTTTTAATTTCCAATATTGTTAAGTGGCTAAGCTCTCTGCTGAAGCCACTTAATAATACTGGGAAACTGAAAATGAATGAGAAATTGAAATCAGCAAGACATGCACTTTGGTTTGATCCCAGCAATCACACATGCTGGAATTGAGCCAAGACAGAGTGATCATACCTGTACCTAAAAATGCATAACTGCTGACAGGAAGCTAGAAAGGTGCTGGTAGGAATGCTCTGGGGATTGGCTCATTCATGCTGGCTATTATGTCATATGATCACCGGGAAAGCAAGCCTGTCCCCAGAGCAGACCAAACAGCAGGACAAATCCTCATATAGTCACACACTAAGTAAGACTTGTTTCAAGTCTAATACAATTAAGAGAGCATTAATGTGAATTATGCCACTATGACAGTATATCACATAGAAATCAAATAATATAGGAGGGAGCTATATCTTGCTGGCAATGCACTTTGTCCCGTCTGTTCTCTTACCCCAGTATGTTCTGGTTCCAGCACTGAAAAGGCAAGAGGAAATATATTCTTAGCTTTTCTCTTAGATTTACTGCTACCAACATTGCAATTCCAGCTTCTTCTCATGAGGAGAAAGCAAACTCTTTTCCACTGTCCTTGTGAGACAGTCAATACCACATTATGGCTGTTTCTAGTTGCACTTTGGGTAGCAGAAGTATCGAACAGGCATCGGATGGTGGGGGGTGGGGGGATCTGACTCCTGAACAAGGGGCTCCAACAAGTTGATTGTGCCAACTGCTCTAGTCTCATGATGGCCCTGGATCAAGGAGGATCTGCATATAGCCATGAAGTTCTCTGAATGGGCCTCAAGGATCTTTGTATGTGTTGAGGAAGGTTGGGGTGGATCCAGCATTCCCGCTTCTCCTGAAAAAAAGAGAAGTAGAGTGGTACCTCGACTTACGAACTTAATCCGTATTGGAACGGCGTTCGTACATTGAAAAGTTTGTAAGTCAAGTCAAGATTTCCCATAGGAATGCACTGAAAACCATTTAATCAGTTCAGGCTGTTTTTCGTTTGTATGTCGAGGTGCTGTTTGTAGGTAGAGGCATTAGTTCCCATAGGAACTAATGCAAAGCCGGTTAATCCGTACTCTACCACTAGGGGGTGAATTTTTTTTATTTTTTCTTCTTTAGACCTAAGATGAACTTAGGTCAAAAAAAGGGCAGGAAAGGGTTTTTTCATTTTTTTTGTTTGTAAGTCAAGGCTCCGTTAGCAAGCTGAAGCGACTTTTTGCGAACGGAGCCATTCTTAACTCGAATCGTTTGCAAGTGGAGATGTTCATAAGTCAAGGTACCAGTATACAGTCAATGGAATGTGAATCCTCTGCTTTACTGTCCTATGAAAAGGGCTAGAAGTGGTGTCTAACCTTGGCCCTCCAGCTGTTCTTAGACTACAGCTCCCAGAAGACTTCACCACCACCTCTGCTGCCAGGATTTCTGGGAGTTGAAGTCCAAGGAGGGCCAAGGTTGAACACCACTGGGCTAGAGTGGTCGAAATGACCAGATAGGCGGGGTATAAATGGGATAGATAGATAGATAGATAGATAGATAGATAGATAGATAGATAGATAGATAGATAGATAGATAGATAGATAGATAGATAGATAGATAGATAGATAGATAGATAGATAGATAGATAGATAGATAGATAGATAGATAGATAGATAGATAGATAGATAGATAGATAGATAGATTCTCAGCTAAGATTGTGGAAAACATATCAGCTTGATCACATTCAGTTCTGAAGGTAAAGGCAAAGTGACGGAACCAAAAATAGTAAAATTCCACCTTCAAGGCTTTACTTGCCAGTAATTAAGCCTTAGGAGCAACATTTCAAGTGTCTGGAGTAGGAAAATACTAGGTGACCTGCTCCCCAATGACGGGGATGTGTGAAAGGGAATATGGCCTTGAGGGGAGCCCAGGAGGTTTGACTGGAATCCCAGGAAGCTCTAAGCCTTAGCTGTTTGAACCAGGCAGGGAAGAAAAGTAGCACAGGTGATAGAAAGTGATAGAAAGGCATATATAAAACAAGCCAGGCTGTCCCACTGTCTCTCATTTGGCTCTTACTCATTGTCATAATACAAACTTCATTCAGTATTTGTGTTTGTGCATCAGTGTGTCTGTTACTTCACTTTATATATGTCTTATAGAAGTGGGCTGTGGCAGTGCCCAGTTCTACAGGACATATATAAAGTGAAGAAAGAGACACACTGATGCACAAAGAGTTTGCACAATCAGTGTACAACTTTCATGGCTTTCAGGAAAGGTGCAGGTAGGACAATGGAACCAGGAATCTCTAACAAGGAATAATCTCTAACCTCTCAGAATTACTGTTCCCAAGGTTCTTTGAGCAAAACTATAACAAATACATTTCACTTAATTTCATTTTGTTGTATAGCTTTTTGCCACCTTTCCCCCTACTTTAACTAAGCATCCAAAGTTGTGGGTAAAGCCTGGAAAAATTACATGGCTGTGCTGGTGGAGGGGATGGCCTGTGTTCATGTAATGGAGAGACAGCCTTAGCCCAGACACCAGAGAAACAGTGCTGAAGGGTTCTAGAGCAGGCATGCTAATAGTCTTGTGTATGTTGCCATCTACCATTGATGCATTGTGTATAATTGTTTGTTTTTCAATAGGAAGATACCCAAGTAAAATGTCTGATAGAAAGACAGTGAAGTTTCCCAGGGTCACAGAGAAGCACCGTCCACTAATACCAGGCAGGTCAGTAGGATCCGATTGCACTTGATTTCCTCATCTTGTATTTACCTCCTCACCCAACATTGCAGGTCTTTTAGACTTTGACAACTGCCAAAAGAGGCTTGTAGGGATCCTTTGGTGCTGGGGTGGGGTGTCAGCCCTCCCTTGTGTTTATAGTGCACTGAATGCAACATTTTAATTCCGTTAAATAACAACCCATCTTAGTATTGGTGAATATGTCTATACAGTATATCACAGATTATTTCAATGAGCTGTGTGTTTTGGCATGGCTATGTTCTATCAAGGTTAAGTCAGGAAATTAGTCTGGGTGGAAAATAATTCTCAGATGTTGGAATGACTATTGGATTGCTGGCACTGTCTTATCTCTCTAGGGGAACCCAGATAGTCTCTCTCTCTCTCTCTCTCTCTTTTTTATTTATTTACTTTTTTGTCATCCCTACTATCATCAATTTGCCAGATGTTCTGGTTGTAAGAGTCTACGCTTGTCTAGTGACAAGTCATTCCAAATCGTACCACCACTCTTACCGGACAGCTGTAGGCACCAAATGCAATACAATGGTGAAGGGACACAAAACCAAAGCCATACTTCTACAGTAAGTGTTCCATCATGTAGATGAAACTTGGGCTGTAAGTGTAGAGCATTTGTAGATTTGAGATGGATTCAATTGGTTGATATTGTGCTATTTTTTATTTTGGTTTTTTTGTTTTGTTTTGTTTTGGTAGAGTATTCCCATACGGGACTGTCCTTGGGAACACATTCAAAGCTGTTAAGGACCTGAGTAAGCCACAGCTGGAAGGTACGTCTCTTGCTTGCAGACCATCTGATTGTTGAGTGGTTTTTCTGTTATGGTACATCCAAATGTCTACCCGTGACTCCATGCCACAATTCTGAACTGTTTGAATGAAAAGAGTATCTTCTGCAAGAGACTTTAAAGACTTTGGGGGGGGGGTGTCCACACTGACATATAGGCATGGTATATCGATGACTGATGGCATGGTTTAGTGGGAAGAGACCATGTCTGCATGTGTTTCTACTTAGATTGAGCCATCCTTCTTGACTTATCAAATTCCCATTAATTTAATTACAGTAGTTTAGTGAGAGCTAATAATTGGTTTTAAGCTGATACAGGTATTCGAAACATTAAAGTCAGGTGGGGATGATACATTAACACAATAAATGTGATCACAATAAATGTGATGAATAGTTGCATATTTCTTCTGCAAGTCATCCCCCCTCAAAAAGCAATCAATCAGTGATTATCTGTTAAGCCTAACTTCTTCCTACTCTTTTATCATATGCCTCCTCCAGCTTTCCACCATGCTTATGACACCTTCAGCAAGGACCTCAATGGCAACATTGATCTTCCAGCCCTACAGAGCACAGCCCATAACCTGGGAATCAACTTGACTGAGGAAGAAGCCTTTGATGAGTTGATCTATGCTGACACAGATGGTATGGGTTCACTCTCGTTCAGATACAAACACACATCCCTATCCAATGGAAATATCAAAGCAATATGAGTTAGACTAAAATTGCACACCATGGGCAATCCAGTTTTTACGTCTCTGCTAGAGATGGGCACAACTCACTTCATGCTGCATTGTTACAAGCCATCGGTGCAGTACCACAGCTGCTGCATATTCTCTTCCTCTCCCCAGCTGTGGTGGGGGAAGGGAACATGTGGCACCTGTTAACAACTTGTACCAACATGACATACAGCGAGTCATGCCCATTTCTAAGTCTCTATCCTTTGGTCCTTCATCAGCAGCACTCCTTCTAGGCAGGGATATATCTGGAGTTTGTTTTTACTTAAAAAACTCTGAAATGCCCTATACAGTACTTCCACTCTATAGAAATAGCAATAAACTATCATCATCATAATTACTTGACAAATATGATACTTTGTTCTAAAGCTCCGAAATACAACAAGGCAGCATCAGTTTATTTGACTTGAAAGATGCTGTTTTTGCAAGGTGACTATTTTTCATTGCAGGAGTAATGTTCCCTTAGAAAATATAGCCCTCTTTTATTGGATTGTGTTTATATTCAGCAGCTCTTTTCTTTTTGCAAGAGACTTGCTAAGTCAAAGGGGTGCATTATGCTGACTGTTTTCATTTTAAAAGCTGGCAACCCTCCGCGCCTCCTACAGAGAAGTAGATTCCTCACTCTTGGCAAAACGCTTGCCAAGTGAAGGAGAGAAAGTCTGTTGTTTCACAGTGTTTGTTGCAGGAAGTAGATAAAAGCTCACACTGAAATAAAACTGTTAGTTGCTTAAGGAGTCACAATACTTCATTCTTATTTTATTTGTTTTTATTTTTGTTACTTATGCCATGAAAGGTCTCCTAGAAAGCGGTGACTGCTGCTTTATAGAAGGCAAGCGTTCCTGTCCCTGTTTGTGATGTCCTGCCCTCCCCTGTCAAGAACAGCAATGCTTTCTTTTCACACAGGATAAAGCTTTTTTTCCTTTTCTTTTTTTCAAAAAAGGAGGCACATTTTGGCTCCGAGTTGGAGAAATTAGGAGAAAAAGGTAGATTCGCATTTGGAAACCTTGCCTGAAGAACACCTTCCTCATTTGAAAAAAACAAAAAGATTTATGCTATTTTGAGGCATGGCTGGTCTATTGGCCTATTTAAAATGATTGATTAATTTTCTGATTGCATATCTTCCCATCTATTGAGTGAAGTCAAGGCTCGGGGTAGATAATAATAAAATATAAGCAATAATAAAATATAAGTGAAGTACATTTTAAACCCCTATTAAAACTCATTTTGAATAAAGTCCTTCATCTGGCTCCAACCCACTGTGTCCAGTGAGGTTTACTTCCTAGTAATGTAAAACTGTTGCCTGAGTGGGGCTTTGATGGTGGAGCTTCCAGACTTCTCTTCCAATCACAAATATGAATACGTGGATATGTGCACGTCATCTCATGCGGCAGTCTCTGAGTGGGCTATACTTACAAACTCCTACATGGAAAAGTGTAGAGAAGCATTTGGTACTGTGTGAGAAGAGCCCTTGGCCTGCACACTTTCTGAACTCGGAAACATCACTTTCCTCGTTTTATTCTGCACTGTGCACATTGCAGTCGCTAATTAGGGGTCAGAAACCAAAGGAATCATGGCAGGTGAGTTAGGAAGCAAAGCAAAGCAAACCAAGTGTGTTGCTTATATGCCACCCCATAGAGCACTCTCTGGGCAGTTTACGTGTTAATTATGCAGGCTACACATCACACCCCACCCCCCCAATATCGGAACATTAGACTGTATCAGGTAGACCCTTGATTTGATCCAATGAGATTCTTTCTATTTCAGTGGAGTGAAGGAGCAAAACCACATACTGTGTGATAAGCATGGATATGTGGCTGCAGCATGCCGGACAGAGCGTGGAGGCATTACTTTTTGGGATTGTGCTTTCCTTAATCCTAAGCCAGCATGATCATGCTGGCCAAAAAAAAATGGGAGTTGTAGTTCCCCAAAGTTACTTCTAAGGACTAATGCTGGTTAATGAACTGTGATACAGTGGTGGGAATATTACCTAATCATTACTGATATCAAGAATAAAATGTAGATGACAGAGGGGCCCCTTCAAGATCTCTCATCAACTGATTTTTTGTTTGATTTTTGTGTGTGCGGCTGTCTTACAGGAGATGGAAAAGTGAATTTTACAGATTTTCTTAACATCATCACAGACAGTAATCGCTTCATCCAAGCTGTAGGTGAGAAGAAAGATAAAACCTGTTGTCAGTAGAACTGATCCCTGCTCTCTGTAATACATTGTGCGACCTCACGGTCTTATGGATCACATATGGCTAATTTGCCAAAAAGATTTAGCTCATTTCTAGAGATGGGATATTTATATCTGTATCCCTGGGGATACGAATATGAATATCATCGCCACAGGTTCCTGAAGAAACTAGACCCTGCCCCCACAACAGGCTGGTCCATTTACTGCTCACCACATAGAATGCACACCCATTGTTATTCACACTGCGCCAATCACAGAAATAGCCCAGCTGGCACTTCCCCACCTACCCGCACAGCTGATCACTCCAGCAAGGCAGGATTATGAGTTTTCCCACTCAGTTGCTAGTGATTGGCTGTGTGAGGAGGTGAGGAAGCACCAGCCGGGCTGCTTCCATAATTGCTGTGACACAAACAATGACAGTTGTGTGTGCTGTGCAGTGAGCAGTAAGTGGACCAGCCAGTTCTGGGGGGAGGATCTGGTTTCCCAAGGCACCTGTTGTGACAATATTTGTTTTCATGTCCCCAGGGATATAAATACAAATATCTCATCTCTCCCCATTTCCAAGTGGTGAGTGAAATGTGCATTAAGACTCAGGAATTTCCTTTCAGTCCAAGGCTCTGAGATCCTGAATTAGAACTTTCTGTTACTACAATCCATTTTTGCCCCTTGCCATCTGTAAGTACCATAATGGCTAATTTTTCATAGCTCTTCACTGGATTGTTAACCTTGTTTGTGATGTACTCCTAGGTTTTCAAATTTCCTGATTGTAGAGCATTAATTTTCACTAGAGGATATTACTGAGGTTTCATCCTAAATATCTTGTTGCAATTAAGATGCACTTTCAAGAGTTCAGTGTCCACTTGAAATCTGAGCTCTCTGGAAAAGACCAGCTAATCAGGTGGTGGAAAAAGTAAGGGGGCAATCAGACGAGCATATTGCTCGTCATTTGTTTTGCTTTTCATGCAGTTTGGTTTGCCCTATTTTCAGCATCCACAAGTGTTTTAAATAAGACCAATCCATCCCACTCCTTTTGTGATTGTTTCACTCTTTCCAGGCACAATGTTAGCTCTGCAATTTATTTGGTATGATTGGGATTGCTCCTGATTATCCCATTTGGCAGTTTGTGTGGTTGCTTCATTCACTCCCAAATAGTGGATCAGCATTCTCTTTAGTGATAACCCTGTGACATATGCAATGGGTTATGACAGTAGAAATGATGGCAGAGAAACCCTCTCCTTTATTTTCCTTTTTTCACAATTTTTAAAATATTATCCTAAGAAACGTAGCACTATGTCAGATATAATGAAATATCCATGCTAGTTTGATATAGTGCTGTAGCGCTATGTCAATTTTTACAAGAGAAATTGCTGTGGCCCATGAAATAACAGCCACAACAAAAAGTGGGAGTGAGGATAGGAGCGCAAGCATCAATTATCAAAAGGGAGAGAAACTGGAATGATCTGAAGTTCTCTGGATCCTTCTCACAGGAGAAGAAACATCTTCTGTGTGTAGACAGAAGAATTGCTCAAATATGAGAAAAAAATAGATTGCACCAAAAATAAGAGCCTTTTAAACATGACTCGGATCGCTCCAAATTCCCCTATGTAGTTGCACACTAATTTAGGGCTTTCACTCTATTTTTAGTAGGTTAGCTGCAAAAGGAATGCGGCAAAATGTGCCATATAGGAATAGATGTTGTTTTCAGTATAAATGTGTATCATAACACAATCTGAACATGTCCTATAAAATTAAGCTACCGTGTTTGGTGTGTATGAGAGAGAAAGAGAGATTTCACATTGCCTGGTTCAGAGCTCCAACCTGACCTCAAGGCAGCAACTTTAGAAAAAGGAACAATCTGATCTGAGGTATCAGACATAGTTACAAAGAAAGAATGGGGCGGGGGGTGCTACAGGAAGACATTGAAGACAGATTGAAACTGTATTTCCAGTTAACTGAGATTAAAATTTTGAAACTGACTGTAACTGCAGCCTGCATTAGCATCACTTAATGAGTGACAAATCCATACTGTATTCTGTCATGGTTGTTGGCACATAAGCTCCTGGTTTGACACTTGGTTGCATGAACGAATAAAACTGGCAAGTGAAAAGACCACATGACCGGTATATGCTTGACATTTGAGTTCTGTCCAGTTTCTTAACATGACTCTGTGGGGAGTAAGGCAGAACTAGACCTTCCATGATCACTCTGCATTCCTCCCCTCATTTTTATTCCCAGCCCCTAAGAAAGGTGATATGGAGACGGTTGATGCACGAGGGATCCTATTCTTTGAGCTCTTGTCCAAACTGGTGGAGACTTCTGTGCTGCCACGGAAAACCACAGTGAATATCGTCAGGTGAGAAATAAGAAGACCTAAATAGGTACACATGCCATCACGTTCCTTTTGCAAAACCTATTCAAAAGAAACTTTGTTGTGAGATTTAATAGTGCTATGTAATATTCATTACTTCATATCTTCACTGTTAAAATATAAATCGTATGTTTTTTGGGAGTTTGGGCCTGCTTTTTTGTTGTGTTGCTTTGCAAAGTGTTATGTGTCTTCGCGAAGGCTTTCACGGCCGGGATCTAATGGTTGTTGTGGGTTTTTCGGGCTCTTTGACCGTCTTCTGAAGGTTGTTCTTCCTAACGTTTCGCCAGTCTCTGTGGCCAACATCTTCAGAGGACAGCACTCTGTGCTCACAGGTTGCTGTCCTCTGAAGATGCTGGCCACAGAGACTGGCGAAACGTTAGGAAGAACAACCTTCAGAACACGGTCAAAGAGCCCGAAAAACCCAGAGCAACTGTTATGTGTCTGTTGATGATGTTATATAAATAATAGTAATTGCTATTGAAAATTAATGGAATTATTATATAAATACTGTACAATTAATTCTTTAATTAGTATCAATGCCTGTGCGAAACAGGAATGTGTCGTGTGAAATTTCCATGTTTGATTGATTGGCCTTTTCCAGAGCATTGTCCACCAGACATTAATGTAGGCAATGCTCCCTTGTCTTTTATCAATGACTCTTCTGCCTTTTTTAAAGGCCTCTCTTTTTCAAAAATATAGAAAAGTACCACAATCTTCACGGGTGTGAATGACTTTAATGCTGATCTTCTTTTTTAAAAATCTGATAACATGTTAAAGCAAAGGCTTTTTTCTTCCTTCTATAACCTTTCCTTCTACTTAAGTAAACTTGTCAGAGCTAAGTGATTGAAACCTTAGACATGGAAATAAAGCTGCGCTATCTCCCAGTTGACCAGTTCAGACTACAGTACTTTGCTAAAGGCAGATAGAGGCAAGCTCATGATAGAATAAAAGATACAGTAGTCTTTTTCTTTTAAGGGATTTCTCCTGTGTTAATTGAGTTGCCTAGTTGGCCCCATGATGTGAGCCTAGTAAGAACAAGCACCCTGACTTGGTGAGACCCTGATGGAGCATTGGAGGGGATGAGGAGAGAGGAGAAGAGCCATCAGCTGTGAGCCTAGTTGTTTACCAGCAACAGTAGGCCAGGCAACAGCATGTGCTTTCTTCCCTCAGTTAACAGAAAATTAATAAATAGATGGTGCAACTCTTTCAGCACAGTATGTAGAAAAAGCTGGATGACAATCACCTTTCTGCTAGTTTCTCCTGTTGTTTAAAGCTCAGGTTATTCAATATAGTGAAAACATTAGGTGAATAAATAAAAATAAATGGTTAACTACAAATCAAGAGGTAGTCACATTTGCTGTCTTGTCCCATAATTTTCAGCTTTTGTCTTGGTTCTCGCTTTTTGGCATTTTAGCTACTACCGGCAAAAGTTCCTAGAGTCTACAGGCAGGAAAGCTTGGCGTGCTGATAGTATCGATGAAGAAAAAGAAACGGGACGTGGTGGCAAGAAAAGGCATGTGCCCAAAGCACGCTCCACTCCCTTGTCTTCCTTCGCTGGCGCTGCCCGCATTTGCATCATGAATGATAAAGAGCTGGAAGATTATGTAGAACATCTCCGCTTCCGAGGTAAGAACTGCTTTTGCACCTCAGTTTGTGTCTGAGCAGGTTTGGATCATGACCAGGAAAACTGGAACTAATGGTGGTGTGGAAGGAGGCCAAGCTTTTCACAGAGACTGCATGCTGTCTTCATGATTGTGTGTATACATTCCTGCTCTGATCATAGCTGGAGTGTGGTCAGTTCAGAGGGAGACATGGATCCTTTTTTTATTCTTATTGTTGATGTATTTAGCACATTTACATGTATGATCACTTACCAAACAGAAAAAGACTGGGTTGTGTCCTACTGGGCTTCCAATTCGAGGTGCACACGTTTGTGTTTTTGGACTATATGTCCCATAATTCCTCAGGTGACACCTGGGGAATTCTGGAAGTTATAGTCCAAAGGCACAAACCTTTATTTATTTATTTATTTATTTATTTATTTATTTATTTATTTATTTATTTATTTATTTATTTATTTATTTATTTGTTTGTTTATTTGTTTGTTTGTTTGTTTGTTTGTTTTTAGCCGCACCATTACCAGTGGCTTCTGGGCAGTGTACAACAATATTAAAACTTAAAAACATTAAAAACATTAAAAAGACAATATAAAATATCCTATATTAAAACAATTCTTAAAACATTAATATTAATAAGTCCTGCTGCTCATGTGGCCAGCTAGAGAATACTGTTTAATTAAAATTCTGGCTAAACAGAAAGGTCTTTGCCTGGCACCGAAAAGCCAAAAGTGTTGGAGCCAGGCAGATCTCTATAGGGAGGGCATTTCAAAGTTGGGGGGCAACAGCCAAGAAGGCCCTATTTCGGCATGCCATCCCCCTCACCTCTTTCAGGGATGGCACCTTCAGAAGATCCTCCTGGCCTGATCTTAGAGGACGGGCAGGCTCATACTGCCCGTCTTCTAAGATCAGGCCAGGAGATCTACTTAAAATCTATACTGTAATAAGGACAGGTTAAGCTATTCAATATAATTATGATCATTGTTATTGTTGTTCTACCCTGCTTTTTCACCAAAATAGCATACAAATCTCAGTAAACATCACTCATTTTCGTTCGTTTAGTCGTTTAGTCGTGTCCGACTCTTCGTGACCCCATGGACCAGAGCACGCCAGGCCCTCCTATCTTCCACTGCCTCCCGGAGTTGTGTCAAATTCATATTGGTTACTTCGCAGACACTGTCCAGCCATCTCATCCTCGGTCGTCCCCTTCTCCTCTTGCCGTCACACTTTCCTAACATCAAGGTTTTTTCCAAGGAGTCTTTTCTTCTCATGAGATGGCCAAAGTACTGGAGCCTCAGCTTCAGGATCTGTGCTTCCAGTGAGCACTCAGGGTTGATTTCCTTTAGAATGGATAGGTTTGTTCTCCTTGCATTCCAGGGGATTCTCAAGAGCCTCCTCCAGCTCTAAAGGCATTTTTTTAAAACATCACTAAAGGCATTTTTTTAAAAGTGAAAAACAAATTGAACAATACGTACTACCACATAATCAGAGCATTAAAATCAGAGATCATTAAGCTCAAGTAATTAAAATAAGAGCTATGGGTAGTTAAGCTTAGTTAGAGTTGTAGAGAGGAACCAAGGAACTGATGCTAAAAGGAACAGGTAATCCCTGGCTGTGCAGCTAAATCCTATCCCTTGGGGTCCCGTTGTGGTTCCTTTCCCTATCTCACCATCCTTTAGTGGACTAGGGTGTGATAAGAATCATCATTGCTCCTTTACTTGTCTCTGTGCCCCTTACTCTGTCTTCTTCCTTCTGTCTACCCTACATGCTTGCTTCTTTGTGTCTCTGCCCCCTCCTCTGTGCCTTGTACTGCTCCAGTCCTGACAGGTTCCAAGTTTACACCTCCAGCGCTGAAAACTCTTGGGCTGAAAACTCAGAGACCGCTCTTTTGCTTTCCTTTTTGCTAGCAAGCACAGCACCTTCAGACAGCCCTTACGCTCAGGTGCCCATCTTTCCCTTGATCCCCAACCGGGACTGCTTAGTGAAAGGAAGACCAAAGGTAGATCTCCAGAAACTGGAGGTGCAAAGGAGGCTGGAACCCATTTCATCTTTTGAGGATCACTTCTTCCGTAAGAAAAGATGGTTACAGCAGGAGGTAAGAATAGCGCTTCATATTTGTGAGGCTCCGAGCCTTTGGACTCTAGATCCCAGCATCCCACAGCACAGTCACTGGCCCTGCTATCTAAAGATTTGAGGAACTGTGGTGCCTTTTCCAAGTTCTGCATCAAACTTCATATAATGCAGCCATGGAATATGCTGTTTATGTGTGTATGTATCTTTATCTTTAACTCTTAACTCTAATTCAAATTCTAACTCTAGGTACTCTGTCTATAGACATCTCTCTCTCTCTCTCTCTCTCTCTCTCTCTCTCTCTCTCTCTCTCTGTGTGTGTGTGTGTGTGTGTGCGCGTGTGTGCAAATCAGTGCTACTAAACATGGTGATTAATTTTTTGTCTTTTTCCATATAGGCCAAGCTCTCCAAGAACCCCAAAGCCAGCCTCACTCTCACACCAGAGCTGACACGCAAGTGCCGGAGGTTAACTATGGACAATCTGAATGAAATACGACGAGAAGTAAGTAATTAAGGGCTTATCTTCTGCATTTGGTTGGGTCCATGCTCGGTTTGTTGTCCTTTGGTGCTATTAAAATCAGTTGATATTAAACAAGGTTGTCATTGGCTTTGTTTCATGGGACTTAAGCATAGCTAAGGAGTCTGCCGGACACGGCGCTTGTTCTCCTTTGTTTTGTCTCTTTCCCCCACCTCCTTTGCTGTTGCTTAGTGATAGTGGTCATTGGACATCCTTTCTTTTAATTGACTAGTGCAGACATCTACTTGCTTGTGTCCAACAGACATCCACTGTTATTGAGTACAGTTGCTGCATACATCTGAGCATTTCCTTGACAGCTACTTCTTGAGTCTCATGACACACTAGCATTATTGTTTTCCTTTGGTTTTTTGAGGGATAAAAATTTGTGGAGATTTGGAGAACGAAGCAAAGTAAGGGGGACATTGTTCATATATCATAGAAATTTCTTATAAGATCAGTGAACAACTGATCCTAAGTTATTATGTGAATTATCTCTAATTGTTATATATCCATATGTACATAGGATGTGCAGGTTTGATATTGATCTTCTCTACTGGGTTGTGAAAAAAGGGTTACTGAGATATAAATATAGAGTGCTTTGAAGATAGCCATTGTTCACTTGCTTATGCAGCTGGAGATATCTTCTTAGTATTCAAATCTGGGCACCTGTGGGCTCCTTGAAAGCTTATCAGGGGTTCTCCATAGGAAAACCAGTAAACAGTGCGGTAACATTCTGTATCATTCCTTGCTAGTATCAGATACTTTTCCCTATTAGAAGCCTGCCCACCTAGTACTGGTCTTCCACTGCTTTGTACAGGTGAATGTTTTTTAGAGCATATATCCTCCCAGATGATGAGGTTCAGCAGGCCTGAGCAATGTTCCATCTGAACAGTATATGCACCAGAATTGTTTGCAGTCCACAAGACAGAAAACTCTTACTGTCCTGAGTGGGAAGAGCAGATGGAGGTGTTAGATCAGCTCTAGTTGATCTGATAGGTAGGCTGGAGGAGGTACAATGAATCACAGAACTGACAAAGAAGGCAAGTCAGTTGGTGGGCCGATATGGGCAGTCTCAGAGCAGTTCACTTAAGAGCAACAAGTTTAACAAGTTATTTGTCACTGCTGGGGCCACTTGGCTCCCATTTTGCACCACAAGAAAGAGTCCAATCTAAATTCCAAAGAACTATCTTACAGGTCCCAAGATGTGTGTCAAATGCCAGGGTAAGATTGGAGACAGGTTGAACCCTGGGTTGGCCTCCTATCTATCTATCTATCTATCTATCTATCTATCTATCTATCTATCTATCTATCTATCTATCTATCTATCTATCTATCTATCTATCTATCTATCTATCTATCTATCTATCTATCTATCTGTCTGTCTGTCTGTCTGTCTGTCTGTCTGTCTGTCTGTCTGTCTGTCTGTCTGTCTGTCTGTCTGTCTGTCTGTCTGTCTCTCTCTCTCTCTCTCTCTCTCTCTCTCTCTCTCTCTCTCTCTCTCTCTCTCTCTCCACACACACACACACACACACACACACACAAACACACACAGTGGTGCCTCACAAGATGAATTTAATTCGTTCCGCAGTTAAAGTTGTCTTGCGAAAAATCCATCTTGCGAAACGCATTTTCCCATAGGAATGCATTGAAATCTAATTAATGCATTCCTATGGGCAAAAAAAGTGAGAACAAAGTCACATTTGGTTTACAAAGGGTTTATTAAGTGCTCTTTAAAGCCATACATATTGTGCAGATGATTTTAAAAATTTCAATCAAAAAGCTTTTAACTTTTTAAACATCATAGAAAAACATTTTAAAATCAGCAAACATGAGGCAGGAACAAAAAAACGGAAATCCTTCATCTTGCGAAGCACGGCCATAGGAACATTTGTCTTGCGAGTCATCAACCCCATTGCCGAAACCATTTGTCTTGCGAGTTTTTTGTCCTGCGAGGCATTTGCCTTGTGAGGCACTACTGTATGTGGCTAAAGGGACATCTAAGTCCACAAGGTCTGTTTTCTTTAATATTGAATGACAACTTTCAATCCAGCTGGGTCCAGAGCTGAAAATTTGCCTTTCCCCTCAGGCGCTCTTATACAGAATAGATGAGGCACACACACACAGACAAAAATTTAAGCAAATAATTGAGGCTACAGAACATCAAACCGACCTTTCCAGCATACATAATACTATAGCGAGGACCTATATCAAAAACGCTGTGGAACTGGCAAATTATTTAGCATTTCTGGAAGGAAAAGAGTTTAGAAGAGACTTCACCTTCGCAAGGTGCTCAACCCTGCCTTCCCCTGTACTTGAACAGAAGTAGAAGAATATCCATTTTGCTGAAATGCTTCGTAACCATCTTTTAATGGAGGTCGAGACTATAGAGCACATGTTCTTCACTTGCTTGCGTTATGAGGTGGCACTCAAGGAGATCATCACCCAAATGACTAAAATAATAGTAATAATTCCTGGCCATTCAGAAAAAAATAAACTTGAATTTCTTTTTTCTGATATAGACCCCAAGATAACTTACCAAGTAGCCAGCTTTTTTATGGTGATACTCAGGTCTCAGAAATTTTATGGTAACTAGTTACTAGATTCTAATCTTGTCTTTTAATGCCAAATGTTTTTTTACAAAATATCTGGGAATTTTGGAAATTTGTACAGTGGACCCTTGACTTACAGATGGCTTGACTTACAGACTTTTTGAGTTACAGACTTCTCTGGCCGCAAAATTTAGGTTTGACTTGCAGCTGAGATTTGACTTACAAACCAGAAAAAAACCAAAATGGAACAAAAACGGCCTATTACGGGATTAATTGGTTTTTAATGCACTGTAGGTCAATGGATACTTGACTTACAGACTTTTTGACTTGAGAACCGCCTTCCAATACAGATTAAGTTCTCAAGTCAAGACCCCACTGTAAAGGTTTATTCCCCCCCCCCATATGATTGGTCTATGGACTGTAACAATAGACTGACTGACACAAAGCAGAATAGTTTCAATTTCTCCAGGAAATCCACCCCTTTTCTCATTAATTAGTGTTTACAGTCTCAATAACTCACTCCAACATATGAATAGGAGACACAATAAAAGGCTTCATTGCTTACAATTGAACAGCTCAAACAGCAAATTGACAAACATGACTGCTTTCAGCAAAAGACCTTAAGAGACTCACTGCTAGCAACAGACGAAAGGGGGAAAGAAGCAGAACAGAGTGGTGGTGCTCTCTCTTCAATTCAGAGACAGGAGGAAGCTATTGTTTAGTGCTGGATAGATTGACAGTCACCTCAGCACACAAAAGTCCCTCCCAGCCACACCTTCTACAGGCATCATGCAAGGTTGTAAAAACTCCAACAGAAGGAAGGCCAGGGCACAGAAGACAGATAGCAAAGACAGGTAGCAAAGAATTGCCTGGATGGTGTTAAGCAGGCAGAAGCTGAAAATGAGTTGAGGTCAGCAAGAAACAATAAAAGAAAAAGGAAAAAGCATTCTTCTGGTACATGCATACCAAGACAGAGAAAAGTAATACAGTGGTGCCTCGCTTAACGGGCACTCCATTTGATGATGAATCGCTAGACGTTGATGTTTTTGCGATCGCAAAAGCGATTGCAAAACGATGTTCCCTATGGGGGAATTTCACTTTGCGATGATCGGTTTCCTGCTTCGGGAACCGATCATCGCAAAGCGATGATTTTCGGCCAGCTGATCAGCAGTTTCAAAATGGCCGCTGGGTAAACAAAATGGGCACCCGCACGGATTCCTCGCTGCACAGGCAGCAAAAATGGCCATGCTATGGAGGATCTTCGCTGGACGGTGAGTTTCAAGCCCCTAGGAACGCATTAATCGGGTTTAAATGCGTTTCTAAGAGCTTTTTAAAATCTCATTACGATGTTTTCATTTTACAGCGATTTCGCTGGAACGAATTAACGTCATAATGCGAGGCACCACTGTAGTAGCTCATCTACTCAGTAGGAAAGGAAAACTGGTAACAGATGACAAAGAAAAGACAGAAGCACTTTAGCTCAGTATTTTTTTGATTTGATGGACTTATAGACTCTTTCCAATTCCTTAATTCTATGAACAGTTTTTTCATTTTACTTGTTTAATTTGCATATGTGCCTAATTTTTATTATTGTTTCAATTTTTATTTTCTTTTATTGCATCTTAAGTACTGTTTACTGCCTAGGGAACATAATTCTATGATAAAGGTATAAGGTATTATTCCTGATGTAAATAAAGTTATAATTTGCAGTTTGAGAAGGTAACTGGAAAGCCAAGCTTTTCAGAACTTAAGTCTCGTAAGACTGTCATGTGTGTACTGATAAAATTCTAGCTTGTGTAAAATCTATTCTGAGACCATCCAGAACTGCTCTGGCAGTTTTATTTCCTACTCACAAGCCTCTGCCTCCCTTTCTCAGGTCAAGAGAGCAACAGATGCCTACCGGAAGGCGATAGCTCTCCGGGAACGCAACAAGTCGCTGAAGCTGTGGCGAAGACTACGTGGTGGAGAGATTGGACTGGACTCAGGGAACCCCAGCTTCTACCAGACCTTTTCCACATATTCCTGGTCATGGAATGTCTGCCAGGAACTGGTGACACCTCGAGAACTCCGGGAATATGATAACAGACTATATCATCATCACGGCTCCCGAACACCTACCTTTGCAGACAAGCAGATCAGGGCAGGTGGAAGGGAGAAAGGAAATAAGTAGCTCCCACCCAAGGTGTTGCTGCCCACACTATATCCTCCTTTCCATGTGAGGTTATTCCACAGAAAACTCTCGGGCTGGAATCCAAGCTCTTGTGACAAGAAATGTAGGGTTTCCCCTTTCTATGCTAGCTAATACAGTGAAAAATTAAGCTAGAAGAGATGAGTCTCTCTAGTCAGTCTTTGGCCTTCCCAATTTTTGACTATTCCTTCAACAGCGGTCTGGAGTGGGGGAAAGGAAAAGGGGGGAATTGCTCTGGAGATTCCAGAACGAATGTGTATGGAAACACCTACATTTTCTCAAATTTATCGGGCAGACTCCTGCTAATGTTGTAATTTCCACAGCACAGCTGAGCACCTGACAGAAATTCCTCACTTCCCACAAAACATCACCATAACTCCCAATAATGATTATTCCTGTGATGAAGAGCTCCCAAGATTCTCTGCCTTTCAGCATCCAACATGTGCTTCCTAGTGGAGACAAACTCATAAAGTTCGATGTACCTCATAGATAATCTAGAAAGCTTACTAGCTGCTAACGAAATTCATTCATTCATTCATTCATTCATTCATTCATTCATTCATTCACTTAGTTTCTACTCCACCTTTCTACCTGTAGAAGAACACAGGTGAAATCCAGATTGCATAATTGCTGAGAAGTGGTTATGCTATTTTTCATCAAAGGTGATTTAATCATAGATACTGATTAACTGGTGAGAAGTATTATCCACTATCACACTTCTGTTGTTTAGGTAGATGGACAGTCTATAATTACTGTATTTTCCGTGTATAAGACTATACTTTTGTCTAAACTCTTTAGACTAAAAATTGAGGGTCGTCTCATACACAGATGCAAGCTAAGGAGAGAACAAAAACAAGTGGAAGGGAAAGCAGGAATCAAAGTGATCCTGCAGGACTTTCTGCTTTCCCCTCCACTTGCTAAACCACAGATTTCTTAATTTTGGATTAGAAAAGTGTGGGGGGGTCTTATACATGGGGGTGTTTATACACAGAAAAATATGGTAATTCTTCTGACAAATTTATGATGTAAGTCATTATTCTTTCCCTTCTGTAGATAAGAAACAATGTTATTCTTTCAAAACTGTCCATATAAGGATTTTGCACACAGGCATCTATGTAATCAATCCAATTTTGAACATATTTTAATAATAATAATTGTGTGCTGTCAAGGCAATTCTGACTTATGACAACCCTTTCAAGGTACAGAAATGGTTTCCCAATAACTTCTTCAGAGGGCACGGTAGAGAACTGAATTTCCAGCCTCTGGCTTCATTGTTATTACAGTAATTCCAGGAAAAATCAGCTTGTTTATTTCTACCTACATTACTTCTGCATTGTTTCTATGCTCCATAAGGACAAAATACTGTAAAAAGTAACACGTCAAAATGTGTAGACAATATTGCAGCTATGGAAAAACTGTAGGCATAAATGCTTTAAAAATGTAAGAAATATAAGAAAGCTAAACTTAAGTTACAGGCAAATAGTAATAATTCAGTTGAAAACACAGGAGCATAAAAAGTATAATAATAATACCAAAACAAACATTTTAGTCATATTCTAAAAATGCAAGAGCTTTTAGCCTAAACTGGGACACTGAAAAAAAGCTGAGAATATGTCTCTTAAAGTTCTTAAAAGTAAAAATATATAAAGTTAAAAGCATTTTTTAGCCTTTAAGCATAGTAATAACACAGAAAGAAAATGTTTCTAATCCTCACCCAGCCAAACCAGTTTGAATCTAAGGAGGAAAATTCATTTTCTCTTTGCTGCAACTGTTGTATCTACCACTACATGATAGTTGTTGCTATCCAATGTGTGCGGTGTGTTGTGTTGCCTTATTTTTTGTAGCCTGATGGTGTGGACAGGCCCAGCCCCAGTTTCCTACATATCCTGCAAAATGTCTACCGTTCTGATGGATTCTTTAGCTGAAGAGATCATACTGGGAATTTAAATACTGTAATGGAGAAAAGAACCCTCCCCAAAAGCATCATCGAGAGGATGAAGTGAAAGAAATGTTGAAGACTTGTGTGAAATCCTCTGAAGTTTCTGTAACTGCAGCTCTCTCTCTCAAATACACACGGGCGCACACACACACAAAGACACAAACACACAAACACAAACTATCCATTCTCCTTGCAGCAACATCATATACTGAAAATGTTTCAAACAATTAAACTAGATTTTTGAAGGTTGTTCCCCCCTGAGACATTAATTTTTCTGCTCCCCTGCCCCCCAAATATGTTTATAACTGGAATGTTCACATACAGTATTTTGCACCCACTTCCTTTCTCCTCTGGCTCTACAATAGAACTCCCAGCCTCTAGCTCCACAGCCAGATATGCAAACCACTGAGCTATCCAACCGGCTGACAACTGGCAGAAAAAAAGCAAAATCCAATGTGAATTTTCTTCACTCCCCCTCATTTTAAAAGTTAAATATTTTTGTTTGCCCATTTTTTTCTTTTTCCATATTACTCATTTAAGGAAAGAACGGTGCTGGACAGGATATTATCTCCATGACACAAACTACAGTCACACGGTTTATTGGTATTCCAATGTCTGTTTAATTCAACAGACCTTCCCTCCAAACACCTGATGCTTAAAAATGAGCTACTCTTGCTGACCAGCTTTTCATAAGGACAATCAGCAACACCAGAGACTCTGTGTCAATGATAGGACATGTTGATGTTGTTCTTTTGACATATACTGCCTTATGATGCTAGCGCACACTCTGGGCAGTTGACAACATGCTGGAAGTCACTCATCCATGAGGTTACTCTAAATCAGAGGCAACATGGTGGCTCTTAAAAACATTCCAAGCCGAGACTGAAAACTCTTTCTGGTTTTGGACTACAGCACCCAGAATCCCCTCAGGCACCATAGGCAAGGGGATTCAATATGCAGTGGGTTGCTTGGTGAATGTGTCACTACAGACTGATCTTCCAGTCCACTATAAGACCAACATTCTGTTGTTTTTAATAGACTCCGATTGATGGTTCTGTAATCACAGAGATTGATGGGTTCTTGCGGTTGGCATGGATACAGCACAGGCCAAAGAGAAATAGAATTCTCTGATGTCAGAGTGAGGAAACAATCTGGAGAGTTCTTGTTTCTCTGCAAACTAAGTGACAGTTAACAGTCAGGCTCAGCCTTAACATGGTCAGGATGGATCTTCATGACACCGAAAGGGAAAGGTTGGGTTGGGGGCAAGTTGAATTAATTTTTCAGACTCACTGTGGTAAAGTAGATAGAATATTGGACTATGGCTCAGGAGACCTCGATTCCAATCCCTCCTCGCCCTTCAAATCTTTCTAGAGAGTAAATCGTGAATCCCTCTTGAGACATTTTATGTACTTCACAAACCCTGTCAGGGTCGCCAGAAGCTGAAAATGACTTGCCAGAGGACAATAACATTGTCCTTTTAAGCATAGGGAAAGCTGTTAGAAGGATTTGTGAGAAGGTTTTCTGAGTGCTTTCCTACCCATTTTGTAAGGGAAATGGATGCTACGCATTGCAACTAACATGTCTGCTTCACAGAGAGTGTTTTGCTCAGAACTTGTTTGAATAACAGCTCTCAGAAATAGTTTTGGAGCACAGCTCCCAGAAGCCTTGGGTCATGATGGCCAGTGGCCATCCCACCTGGCACGTCTGGGAAATGTAAGAAAAAAAGAAACTTTTCCAAGCTCTGCTTCTGAGCATGAGACTCAGTAACCAGATGACCATGCCTATGGGGAGAGGTCAACATCTTCCTTTCTCGTCTGATTGCAAATAGATGGTCATAACGAGGGCCAGACATCAGGAGAAGGCAAGACCTTCTTGAAGAAGGAGAAATCAGACATCCAGGTGAGCTTTAGTCCGCAATTTCTCTCCATCTTTTGCTGTAGAGCTTCAATGCATAAACACTAACAAATATTATTTTCCACATATTTGAAGGAGGAACAAGATGCTATGTACATATAACCATGGCCAACGAACAAGGACAATCGGTACTATCCGAAGCTGTCTGGAAATTTGAACAGGCTGTAGATGGTGTGAAGAAGCCCACGCTGAGAGCCTAAGTAAGGAATGTGTTTTCTACAATTAACGTGCAGCCTTGCTAGTTTCGGAAAGGTGATGAGGGTGCAAGAACCGGGGTGTAGTGGACAGAATGAATTGGTAGAGAAACATTAAATTGTCGGAGAAAAAACCTCTCACAGTATCAGTAGGATTGTTTGTGCAGTCTTCAAGCGCCCTGTCTTAAAACCATTTCTGTTAATATTCAAGCCTATCTTCATTTGGGAGAGGAGCTCTTCATCTCAGGGAACAGCAGTGGTTGGGGTGCTAATTTGATTCTCATGCTTTTCTTTGAAGAGTTGAATATTTTGGTTGGGCTGTAAGTTCTCTTATGTTACTCATTTCTGAATGTTGCTGTATAGGAGAGGACATTCCCTCTCTCACACCCAAAAACAAACACAAATAATCCATTTCCATAATTTATTTGCATCTCTCCTCTTTTAAATCTTGTACAGCTCTCCTCCAAACACCTGGTGCTTACCAACAATCCACAGATGATGTGAGGATGCCCACACTAAGAACCTCAGTAAGGAAACTCCTTTACACAAGTAAGGTGCCACCATGCTAGTTTCTGAAAGCGGAAAGGGGCAAGAACCAGGCGTAGCAGCCACAGTGAGAACTAGGACTTGAGAGACTTCCAATTCCAATTCCTGAGTGACCACAGAAACTGAGGGGGGGCCCTGGTAAAGCCCCTCCTTCAAAGCGAGAAAGAAGCTGTATAACTTTGACATGGGGACTCGACACACAGTGAGTTGCTTGGGGAATGTGTAGCCAAGAAGTATGGGAAAGAGCCATTTATTCCATTAATTGTGCCCCTGATTTGACCATCGGACCAACATAGGCTAAGCATCAAAATACATTGTGCAGAAGAAGTGAGACAATGATGGTTGGAACAGGTTTAAATAACTGCAGTTCACTTTCTACTTAGCAACTTGGTCTAAAAATCCATTCAGAACTTAAGGAACTCTCCAGAATTTCAAAGTCGCGCCACTTGGAGGGGCTGCAGTAATTTCTACCCATTTACTAACAAAGTGTAGATGTCTTTCACAACTTGGTCTTTTTTCCCCTCCAAAATAGGTCTCCGAGGAACTATGGGAGTTCTCTTGGGCACCAGCCAGAGCAGACCTGCTGGAAAGAAGGAAAGGAACATCAGGAACTCTTTGCATCAGGATTGCAATCTCCTTCTCATTCTGTTCCAGGATCCTGTTCACTCTCAACAGATCCCTCCCTCTCTCTGTCCCTGCCTCACTCCCCCCCAGTCTGACTTGACCTGGCTCCAAGGGCGCCTGCCCTTCCACCTGGAACCGGAGCCCCTATTGGAAATGGGGAAATCAAGAGGGAAATGCCCCTGGATACAATGATCCAGATTGGCAGATCTCTCTGAGCCCTCCCCCAGCCCCCATATTCCCCCCTGGGAGCCCCATCCCATCCCCCCACCTGTGGACCCCCAGACACCCCTACTTGACGGCTGTAGCTGCTGGGCTACAGAGTGCCTGAGGCAATGGCAGAGCAGGAAGGAGGGTTCTCTACCACTTCCTCCTCCCCCCCCCCACATTTCTTGCCTTCCTTCTCTCTGCCTCTCTTCCTTTTCCTCCTCCCTTCCCCTCTGGTTCTTCCAATGCTCTTAGGGTAGCCTTGGCAAGGTCAGAGGGGCAGAGGAGGAAAAGGAAGGGAAAAGGGAGGAAGGGATGATGGGGAGGGAGTGGAGGAGGAGTGGGAGAGAGGAAGGGAGGGAGGGAAGCCATTACCCTTCCTTCCTTTTCTGCCATCTAGTGATGTGTGCCTCTCCCCCCCCCCATTTATCCTCATTTGGGATGAATCAAAGCCCATGGCTTGGCCTTTTCCAAGCAAATTGGACTCCGATTGGATTGAGTTGCCCCCAGTGGGGGCACCAAACTCTGAGCGGCTTCCCCCAGCCCTTCCTTGAGTCTCCAAATGTTTTTCCCAAATAAGGTGGATCAGAGGGCTGCTGGATGGAAGGGAAGGGGCTCAGAGTGTGCCAGGAAGAAGCAAAGGGCTCACTGCTCTCGGGAGGAATGGAGGGAGGAGGGGAAGCCTTGGAGACTCAAGAGAGGGGACCGGGGAGTTGAGTTCTTCCACGGTTCGGATGGGTATCCCAGCCAGGGAAGAACTCTGGGGGGGTCGTAAAGCTTCCCTCATATTTGAGGTGAAGATAACGATGCACCATCTTTGTGATCTGAGCCAAGCCATGAGAAAGCTTGGCACCTTGGCACCGTCATCTGCACAGCACAGCCAAAGTCGGGTAAGTGAGTGTGAGTGGGAGGGAGGAGCAGCCCACTGCCCTCCCAACTGTCCTCTGGCTCGGAGGGCGAGATGGGCGCCAAGTACGAGCGCACCACCAGCCTGCTCCCAAAGCAGGGAAGCAGGCGGTTCGGCAGGTCTTTACTTTCCCTGGCACTTGAAACGCTGCTATGGCCAAGGAGGAACGGCAGGGAAGAGGGGTGGGAGGCAGAGAGGGAGGCAGAGGAGAAGCCAGAATCAGGGGGCTGGTGCAAATTCCTAGCCACAACTAGAAGGGGAGGTGGTTTTGCAGGCTCCCTGATGTAGGAAAGAGGGAGGGGGATGAGGCTGGAGTGGCAGAAGGTAGAGCAGGATGTGGTCCTCCCTTCCTCCTTGCCATCACCGTTGCTGCAACCAGAAGCTCCAGAGGGGAGGGGGAGGGGGAGGGGGAGGGGAGAAGAGGGTAACACTTGGGCTGAAGGGAAATGCTCTCTGTCCTGTATGGGCAGAAAATGGATGACTCCAGTCTCTTCCTGTGCTGTGCTGACCTTGAAGGGTTATGAGACATCCTTGACCATCCTTGATCTCACCATGGGCAATCACTCTGTCACTTCTTGTGTAGTCTTGGGTTTTTCCTAGTCGTCCAGAACCTCCTTGGGTTTCACTCTTCAGAGACTTAGCTCACAAAAAGTTCCCTTTGCAATCTTATTACGATTTTTCCATGCCTCATGACAGTTCTGCTTAGAACTGATCATCCTCTCTTCTATTCCCCAAGGGAAAGCTTCTGCTTCCCTGAATGGATGGTTCTGCCTGATGGACCATATTTCAGGGCTGATACACCAAGAGGGTAAAGTGCAGGAGGTTCCTTTACATTGAAAGGAAACATCTAACCCGGAGAACCAATTTCCAAGCTTTCAAGCCTTCATGGATTTTAGCACCAGGGTCCTGGGTGTCATTCCTCTTGTGTCTTCCTGCTCTTGACTTTCCCCATTTCCTGAATACCTCCATATCTGTTTCTCTTGAAAGAACCCGGTTTGGGGGCATCACTAGAATTGAAGGTGCCCGGAAGTTACATCCACTGGCAAAAGTGCACCAACAGGATTTTGTCAATTATTTGCTAAATATCCTAAACAAAATCAGTTTTGTTTTTTTTGTCATCCTGCTGTGATTCCAAAGCTGGTTTCCTCCTCCCTGCCACCCAAAGCATCTCCTCTCCTTGTGTCAAACCATCATTTGCTGTTTTCCTCTGTGACTATGTTGCCTCTCTATCCTTTTTCTTCCTCACTTGGAAGGTTTGGTTTTCTGGGCTGCCCCACTAGATCCCCTTGGTCTCTTTTTGCCATTGACTTGTTTTTGGTTCAGACCATCCGCAGTGGTGGCCCCATACAGACACCCAACAATTCTGGCTCCAGACATTGCAGCTGAGCAGGGTGCTGTATTTCCATGGCTCAGCTAAGGAACAAAATGACATTTTAACAATTTCAAAGATTCGCGTAGGTGGTTGTTCTTTTTTGAAGGGGGTGTTTTTGACCTTGCTTTTTCCCTGTATGTGGCTTATAGGTTGTAGGTTACACCTTACAATGATAAATCGGTCAAAATTATCAGCTCCCTTTATTACATTTATTTTAATCCTCATTCAAACTGAATGAAAGCGAGATATTATGTACCCGATCCCCCATTCATGACTTTGGTTGCTCCTCCCCCAATGTGTTTTTGAAACCTGAAACTACCTGTTGCCACTCATATCCATACTTTACTTTGGGCACCTACGGTACTCTGCACACCTTCACGGCCCTTTGTAAGCCCAGGAATCTCTTCTTTTGTCCCCCACTCCCCTTGTTAACTGTCAGGACATAGACATGGGGTCTCCACGCCAGATCTCCTGCCATTCAGAGTCCATTTTATTCACGTGATTCCACAACAAAACAGGGGAAGCATTTTCCTCACTCTGCTAGACTCTACAGCCTTGGGAGGCTTCTCTAGATTCTTGTTTCTATATTTTTAAAATCTATTTCTATTCTTGCTTTGCTTTCTGAGCAGGAAATCCCACGCACACCTCAGTTAGGTGATTGACATTTTGTCTTCCTGACTGTCCCCGTAGCTTCTATTATCAATAACTTCTCTCATTTACTTAAAGTTTTTCACCACCTTTGATATCTTTGCCCCCACAACAATTCTGCTTCTGATCATCTCAAGACAGAAGGTGCTGTATTTCCAGGATTCCAAAGCTGGTTTCCCCCTCCCTGCCACCCAAAGCATCTCCTTTCCTTTTGTCAAACCATCATTTGCTGTTTTCCTCTGTGACTATGTTGCCTCTCTATCCTTTTTCTTCCTCACTTGGAAGGTTTGGTTTCCTGGGCTGCCCCCATAGATACCCCAGGAATCTCTTCTTTTGTCCCCCACTCCCCTTGTTAACTGTCAAGACATAGACATGTGGTCTCCACTCCAAAGCTCCTGTCATTCAGAGCCCATCTTAATCAAGTGATTCCACAACAAAACAGGCAAGCATTTTCCTCAACCTGCTCCACTCTGGGGCCTAGGGAGGCATCTCTAGATTCTTATTTCTCTATTCTTATTTACAGTAAATCTATTTCTATTATTGTTTTGCTTTCTGATCAGGAAATCCCCCACACACCCCAGTTAGGTGATTGACATTTTGTCTTCCTGACTGTCCCCGTAGCTTGTATTATCAATGACTTCTCTCATTTAATTACAGTTTTTCACCGCCTTTGACCCCCCCGCAACAATTCTGCTTTTGGTCATCTCAAGACAGAGGGTGCTGTATTCCCAGGGCTCAGCATAGGAGTAGAAGGACGTCCTAAAACTGCCTCATCAAGATGAAAGTGGGATAGAATAGACATCCTTCCTTCATTACTTCAGTGTTTAGTTGCTTCTCTTCCATTTTATTTTTCAAACTTGTTGCCTCCTAGATGTGGGATTCTCTTTGGGTTCTTACAGGGGGAAAAGGCTGAGGGGGTCAGGTGTCAATGATTGCTCCTGGCATTGTCTACCTGCACAAAGCGTAGATGTTGAATCCACAGTGTAGCCATCACATATCACTTAGTGGTTACCTTAATGAAGAAAGTTCACAATGAACCAAGAAAAGCATTGTCTTAACTCAACAACCTTTTCCACTCCTTTTGACTGTGGGATGCTTTCTCAGTTCTTATTTAATTCTATTCCTATGATTGTTTTGTTCTTTTAACAATAACCCCTCCTCACAGGATAGCACAAAAAGAGTAAGGGTCTCCAGACAAGGGTTTCTCGGGGGAGAGAGTCCCTTGCCTTGCTTGTCCTACTTTGGTCCAAGCCTTACCCAAAGCATAGAATTGGGGAGAGTCACCTTTCAGTTGGGAGATTCCCTCTCCTTTCCCATCCTGGGGTGCAACACAGTCTGAACAGGGAAGTGAGGAAGCTCAGCAACACCTGATCCCCTACCTTTCCCAGGCTCCCCCATGTTGGAGCTCAAGGCTCCGGGGATCCTGGGAAAGGTAGCTGCCATAGCAACCTTCCCTGTGCCTGAGGATGAGGGGCAGGGACGTAGAGGGGGAGGCGTCCCTGCCCCTCCCTGCTGCAGCCAGAGCCAGAGGCAGTTCAGCAGGTGTGAGTGGGAGGGAGGGGCCACATGGGGGAAGGGGGCCGTTCGGAATGGGGGTGCCAGTCAAAGAGGCAGCCCATTGACATTCCGGATTGGGGGATTCCAGGACTCAGAGGCATAAATTGTCCCCCGGGTCATAAATTGTCCATATCTTGAGAAAGCCTTCGGTCAGCCAGGATGAAAGACGGAGGTTCAGCTACCTGTGGGAGCAGTGGAGGAAGAGATGGAATCTGCTGAGAGCATAACAGGGTCCTCACTATGCTGTATTGAAGTTAGGCTGGTGTTCAAGGCTGCAGGTGCGGGAAGACATGGGATTGCATACTAAGAACACTAAGTGGGATGTTTAGAAACGTCCTGTGGAAAAACATGTGAAAAGAGAGGTCTAAGGACTGGAAGGGCAGCCTGAACAGCAGCACCAAGGAGGTCATCTGGAAAGGGGCAGAGCCAGCCCAGCTCAGGAGATGCCTTGTGCGAGATGGAAGTGAGAGCAGTGCTGACCATCTCGTTTCCACCCAACAATGCCTGCAACTGGCCCTTCTTCTCTCTGCTGTGTCATGGAAGGCCTTTCCCGCTGCTCTTGTGTTCTCCATCATCATCAGAGATGATGAACCAGTAGCACCACAGTACAATTAATATATGGGATAATTTCCACCCAACTATGCGCTACATCAGGAGCATTTGGGACAGTTGACATGATGTTGTTCATGACAGATGTTGAGGGGCATGAAGTAGCCTCTTACAGGTCAGACGTCTGTTTTTCTCTACACTCGCAAAGTATTGTTTTGGCGCAAACCCCCCATTTGCTTAGGTTCATCTTGGTCCTGCCAACTCCACTCCATCGTCTATAAAGCAACTTCCAAGTAAACCCATGCTCTATGTGACTGGGGGCTAGACTTTTCTAGGGTTCACTCTCTTTTTTCAGTTGTGTAGTACTTCCTCTCTACATTGGAGTCCCGGAATTCTCTACTGTAGAAAATCTTCCTGCCTTCCTCATCGATGGAGATGTTATTTTGATCCATACTCTGCTGCTGCAGATGTTGCTGTAGGACAATGAATGTTTTTAAGACCTGTAATGACTTTCTTGTTATGGTAATTGCCCTTTGTGTATTTGTAATATTATTAATGCTTGTTATGTGATTTGTTACTGGTCCAAAATAAATGATGCACTTGGCACTTAAACCTACCCACCTTTTGTATTTGATTTTCTGTTAATGCCCTGTCCCACAGCTTCATGTTCATTTTCAGTTGCGTCATATGTCCTCATCTTGCAGTTCCTATTCTTCCACTGATATGCTTCTTTCTTCATTTACATGATCATGCAAATGATCATGTTTACACAGCATAAAATTTACCTTCTGCGCACCAGGTTCCCTTCTGAGATGGATTTTTAATGGGTGTAATAAAAGCACACTTATTGAACTGTTTGGTATGCAACTTAGCAAAAAAAAAGTATCAAGGAAAACTTTTATGTGATTCCTTGAGCATCACCATTTTGCCTCCTGTGAAATTTTACCCTGATCAACCACAACATTAAAAACACTGACAGGTGAAGTGAATAACATTTATTATATCATTACAACGGCACTTGTCAAGGGGTGGGATATATTAGCCAGCAAGTGTACAGTCTGTTGTTGAATTTTGTGTGTTAGAAGCAGGACATTTTGGCAAGTGAAAAGATCTGAGTGACTTTGACAAGGGCTGAATAGCGATGGCTAGATGGGTCAGAGCATCTCCAAAATGGCAAGTCTTGTGGGGTGTTTCCAGTAGGCAGTGCTTCCTATGTACCAAAAGTGGTGCAAGGAAGGACAACCAGTGAATCAACATCAAGGCTGCAGGTGCCCAAGGCAAATTGATGCACGTGGGGAGCAAAGGCTCGCCTGTCTGGTCCAATCACACAGTACAGCTACTGTAAGTCAGATTACTGAAAAACCTAATGCTGGCATGATAAACAGGTGTCAGAACGCATGGTGCATCGCTGTTTGCTGCATATAGGGGCTGCACAGCTACAATCTGGTCAGACTGGTCAGAGTGCCCATGATGATGATGATGATGATGATGATGATGATGATGATGATGATGATGATGATGATGATGATGATGATGCTTTATTTATTTTATTTTATTTTATTTATATCCCGCCTATCTGGTCAGTTAAGACCCTGTCCACTGCCAAAAGTGCACACAATGGGGACATAAACATCAGAACTTGACCATGGAGCAATGGAAGAAGGTTGTCTCCGACCAGTCTTTTAATCTAATAACTTGTTTCTCCTTAGTACATTTTCTAAACTCATTTTCAAATTTGCTCAAAACGTCTTTAACTCTACTACTGGTGGTAATAAAGAAGTTATTGGGATAATTCTTTTTCTTTCTTTTTTTTACAACAAATCTGTAAGATTTTTAAGGAAACGTTTCTTTCTTTTTAACAATACTCTTATTATTTTCTAAAAGAATATTATCAAGATACCCACCAACTTCCTGCAGTTCCAACTTTATCCATATTAGACTAGGCTGAGATATAATATTTGGTATATGACTCATTTGATTAGCTATATAATATTTTATTAGGAAGACCTACCCCGTCATGGATTGCTGCCTTGTCGTGGCGAAGGGGCTTGAGTAATTCAGAGAAGCTATGGGCTATGCCATGCAGGGACACCCAAGATGGACAGGTCATAGTGGAGAGTTCTGACTAATGTGGAAGACAGGAGGGCCTGGCATGCTCTAAAGCAGGCTTGTCCAACCTGCGGCCCAAGGGCCGCATGCGGCCCAGGTCGGCTCATAATGCGGCCCAGTGCAATTTTTTATTTTTAAAGAAATTCCAAAGTTTCAAGTTACACTGTTGGCACTTGCGGCCAGAAAGTGGCTGGGGGATGTCATAATGGTAGGGGGGGAGAGACGGAAGGAAGGAAGGAGCAGGAGGGGAGAGGGGAGCTGCGTGGATTCAGCCATGGATTCAAAGCCCAGATCCTCATCAATTTATATGAATTTTACAAGGGACCAACCTCAAAACACCATCACACCATAGGCCACACGTATTTCCAAGGTCAAAAGAAAATTCACAGATCCTGTAGTTCAATGGTCCTCAACGTTGGGCCTCCAGATGTTACTGAACTACAACTCCCAGAAGCCTTCGCCACCAACTCTGCTGGCCAGGATTTCTGGGAGTTGAAGTCCAAGAACATCTGGAGGCCCAAGGTTCAGGACCACTGCATAGTTAACTGTGTCCCAATCATGTAAAATGTGGATTCAAAGTAGAGATCATCATGGATCTACAGTAATTTTACAGTGGATCTTCCCAAGACCATGATCAAATGATGTATCACATCTATGTCTAAAATCTCAACAATGAGATTTATGGATCCTTACATTTTTACCATATAAACCATTGTCAAATGGTAGACCACATGTTTGTCCACAAACTGAGTCATAAAAATCACAGATCTCCTACGCCGTCAGTGTGCAAAACATGGATCTATACAATCACAAAACAAAGCAAGGTGAATGTATTTGTGAAGGCTTTCACAGCTGGGATCTAATGGTTGTTGTGGGTTTTTTGGGCTCTTTGGCCGTGTTCTGAAGCTTGTTCTTCCTAATGTTTTACCAGTCTTTGTGGCCGGCATCTTCAGAGGACAGCACTCTGTGCTCTGGTGTAGTTGGCTTGGGAGTGCAGTATTTATGACTGTGAGATAGGCTTTTGTCTTTTTCTGTAGATGGGTGATTAGTGTGTCTTGTTGTGGGTGTATTGTTGTGATAAGGAGATTATCTGTCACTGTGATTGATGGGTGTCATTAGCTGGTCTTTTGTGTGTAGTGATCCCCTGTCCTTGTGGCTGGGTAGAGTTCGTTGACCTTTTGCACACTGTATTTTTGAGAGCTGGGAGCCAAGTTTTGTTGAGCTTCACACTTTCCTCTTTTTTGTTGAAGTTCTGCTGGTGCTTGTGGATTTCAATGGCTTCCCTGTTCAGTCTGACGTAATTTCATGTCCAGTTTGTTTTAGGGCATGTTCAAATCTGCAGTAGCTGAACATGCCCTAAAACAAACTGCACATGAAATTCTATTTCAAAATACTGAAATACTGGACAACACCAGCAATCATTACGTCAGACTGCACAGGGAAGCCATTGAAATCCACAAGCACCAGCAGAGCCTGGATTCACGGCAAGCAGCAGAATTCTGGAGAGTCCAGATTTCTTGCTGCTTTGCTGTTTCTAGCTCCGCCCCTTCCCCAGATTTTAATTTCTTGAGCTCCATGATCACTGCAGATGGTGACAGCAGCCACGAAATTAAAAGACACCTGCTTCTTAGGAGGAAAGCGATGACAAACCTAGACAGCATCTTAAAAAACAGAGACAACACCTTGCTGACAAAGGTCCACATAGTCAAAGCTATGGTTTTTCCCGTAGTGATGTATGGAAATGAGAGCTGGATCATAAAGAAAACTGATGGCTGAAGAATTTATGCTTTTGAATTGTGGTGCTGGAGGAGACTCTTGAGAAGTCTCCTAGATGCAAAGAGAACAAACCTATCCATTTTGAACCCTGAGTGCTTACTGGAAGGAGAGATCCTGAAGCTGAGGTTCCAATATTTTGCCATCTCATGAGAAGACTCCCTGGAAAAAGACCCTGATGTTGGGAAAGTGTGAGGGCAAGAGGAGAAGGGGATGACAGAGGACAAGATGGTTGGACAGTGTCATCAAAGCTACCAACATGATTTTGACCAAACTCCAGGAGGCAGTGGAAAGACAGGAGGGCTAGGTGTGCTTTGGTTCATGGGGTCACAAAGAGTTGGACACTGAATTGAATTTCCCCATTCCCGTCCATTTTAGTTCACTGACCCCCAGGATGTCAGTGTTTATTCTTGCCATCTCCTGTTTGACCACATCCAGCTTACCAAGGTTCATAGCTTACATTCCAGTTTCCTATACATTATTTTTCTTCGCAGCATTGGACTTTCATTTTCAGGCACATCTGCAGCTGAGCGTCCTTTCGGCTTTGACCACTTCAATAGCTCTGCAGCTACTTGTCCTTGTCCTCCGCTCTTCCTCAGTAGCATGTTGGACACCTTCCGACCTGAGGGGCTCATCTTCCAGCGTCATATCTTTTAGCCTTTAGAGCAGGGGTGTCCAACCTTTCACCTTCCCTGGGCCACATTAGAAGATGAAAATTTGGTTTGGGCTGCACATAAATTTGGTTTGGGCCGCATGGGGGGGCAGCCCTAGCCATCCTCTGCAGCCCTGCTCCAAGCGCGCTTACCGGCAGCTGCAATCTCAAATAGCAGAGGCTGCCAGCTTCGACTCCGGTGGCTTTATGAATCTGCGTAATGAATCAGTGTAAAGTCTGTAGTGATTTGTCGGCAGATACGGCTTATGGTTTGACAGTGGTTTCAGGTGGATCATAGGTAAAAACCTTGCATAGTTAATGGGAATCTGTGGATCAGATTTTTCCATTGTGGTGGCACCCTGAAGAAAGAGATCTGTGATTTTTGTGATCTCTAATTTGATGGTGGTTTGTAAAAATATATATGAAATAAAGAGATTTCATTATACGAAATCAAGAAATTCACCTTTTTTTATCTCCGTAACAGGCTGGGGTTAAATTAATGCTTACAACAATCCCATAGTAGTTAATGGTAGTATCATAGATCACATATTTGAGCATGTACGAGGGGGTGCTGGTAGGTTTTGAGCCTTTCCCAGAAAAAAATTGAGCTAGGAAGCTATAAATTGCAGGGTGTATTGGCCAATTTGTCTACAGTGGGGTCTTGACTTGAGAACTTAATCCGTATTGGCGGTTCTCAAGTCAAAAAGTTCTCAAGTCAAATCTGCATTTCCCATAGGAATGCATTGAAAACCATTTAATCCGTATCTGCCCTTTTCTGTCCATAGAAACTAATGGGAAGCTGCTATTCCGCCTTCGACCACTAGAGGGGGATATTTTGTTTCTTTTTTCTTAGTTCAAGAAAGGTTCAGGGAAGGCAGGGAAAATACAGTCCAGGCAGGACAGTACCAGGCAGTCCGAAGACTGTCTCCCAATCCACTCTCTAAACACTGGGAGGAGTGAGGAAGCAGACAGGCACCCTTTTCACCGCCCAACAGTTAACTGAAAGTTCACTTTTTGCACTTTCCCTGCCTCCCACGTGGGTTTTTTTTCAGTTCTTAACTCAAATTTAAGTACTTAAGTCAAGTCAATATTTTCCTATGAGAGCGGTTCTTAAGTCAAAATGTTCTTAACTCAAGCCGTTCTTAAGTCAAGACCCCACTGTATATACAACAGTACAAAAATCAACTACCTATGATTTTAACTTAACTTTCATTTTCTGGTCCAAAGTGAACATGGCGGTACCTCCAGAAAAGTTCAGTGTGGAAGAGCATAGGACCATAATCAAGTTCCTGTTTCTCCAAGGGAAAGGTGCAAAGCAGATCCATGATGAAATGTCACAAACTATGGGTGACAGTGGCCCTTTATATGCAACAGTTAAACGCTGGGTTGTCAATTTTAAAACCGGCCATTTCGGTGTTGAAAGTGAGAAACCCAGTGGAAGGCCTGTTTCTGTCCCTGTAAATGTGAAAGCCATCCGTGACATGATAGATAGATAGATAGATAGATAGATAGATAGATAGATAGATAGATAGATAGATAGATAGATAGATAGATAGATAGATAGATAGATAGATAGATAGATAGATAGATAGATAGATAGATAAATAAATAAATAAATAAATAAATAATGGAGGACCGCTGAATATCAGCCAAAAGTATTGCTATATATCTGAGAATATCACATGAGAGAGCTGGTGCCGTTATTCACAACAACTTGGAAATGAGAAAGCTGGCAGCAAAGTGGATCCCCAAACTTTTGACAACCAAACAAAAGAGGAAATGTGTGGAGTCATCGGTGGTTGTTTTGGAACATTTTGCAAGAATTTCCTGGGCAAACTGGTAACTGGTGATGAGACATGGATCTATTGTTATGATCCTGAGACAAAGGAACAGTCTAAGGAATGGAGGCACCGTGGTTCCCCCAGGCCAAAGATGTTCTGAGTGCAAAGGTCGGTGCAGAAGCAAAAGGCAAGTTTTTTGGGATAAGAAGGGAATTCTGCTGGTGGACTACTTCCAACAGGGTTCAACCATCAATGCAAAATATTACTGTGCTTTATTGACTAAGTTGAGGCAAAACACCCAGGAAAAACATCCAGGAAAGCTCTCTAAAGGTGTCATCTTGTTGCATGACAACACCTCGTCACACACTGCAGGTGAAACAATGACAAAACTGTCATCTTTAGGCTTTCAAGTGATGCCCCATCCACCCTATTCTCCCAACCTGGTTCAGAACTAGTATTTGTTCCCCAAACTGAAAAAATACCTAGAGACAATGATTTGGGAGTATTCTGGAGGCAGCTAATGCTGCAAATGAGTGGTTACACCAGCAGTTGGAAGAATTTTATTTGCAGGCACTTAAAAAGCTGCAGGACAGATGTCGCAAGTGCATTGATTTCCTGGGGGAATATGTAGAATAATGTGGCAGTTACAGCTTCCTAGCTCAATTTTTTTTCTGGGAAAGGCTCAATACTTATCAGCACCCCCTGGTATAACAAGACAAAAGTAAAACGAAAGTACTGCGACACCTTTAAGAGTAACAGGTGTAGTTCAGTGTCAGCTTTCCTAAATTACTGTCAACTTTCTCAGACGCTGAGCTAGATGGCTATAATCTAGAAAAACACATCCTGAAATAAAACACTTCGAAAACGGGGTTACGGTATCTAGGAAAGCTCACACTGAAATAAATCAGTTTTTAAGGGCTCCAGTCTTGTTTTTCCTATTTTTACAGACTAGCACAGCTAACTTTCCGAAAACCAAAATCAAAGTTAGGTTTGGATTGTTAGCTGAAAATTCCCCCTACAAATTAACTTTCAGGGTGCATTCTATGTTAAATTGCTCATTCAGATCCCGTCCCAATCTCGATTCCCAGAATATATACAGAAATCAGCAGGTTAGTCTTTTCTTCTAATGACTCGCAAACCGAGATGCCGCATTTTAAAGGCTACAAACGTTTTTAGTTTTTTTAAATCGATTAAATAAATCCTAGATTAGAAAGAATGCCCACTTTTTCTGCTTCCCCCCTCCTCAGTGCCAGGCTTGGCTGGGGCTCATGGGAATTGTAGACTTCAGCGTTTGGACTGCCCTAGGCAAGTTTTTTGAACGCGGAAGACCATTCCTTGCGTGTGTCTCTCTCATTTCTATCTCTTCGGTTGGGAAAACTTGACAATCCGTTTTCACTTTGCTCCACTACTAGAGAAGCGCCGCGAGCAAAAGCAAAGCGTGCCTGGCGTGCCGTGTTGCGCATGCGTGTAGTGCGGCCCGTCGTAAACCACCCAACTCGGAACCTGCGGGAGTTGATTTTGTGACGAGGTGCTCGCGGGCGGCCTGCTTCCGGGTACCTTCCTCCTACCCGTCCCGTGCTTTGCCTTATTGTTCTTCCCTTATGGCGGCAGGCAGCGAAGATGGCTGGAAAAGAAAACAGTTTGGCAATCGTTTCCTCACCGATCCGGCTCGCCTTTTCCAACATAACGCCTGGTAAGGAAAAGAAGAAGACTGGGATTATGCTTTCCGGAGAGATTGCCTTTTTTTCCGGGCGAGAACAGTGGTCCGTTTTAGTTTATCCATTGTTTCACATAGACCTCACTCTTCGCGAAATAAAAATAAAAAGCAGATTTCCTTGCGTTCATTCTTCGACAAGCCTTCAGCTTCGAGCCTTGAATACACCAAGTATTCCTATGATTTAGAGAATGCCATCAAATCGGGAAGATGGGTTCTTGCCCCATGGAGGTTACCGTCTCGATTTCACCCAAGGGGAGGGAAATAAGGGGGTAAAGATTAGGCAAAACAGAAAAAGAGTGGTCAGATCCTTTGCTTATGCTCCCTAGATTTCGTTTCAGCAGCGGTGTGAATTGGGTTTTGAGCCTAAAGCGTCATAGGAAGTGAAAATTATAAGCAGGATGTTGAAATGAACACATGGGTTTGTGGAAATGGTTTTTCTGTTGCCTTTCTAAACCTTTACAGCTGTACTATTCCCCAACTCACTGTGGAGTTCGTACATTTTTCGTTCTTTTTGAATCATTCTGCTGAACTTATTTTTAGTTGTCCTTCAGTCCAGTATCTGCTGTTTCTCTTATTCCATTCCACAGGAAAATACATGGTTTTCATTTTCTTCAAAATTATCCTGAGTGTGGATATATACTGGTACCTCAGTATTATAAGACTGGTTCTGAACAACTGGATTGCTTGGACATTAAATAGACTGGATTAACACTTTCCCTCCCGCCCGCCTTTCTGCAGGGATAACGTAGAATGGTCTGAAGAACAGGAAGCTGCTGCCCAAGCAAAGGTCCAAGAGAACAGCTCAGAGTTTGTATCGCAAGATCAGCAAGGTAGTCTTGGTTTGAGAAAAGCAGTGATCCTTCACTTTCTATAAAGAGCTGCAGCTGTAACAACATTATTTTGACCACCAAGCCAGAGTTGTTTCTGATTAAATCATAATGAAGTAAATGGGACAAATTAGTGTCTTCCTTTGCTCCAGACTGTGTCCATATTTTAGATATGCCAAGATTGTGTCATGAGAATTTTGTATTGGCAATGCAGAATTAATAATAATTAGGTACTTTATTGCCCCATATCAGGCCTGAATGGTCATCCTCCATAGAATGCTAAGAATCATCGATGGGATTTGCTTATGTCTCCTACTGAGTTCAGTGGGCCAGAATGATTCAAATCACATTTAGATATCTGATTACTTGACAAAGACTGAACGGCATTCTACGCCTGCCAATATAAATACTTGGGGGAGAATGTTGCTGTTCTCATGCATGTTATACCATACCTGAACTTTCACAGAGAACACTCCTGCTTCTGCATGCAGAAAATCTGCAGACAACCAGGAAAGGAGATGTGAAGGCTTGGGACTGGGCAGAAACAAATCCACGAGAAATTTCCCTTCAAATTATTTATTAATTTTTTTCTTTGAAAAAAAATGAGAACTTGAATTACAGAATACTTTTATGTTACAGTAGCCCAAATACTGTTGCTTCACAATTGCACAATAGGCCCATTGAATCAATGGAGATTTGACGAGTCAGCTGCTTTTTAAGTTCCAGTGATTTAAATGGGCCTACTTTAATTGCAACTTTAGCATAGTACGTTGTACTTAGAGAAAGACCATCTGAGTCAATGGAACCTATGGAGAAGTTGATTAACCAAATCCCCATTGATTCACTGGCCCTGCTCTAGTGCTGTTTTCTATGCTAAACAACAGGATTTTGGCCACTGATGAACAACATGTAGTGTTCATATATCACTACTGGGCATTCATCCTCCCAAATATATTCTAGCATACGTAGAGCTTGATGGAGGAAAAGAACTTCAAAATGCTGTAAAATACAGAACACTTCCAGTTATTAGGCCAGGAATGCACTCTGGGAATCTGGCAAGCATATTTTTTCTATAAGATGGTGGCACAGCCTTTGCACAGCACAAGTAATCCTCCTCCTCAGCTGCCGCAGATTCTTTGTTGTTCTTCAGTGTGTCAAAGAAACTGAACTATGTTTGGAAATACCTCAGATCAGCAAATAAAATGATCTGTGAAAGGCTAGAGGAGCTTGTCTTAATCCGGACAAAGTTTATTGAGATCTCCATGAAGGGTGATCAAAATGAAGGATCAGAAAAAGCAAAAACTGCTGAGAACTAAACAAGAAACAACTTATTTAACTATAAAAAGACAGTTCCAAGGTGTATTTGATGTAAATCAAATCAAATTAAATCAATATTTAAATTTTTTAAAATCAGATTTTTAAAAATCATTTTAAAAAACATTGATTTCTATTCACCCTAGACAGTTCCAAGTCAAACTGGGAAATAAAGTTTCTTACTATGAGTGACTAAGCAGTGAAATATGTTTCAGGAGGCCATGGGATTTCCCTTCCTGGCACAAATTTCAAGGAAAATCTGGCTAGGTGGTTTCATTCAGCCAGATGTCTTAGATCAGTGTTCCCCAACCCAGTATCTTTTAGATATTTTGGATTACAGCTCCTCTGTAATCCTCTTTAATCAGTAGTTAAAAAGGATGGGAATTACAGTTGAAACAAGTCGGTTTAGAGAAGACTGTCTTAGATGCAGTCTTATCTTGTTGCAAGGGTACAACGCTGGACAAAGAAACACGAGGTTTTTCTAGATTTACACTTTGGTCCCTTAGTATTTCCTAAATGTGACTAATGTATTTTGGCAAAGACATTAGAGTTCAGTTTTGTTGACCTGCATTTTTTATTTCTTTTTGCAGATGTTTATGAGATGAATGCCCACAAATACTGGAATGACTTCTATAAAACCCATGAAAATGGTTTTTTCAAGAACCGACACTGGCTGTTCACTGAATTCCCGGAGTTGGCGCCAAATCAGCATAACAGCCACGTTGACATATGTGCCTCTGAGGACACTGTAGAAGATGGCAAAAAAATAGGCTCTGGGTGTTCCAATGACAATGGAGTCACCTCAGTGGAGCCTGAGGTCTCCAAAAATCTGGATGGGGAGAAAAACAGCAACAGTCCTTTCTACCACTTGAACACAAAAGATGAAATAGGAACACAGAAGCTAGATGAAGAAAAACTAAGAGAGACTGACTTCCCAGGCTCATCTGCTACTTACCGTATACTAGAGGTAACTACACAGTAAAGTCGAACTTCAGAATGGCCATGGTGTGCAAAGCTTAATGATCCTGTTTAACTCAACATCTTAACTACTGATAATGGCCAGCTGAATGTGTCAGGGAAATTATAGACAAGAGTTCTGATGGTGGAATATACCCTTGTTAATTTTGTTATGTAGTTAGTGGAGAAATATTGGCCATGTATATGGCACTCTGCTGGTATCTGCCATGCTTATTAGCCACCAGTAGATCATTTGGCAGAAGTAATGGATATTGGTGGCGACACATTTCGGAGACATTATTACGCATCATATGAAGAAAACTTGCCAGCTGTATACATTCAGGCATGTTATCACAGTTTTGCTACATTATCATGAGTCCTGTAGTTTGAAATGTTTGACAAGAGCACAGAAAATGTGTGAAAATAACTAGCTACCAATCTTTGGATCAAATGCAATCCCTGAGACTATATGACATCCCTGGGGAGGCAGAAAGCATTTGTGGAAGGAGCACTGATAATCACAAGGCATGTTAGCCATCTCCATAAGGGTGCTCTAAAGCCCTTGCTATCCACACTCAGTTGCTTACTTAAGAGAAAATACATTTGTTCTAATAAAGAAGGATATATGGGGAAAGGACTTTTATTTAACAAAAGCATCTTACAAGGTAAAATATGTAATAGAAATCATTTCCAGAGTGATAAGATATGGCAAGTCTGTTGCTTCTAATCCAACAAAATGCCTTGTGCTTCAATACTATTGCATTCATTCTGACATAAAAGTGTTTTATCATCGTTTAAAATACTCTGTTTTATTGCCAGGTGGGATGTGGTGCAGGAAATACAGTCTTTCCTATCCTCCAGACCAACAAGTAAGAAAAAATGCATGCTGATTGCAAAGCCAAATTTAGAATCCAGTGGGGTGGGGGGTTTGCCATGATCCTACGATATTGTCTGCCTAAAGTAAGTCCCATGGCATTCACTGGGACTTGCTTACTGATAGAGTTTACATTTGGTGTACCTAGTTTACCATCTTCCACTTCATCCTTGAAACAGCCAGTCTGTCTGCTATCAGGCGCCCACATTTTTAAATTAGAAGTTGGCTTCTCTCTGTGTTCATTTGGTCAACTTATATTGTATTGTTCATTTCAGTGATCCAGGCTTGTTTGTGTACTGCTGTGACTTCTCTACTACAGCAGTGGACCTTGTCAAGGTAAAATTTAGAAATTATTTCATCTTGACTTGATAGTGGGAAATGTACCTAAAATCCCTGGTTACACCGAATACAGTTCTGGGGCTAATTATAGGTCTGGAATGCTGTACCCACTACCATCACCACTAAAAATATTTAACAAACATTTTGCTTTAGAACTGGAGCAGAGAATCCATAGACTGGATCTACTTAATTCATAATTGGAGAAGGCTAACAGAATGTTCCTGTAGCATTAACCCATCTATTCCATTGATCATTGACAATCATTCAAAGGAAGCAGCTTATTGTCTCCTATAAGCTCTTTCTTTCTCTGCTTTATCTATCAAAGGGTTGCCAACAGGGAATTATGATGCTGCATCACTGGCTTGCTTTCACCTTCACCAGCAGGATGTGCCTTATTGCTCCTGTCCTTGGTGCTAAGCAGCCACAATGAAATAGTTAGGAATCCCTGCCTTCTTGCTCTTGGCACTACTCTCCTGTGTCTGTAAGTTAGGGGGTCAAGTAGTTTGACAGCACTTTGTGTCCAGAGTAGTTCAAGGATCTGGAGGACATAGCAGAGTAAACAGCACCATCTCTACACTGCTGTTGCAGTTGCAACTAGGTGCATATCATGCAGAATGAAGCTTGTCTGGATAGACCTTCAAGGAGACCCTGAAGACAAGCCTGTACTTATTCAAAAGGCCATAGATCTGGCTAGTGGGGTAATCAACATTAACTTGAAGGTTAAACCTCTGCGTTGTTTGGAGACTGGCAATAAGGCAGGCAGGTGCCTTGCTTGAGCGGTAGAAACCTGCAATATTTGGATGGCAAGAAAAGGACAACAGGTTTGCAGAAACTGGGAGCAGTGGTGATGAATAGCTGCACCCATCATAAGCCCCGATTGCCTAATCCTGGATTCATTGATTCACTGATTACCATGGAATGCCCTTCACAGAAATAAAGTTCCTAATCCACATTTTAAAATAATGTTAATTATTTATGAAAGCTAGGTAATATAAGAAAACACCATAACTTCCCTTCATTTTGGTAATGTGTGAAGCATCTGTTATTTTAAGTTGCAGAATTCCAGGTAATCTACCCACAGAATGAAATGTTTAGTTTTGGACAAAGGGGAGAGATTCAGGTGCAGGTGCAACTGTTATTCAGTGATGAGAATGACTGAATGAGACTTTGCGTAAATGTTCCTTGGAGGTGCAGCAAGGGTGAAATGAGTGCTGTGATTTAAGAAAGATAATTGTCTAAACATACAGGCCCATCCCGAATATGATACTTCTCGCTGCTTTGCCTTCGTTCATGACTTGAGCAACAATGGAACCCCCTTTCCAATGCCTGATGAGTGTCTTGACGTGGTGGTTCTCATATTTGTTCTTTCAGCAGTTCTTCCAGAAACGTATGTAACTCTGTCACACAGTTCTGTCTGCATAATGGGGGAAGGGGCTTTTTTGTAATAAGCAATAAACTGCAACAGATCAGAAGTCTTTGTCAGTGCAAAGATTAGCTAGCTATTCTGAAGAAAGGCATGAGATAATAGTTGTACAGTATTAAATGTTTCCATATCTTCAGCTGCTTTTGTTGAACAAATAAAAGTGTATTTGAGTAGCTATTATATTAAGTCTTTTCTTACTCAGTGTATCTGAAAGTTGAGTCATGACAATTGGACTTCTTTCTTGTTAGGTTGAAATGTTTTGCTTCTCATCCAAATAGCTTCTTCATTCTCAGGAGAGTTGGTAGGAGATCCCTGATATACTGTATCCTCCTTGTTGGTTTTACTTCCCTCTGGTCTGAATGGAGGACAAAGGACTGGGGGGTGAGGGATAATCCCACTTCTGCAGTCCTTCTCCACCCATTGTCATGGGTTGTTAACAGTCGTTAACAGTGGTGTTTCTGGTGTGTGTGTTCCTAATCTTTCTGGGGACGGATGCAAAGGCAGCATGATAAATAGGAGACAGATTGTATCTAAGGCCTCCACCCCTGTTGAATGAAGGATTTTCTGTGTGCACATGTATGGCCGCCCTGACCCCTCTCAAACCACCTATCTTCTCTGTCCAAAACAAGTACATCTTGGTCATCAAATGAGTGTCCTTTGTCTTTCAAACGAAGGAACACTGCTGATTGGGGTCCGGAGCCATTGCCCCTCCTGTACTGGGCCATTCTCCTATGCAGTGGCTGTTTGGTTTCTCCAATGTAGAGTTCCGAACACTCCTCTTTGCATTGGACCACATATATTATATGGCTCCTGTTGTTTTGGTGTCCGGTCTTTTGGGTGGATGAGTCTCTGCCTTAGTGTGTTTGTGAGCTTGAAGTGCATGAGTATGTGGTGTTTTGAGCTTTTCAGACACACCCAATCCTTTTGAGCTTTTCAGACACACCCACATTTCAACCTAACAAGAAAGAGGTCCAGTTGCGATGACTCAACTTCCAGATAATCTCACCTGGATGACTGATAATCTTCACAGATACATTCTTACTCAGTGGTTTTCCATTTCCCAGAATGCAGTGCATAATCAACAGCCTTAGCCGGCTTCTAAAACCTGGTGGAATGATTTTGTTACGAGATTATGGCCGTTATGATCTGGCTCAGCTTCGCTTTAAGAAAGGTATGGTGAATGGTTGGATAGTGATACTTATTTTTAGATGTAGTCACTGTGCCTTTGTTCCTCTTATAGGGAAAGAGGGAGATGTTAGTACAGTATTTGATGCAATATTATATTCCACAATTTAAAAAGAGATGAGCAAATAGTCTTCTGTGCCTCTGCAGGTCAAAATAATGAAACAAAGTGCAAAGCTTTATTTATTTATTTATTTATTTATTTATTTATTTATTTATGTTAAGCACATGGGAATAGAGTATGTAGTATATTTCCTGATCTTTTAAAGTGAGGGTTGGGTTTTGCATTTTTGAATGGGTGAACACTTTCACCTCTTAAGCTTGTAACATTTTGTCCCCGATGCAAAATGATGTTTCCTATGGGGGAATTTCGCTTTGCGATGATCGGTTCCCTGCTTTGGGAACAGATTCTTCGCAAAACGACGATTTTCCAACAGCTGATCGGCGGTTTCAAAATGGCCACCGGATAAACAAAATGGCCCCCTGCTGTTTTCTGGGATGGATTCCTCGCTGCACAGGCAGCAAAAATGGCCGCCCTATGGAGGATCTTCACTGGACGGTGAGTTTACAGCCCTTTGGAACGCATTAAACGGGTTTTAATGCATTTCAATGGGTTTTTTCTTTTCACATTACGTTTTCGTTCTACAGGGATTTCGCTGGAACGAATTAACATTGTAATGCGAGGCACCACTGTACTATGGTGTAATGTAATCGTTTCTAACTTTTGGATGTTGGAGTTCAGCTCCCAGAAACTAGGATTTCTAGTCCAACATCTGGGGATCTTAAGAGTGAAAACATGACTAGATTGATGGACTAGGACTTGGGAGATACAGATACCAAATTTCCACTGAGCCACAAAACTAAGCGGAGTGAGAAACCTTGAACCACTGTTTTTCAGCTTAACCTACCTCAGTTTTATTGTAAGGATAAACAGGGAAGGAGAAGGGCCATGTATACCACCTTGATCTCACTGGACGATATAATTATATGGAAAAAAATAAATACTACTACAGAAGGAAAATATACTTCATAATTTTGACAATGAAAGGTGAATGGTGGGGAAGGTTGCTTGATAGCAAAGTCATGTGATACGTATGCTGACCAGTAATAGTTTCTTTGTCTTTAAGAAGGAGAGCATAAAAAGATTGCAAAACTGTTTTCAGTGTTAGCTTATCAAAAACGTTCTTGGGAGTGGGAACAGGGAAGTAAGCTCCAGGTTGTCTTAGCTGATTTTTGAACCAGAGACCAGCCATCCTATTTTTGTATTTGTGGATGTAGGACCCCTGCTACCATTATTTGTGGGGAAGAGGGGGCAACAACAATTGTTGTAAATTGAGCTATGGTCAGAATTCTCATTCCTCTCTTCTAGGTCAGTGTCTAGCTGATAACTTCTATGTGAGAGGAGATGGCACCCGAGTTTATTTTTTCACACAAGGTAATCAATTTGCAGCTCCGGTCACATGCTATGTTAACACTTCACTACATATTAAATTATTGGTAATCTTTTTAGATTTTTAAAGGAAGCATGCCATTGGATTTTTTGGTATTTTCTTACCATGGATTGTTCTATTTTGGCTGAAAATTGTACTGTGTAGTAAAATGTGATGAACACAAGTAAATGCCAGATTTCCTTTGCCTCTTAGATGAGTTGGATTTGCTCTTCTCTGCTGCTGGTTTGGAGAAAGTTCAGAATTTGGTGGACCGCCGTCTTCAGGTTAATAGAGGAAAACAAGTTACCATGTATCGTGTTTGGATCCAGTGTAAATACCGCAAGCCGCACAAGCCAAAGGCAGACCACACAAGAACTCTCTAGCACAGAGGATAACCTCTCACCATTGTGGTTGAACATAATGAGGACCTCCATGTTGGGGAGCTGGCCCATAATGGAAGGGAAATAATCAGACTCAGTGTAGCAGTACAATTCCATTGTGCTTGTATCAGAGGCAGAATATTTACTGCCAAAAACCTCAACATTTTGTTTTGTTTTACAATTTGTGGGTTGGGTGGAAAAATGCTAAATATTTGTAATGACTTTGAACACAACTTGCAGCGCCATTCTTGGGGGTCTCTTGATTCCGGGAGTGCCCAGGAAAACTGATCCTGGTGGCTGCACTGGTTCTTGCATTCTCTAATCTTTAGCTGCAGCCTCAACATGGCTATAAAGAAAATTTTTATCTAGCAACTGCAAAATCAGGACTGTTCTTTTGGTCATCAGTTCAGTTCCTCATGTCTACATTACCCAAATTGCAGTGCAGGGAGGCAACGAAGTGCCAGCCGGGCTACTTATGTGATTGGCATGGCAGGAATGATTACGGCCCTGCATGCCATGCCATGAACAGTAAGTGGACTGGCTGGTTCTGAAGGGTGGGGTCTAAAGGGCCCAGCCACCTATGATTGTGATATTCATATTTGTCTCCTCTGGAAGACGAATACAAATATCCCATCTCTATTGACTGAGGTTTCGGAGGACAAACAGGTGGGTATGTAACAGAACCACTGCAAAAGATCAATTGCAAAGTGTCTATCCCAACTTTATATCCTTGGAAAAAGAAGAAGCATATTTCTCTGAAAAGACACAGTTCACCAAAGCCAGTCAGTCAGCTTGCAGACTTGTCATTCTCCTTAGTTGAGATGAGATGTACAATACAGAATAGTGGATGCTAGGAGATCTTTCTGCCAGTGGCGGAGTAAGAATAAATCTCTTCTTACATGTCCTTGAAACTCTGCTCTTCAGATCTATAAGAGTACCTGCTGCATAAGTTTTTATTCCATCATGCAGCTGAAAGTGTCGTCAGTCAACTGATCACAAGCTATGCACTACCTCTGTGTGGTAGGGGTACATTGGAGGAGCAGAAAGAAAACATTACTGCTTGCTAACAGAGATTGCCAACATTCCATGATGTCACATTAATTATTTTTAATCTTTATTTCCTGTGTCTGAAAAAGCCATGGTAAGGTTCTGAGGTGTTTTGTATGTGACCATGAGGCTTGCTAGAATCAGTATTTGCCAACAAACAAGATGTTAATATGTATTTTGGCATCACATAACAGGCCCCATTCCTCTCCGCATAGGCATTATCAGTGTGCAATCAAGTCACTATCAAAAAAGTATCTTATTTTTCCGTGTCTAAGATGCCCCCATGTATAAGACACCCCCACTTTTCTAACTCAAAATTAAGAAATCTAAGTGGGGCTTAGTAAATGTAGGGTAAAAAGGATCAAAGTGCTGCAGGATGGCTTTGATAACTTTCTCGCTTTGTGCTAAGCGCCTCGTGGCTTAGCAAAATAAGGGGGAAAGGGATCAAAGCAATCTCACAACTGCACAATCATTCCCTTTTCCCCTTATACAGCCACGGGATTGCTTTGATCCTTCCCCCCTCCTTTTGCTAAGCCCTATGGGACTTAGCAAGCAGAGGAGAAAGCAGGGATCAAAGCGATCCTGCAGCACTCTGATCCCTGCTTACCTTTTGGTAAGGCTTAGCAAGAGTAGGGGAAAGCAAGGATCAAAACCCTGCAGGATCACTTTGATCCCTGCTTTCCCCTCCACTTGTTTTTTTTCTCCTCAGCTTACTTCCATGTATAAGACAACCCTCAATTTTTAGTCTAAAGATTTTAGACAAAAGTATAGTCTTATACATGGAAAAATATGGTATTTTCATATATGTGAATACAAAGTGACAGAGTATGTGCATGACTGTCATAGCTAGATGAGCATGAATTGCCAAACCAGCTGTTCATATTGGTTTATCCTTCAGCCAAACAAGTGTTTGGCGCTTCCCAGTCCCCTCCTCCAACAGGTACCCAATCAGATGCTTGTCCTCACTTCCATGCCCCCACCTTCAGGCACTGCCTCTGAGTGGGCACCTGACGGAGGAGGAGGAGGAGCTGGGAAGTGCCAAACACCTGTTCAGCTGAATAGTAGCTTGTGCCTATCTCTACTTATAGTCTAAAGATACCAAGCCTACACTTAAGCCTGCCCTGAAAGGCTAGGTGTTCAGCAAAAGGGCATGGATGCTGAATCATAAAGCGGTCATTCTGCAAGCACCTAGAAAACAATGCAATAATTAGCCAACATGGATTTGTCAAGAACAAATCCTGCTAAACTAATTTGATCTCATTTTTTGATCAGGTGACCTCCCTGATAGAGGGAATGCTGTAAATGTAGTATAGCTTGACTTGAGCAGAGCTTTTGATGAAGTGCTCCATGATATCCTGTTTAGCAAGCTAACTAGTTGTGGGCTGGATAGATCAAGTGTTAGGTGAATACTCAATTGGCTACAGAATCATACTCAGAGGGTGATAATTAATGTGTCCTTCTCTAACTGGGAGAGGGTAACAAGTGGGGTACTTCAAGGCTCAGTCCTGGGCCCGGTGCTCTTCAATATTTTTATTAATGACTTAGATGAGGGAGGGCAGGGAATGCTTGTCAAATCTGCAGATGATACCAAATTGGGTGGAATAGCTAATACCCTAGAACAGAGGTCCCCAACCCCTGGTCTGTGGCCCGGTGCTGGTCCGTGGCCTGAGCCGGACTGTGGAAACAAACCTCCCCCCCATGCACTCCCCTCCTTACCGCCCCTTGCGCCTGCGTGCACACCTGCGCCCACATGAGCACACCCTTTGCACATGAACATGAGCGAGCGCCCGCACAAGCACCCTCCTGCTCCTTTGTGCATGCACACGAGCGCCCTCCTGCTCCTTCCGCATGCACGCAGGTGCATGCCTGTGCGAGATTGCACCCACTCCTTTGTGCATGTGCATGGGGGGTGCCTCGCCTTCCCAACTGGTCCACAGGGTTAAAATGGTGACCGCTGCCCTATAAGACAGAAACAAAATTCAAAATGATCTTGTTAGTATAGTGCACTGGGCTGAAAGCAACAGAATGAAAGTCAACAGGGATAAGTGCGAAGTACTGCATCTCGGAAAAAGAAACTAATTGCACAGTTACAAGATGGGGACCTAGCTCAGCAAAACTACGAGCAAGAAGGATCTTGGAATTGTCACAGATCACAAGCTAAATATGAGCCAACAGTGAGATGTGGCCAAAAAAGGCAAATGCTATTTTAGGCTGCATTAATAAAAGTATAGTTTCCAAATCCTGCGAGGTGCTAGTCCCCTTGTATTCAGCACTGGTTAGGCCTCACCTTGAGTCTTGTGTCCAGTTCTGGACACCAGACTTCAAGGAAGCAAGCTAACAAACAGGAACAAGTTCAGATGAGGGCAACAAGGATGATTAGGGGGCAAGAAACCAAGTCTTATGAGGAAAGGCTGAGAGAATCATCATGTTTAGCCTTGAGAAAAGAAGACTAAGGGGTGATATAATAGCACTTTTTAAATATTTGAAAGGCTGTCATACAGAGGAGGGGAAGGATCTGTTCTTGATCATCCCAGAGTGCAGGACGTTAAAGATTAACTGCTATATTTTAATCTGAGCAAGACTCTTATGTATGAGGAAGTGGGCTTGATCAATGAAATCTAACATCAAACTAGCATTTAGCCTTTAAGATGCCACATTTTGTCTTGTTTTCCTTGTTTTGGTCTGATATGCTTGCATATGGCTACTTATTCAAAAACTAAGTTTGATGACCTCATCTATGCACACTGGCCCACTCACATCTCCATCCAACTTCCCAGTCATCATGGCAAATCCATGTCTAATTATTTCACCCAAGCCAGCATCTTAGATTATGTGCAGTTATAGAGTTGAGAGCTGCATTTAGCCCTGTCCACTTCTCCCTCTCTTCTGCTCACTGGCCTCTTGATAGCTTAGTCCTGATGGGGTTTCCACCTCTTCACCTGAATTCCCACCCATCATCATGCTTTGGACCAACAGTGTTTCCTAAATTTTCCTTAGATTCCCAACAGCAGACATAACTAAAAAGGTTTGAGTCACTGTTTCAGGTATCACGGGTGCTTTGTAGTTTAGCTCTCACAAGGTTCAGCCAGCATGGCCAGGACTGATGGAAGTTGTTATTTACAGCAGTGGTTCTTAACCTTTTTGAAAGAAACGCCCCCTTGAGCCATTGAGGAAGTTATCATCCCCCCCCTCCCCGCGGTGATGATATCTTATTTATTTATTTATTTATTTATTTATTTATTTAAGACACTTAGATCCAATGACCCCTGAAAACAAAATTCAATTCCAAGAAAATGAAATGCCCCCAAAAAGTAACATTTAATGATTTAGTTGCAAGCGAATTTTAAGACTCAAAAAGAAATATTAAAAGGGCATAAAAACAAACCGCAATGCAGGAACTAAAAATTTCAAGACGAAAACTCTGGAACTAAATTAAGATTGGAGGAAAATATATATTCATGCACATTGTAAAAAGGCTGCAGCCATCTTCACAGGTTTGGCTTTCTCCAGCGCCCCCCTACCGCCCCCCTTCTGCTCCAGCGCCCCCACGCCGCCCCTTTTCGTTCTACCGCCCCCCTGAAAAATGAAATCGCCCCCTGGGGGGCATTATTGCCCACGTTAAGAACCACTGATTTACAGCATGTGGAAGAGATGCTGTGGTACCTGAAGTAACAAACAGGAGAGAGGCAGATGCAGAGTGTGTAGGTCTAGTACAGTAAGAACCACTGTAGCTGTGACTTAAGCCAGTGCTTGCTGTCATACAGATGGCAACTATGCATGAGCTTGGCTGAAAGTTTTTCACAGATGTACATATAGAAAGGGCAAGCCTTTGGAACAGTGCCATGTGCAGGCATGTAGGACAGCCTCCTGCTTCAACACTGTAGGATAGTGCTCAGGATCCATATCTGTTAGGAAACAGCTGATGAAGATAAGAGGAGTGTGATGGAGAGAAAACAAGTACAGTAACTTGATACCATGTGCATATTGCTCTAGGCACAATGGGGAATTAGAATGGCAACTAAACTGAGTGGTGATGCTTAAACGATTTTATAACTGACTTGGTACCCAATTAGTGTGCTGGTGCCCAGCAGCTGCTCTGGGTTTGAGAAGTTCACAAAGAACTAAAACTGCAAAGGACAAAGGGAAGTAGCTACAATGATGGTACATTCCTGTTATCAATTTGGGCAGCCGAAAGTATTTCAAGAGGCATAGGATCAAGTAACTAAAATGGGTTATATGGTTATTGCACATCCTTTTTTGGCGGAGGGGTGTCCCCCACAAAAAGCAAAAATCTACATAAAGCATACATTTTCATAACGGACTTCATTGCAACATTTCCCCTTATGTCAGCAGGAAGGTTTTTTTCTACATTAATATTACACACCAGAAACTGCCTCCCCACTCAACAGCTAAAGCAGCCCCATACTCTGTTACTTTAAAGCAAGTTTCAGTAAATTCAGCAGGATTTACTTTGGGGGTAGATGTGTACAGTATTTGAGATCTCTTATTCAGAGGGGTCACTGTAAGTCGGAACCAACTTGATGGCAGCTAACAACATGTATGCCATTGCATTAGATTTGTCCCAATAAACTGCCAACTTTTTCACAACCATAGCATGCTCATATACTGTACCTTTCATATTCTCCCACAAGCTTATGAAATTTCTCCTCCTCGACCGGAGAACTCCGGAACTCAGAAATAACTTTTATGTACTCCTGTATCTTGGGTATGCGCAGCCCCCCACGAGTTGTCCACTTCAATATAAACGGCCCATTCATCTCCTTGAGGTTACAAGTCCCTAGAAGTACTGTACAGGGCTCCTCAATCCGGCGCGTCACACTCACACCTCCATGCTTTTAAGGAGACCCTGCCTGCAGGCTTTGCCGACGAAAGACATTCCTGTATCTCCGACTGCCCAACCCGCTGCCATTCACGGGCATGTACACTTGGCTGCTGCTAGGCGATGACAGACACGCCTCCTCCTTGATGCACGGAAGTCCTTCCAACATATTTCCTCCCGGATACACGGATGCTTTTCGTGTTTTGCAATGATTCCCTCTGAGAGAAGGGCATCCATAGGCTTCAACTTCATTGAAGAAAAGGCGGCACCCTCCCTCCGTCTTACGTTCCTTCACCTGATGCTGCGGCGGACCTTAATTTTGCCACGATCCCTTCGCTCGCTGTCGGTTCTCCCCTGTCACCGGGCTTGACCTCGTGGTCCACGTACAATCACATCCCGTTCTCTGGGCCCTCCCTCAACCATGTCGCCCCACCCCGCATTTTTAGCACCTCCTTGCACTGACCTCTTCCCTCCCCCCCTCCAACCTTTTCTCACCAGCACTAACTTCCCCTCCCATCCGTGCAAATCTCGCGAGACAATATGCGCTTTCACAAGTGGTTTTTTTTTCCCCTTGCACCAATCGATCCGGGGGCCGGGCTTAAAAAAAATGACTAAGGGCGGGAGGAAGGGGGGTGTATAGACAAGGGGGGTATAGAAACGGGGGGAGGAAAAGTGAAATGTGGGGGCTGCCCCGCCCCCCTTGATTGCATCTTGCAACCCCCCCACACAAACACCTAAAAAGCTTTTTTTTTAAAAAAAAAATCTCCCTATACCACCCACCTTCCTTCCCTCTCTAAACCTATCCGGGTAGGGGGGGAGAAGGTGGAGAGTCCCATAATCCTCCCGGGAACAAGGCTGCCTTTGCCGGGCGCGGAGTCTACGCGAGACCGGGGATTTTGCGGCCTGCATCCCTCGGTCTGTGCTGAGAAGGCGCTGCCGCTGCTTCTCCCCCCCCCCCCCTTTCTTCAGCGGTCCCTCCTTCTCTCGCTCCCCATCGTCTCCTTGTGGCAAAAAGGCCCCGCAACCGGCTAGCCAGGAGCGGAGCCAAGCCTAGCCAAGCCGCCGCAGGTGAGACCGCGTCCCGTGTATCTTTCCCTTGGCCCCACATTTCTGTGCGGGAAAAGCAACTCACTTCTTCCCATCGTCCTTCAAGGCCGGGACTAGCAGTTGGGCGGGTGAGCAGGCCGGGCTCCTTTCCTCTCCCTCGTAGGCCTTCGGGGGGCTGAGTAGGAGATGTCCCCGGAACATTCCAGGTACCTGTATGCGGGCGTTATGTTTGTATGGTCTTTTTCCTTTAAAAAAGGGGGATGTTACCCTCTTTCAGTTGCTGTGGTAACGCTTTGCGGGGGGGGCGTACTGGTCTGCCTTTCACCGTGTAGGCCTTAGGGGCCCACTCCATCTCAACCTCCACAGGTCCCTGTAGTATCGTTGTACAGGGAGGGGGAGAGCGGGCCCCCCAGGTACGGACCTCCGGAAAGGGGGCCTGGTTGCTACGGTAACGCTGTAGGGGAGACGTACCCACACACTCGCGTGTACATGCCTGTAGGCCTTCGGCTGGGGAGGGGGTGGTTAGTCGGTTGACTGTGGTAAATCCCGGGGGGGGGATGATTTTATGATTATCATCATGATTATGGTCATTTATAGTAGGGGGGGTTGGAGGGCGCTTGATACGTGCTAGTGGCGACCACACTTGCCGCCTCCCGTGTAGGCCTTGGGGCGGGCCTGTGTTGCTAAGTTGAACAGGGTGCGTCTGAAGGCTCAAAGAGGGCGACCTGTTTCGTGGTGGGGGGCAAAGGCGAACTTCTGGATTGTTACTGTGGGAGTGTTCTGATCGGTTATGGTGGGGCCAGAGCTGCTTTCTGGCGGGGGGGGGGAGGAGAGTAGTGAAGAGGGACGAGAAAAAAAAAACCCTGCGTTGCCATGGTAACTTCGTGGGGGTGTCGCTGCGTGCGCCTGGGTCCTCCTAAAAGTAAACATGGGAGTGGGGTGGGGTGGGGGGTTTGTAGGCAGCTGGATAGGTTTAGTTTAAGGAATAGTTGAGCCCTCGGCTTGCAAGTGGGGCAATTGTCGGGTGTGTCCCGAGGGCGTTTGGGGGGGGGAGATCAGAAGGATGGCAGCGACCCCGTCTTCGGGGGAGGGGAGGCCCCCACAGATGGGAGCCCTCGCAGCGGGTACGTGTTCTTTTACAGCAGGTTGCCAAACGGTCGGTAGTGGTGAAATCGAGGGTGAGGGGGAGGTTCTGTCCTGTCATTCGCTTTAGGAATCGTGGGGGTGGTTCCCATGGAAGTGCCAGTGGAGAGATGTGGGGAGTGGGCAGTTTCTTTTGCCTCTTAATTCTTGATGGTTTGTTTCTTCAGAGAATCCTTGTACAACAGGTTTCTCAATAAAGTGAGGGGGGGCATTCTTATATTTCCCTTAAAAGTCTACATACACAAAGTTAGGCAGGATCAGGCCATAGACCTGCTTCATCTTGAATGCTGTTCCTGGAGTGGCCGACCAGATGCCTGTGGGAGGCCTGCAAGCAGGATATGTGTAAAATAGCACCTTCCCACCTGTGTGCGGCACAGGAACTGGAATTGGTAGATTGTAAGATGCAGCAGGAACATCTGTTGGAAAGCTAGGAAGAAGGGATGGAGTGACCGCTTAAACAGAAAATTCATTTGCTCACTGAAACAGAGGAAGTCAAAGTTGAAATGAGAAGGCATTTTGTGAAACTAACTCCGTAGACTTCTTAATAATTACTTCTTTGTACATTGCCTCAGATCACATAAAAGTGTCTTTTGTTACCTCCAACTTAGCACATACATACCCACCACAATTTTGTCTTCAGATTTTTGATGTCTACTTATGGAACTCAATATGTCACTGCTGGCTGGATTGCTCGGTAGTTTAGGTATCTGTCTGCAGAGCCAATGGTTCGGAGTTAAATTTCCCGCTGTGCCTCCTGTGAGTTGAGCCAGCCTGTGTGGCCTTGGGTAAGCTGCACAGCCCCAGGGTGGCCTCAGAAGAAGGGAATGGTAAATCACTTCTTTCTGTACCTGGAAAACCCTGGGTTGCCATGTCTGAATTGACTTGACAGCACATGATGATGATGATATGCCATATGTGCAGGGCTACTGCTGTCACATATTCTCCCTGTACTTATTTTCTGTTTCACACAAGCACACATGCACACTATTCACAGACAGCAGATTTCCACAGATATGCTGAGCTGCTTTTGCTTTTACTTCCTTTGTAGCTCTTAGAACAGATAAGGAGTGGAGTCCCAGGACAATTTGTAGTGACAACTCTGTGGTGGGACACCCTTCATCCAGCCTTCACCTCACCAAGCTGCCTGCTTGTGGAACGCTCCCTAAGTGAGTGGCCTCACTCTACCCTCACTTTTTCCGATTATCTTGAGGTTGTGGCTCAAGTGGGAGAGCTTTCCTGGCCCCTCTTTTTTTTCCCTTGGGAAGGCGGGCCTATGAAAAGGGGGAGATAGCCTACCTGGAGGCCTTGCAGGCCACCTAGAGTGACCTAATGTGCCGAATTCATGCTGGAAACCTCCATCAATGTTTGTACAGACTTCATAGCTTTCTCTATTGATTGCTTTGTAACATATTGATTCTTAGACCTTAAGAACATTTATAAGTACACTCATTGAGGCTTATTATCCTGACACCTTGATCCTAAATTCATTTATTTGGAAACCCCATTAGTTGCAGTAAAACAGTTCTTTGCAATCCTTCCTGTTTATAACATGTTTTCTGACTATTGCCAGCAATACAGAGATATGGCCATATCATTGATAATTCATATTCTGCCTTCATAATTAAAAATGTTCCAAGTGGGAAACAGCATGAAATCTGTAAGACAGACATACAGTTAAAGGGAAAGAGAGGGCAAACCAAATAGTTAACTTGTAAAGGGTCTGGGAGAAAAAGACTGAACAAGCCCAATGCTTGGCAGGAGAGAAGGATCTGTAGTGGAAAGTACACATGGAGAAGGGGGCAAGAGAGGTCTTTCTTGAGTTTCAGACAAAATGAGGTATGGAAGTAGTGGAGCACAAGGAGCCTCTCCAAAAAAATTTAAGAAGCAGGCTCGTGGTCAGTCCTTTAGGTATCTTGGCACTATAGAACTGTGTGTTATATCTAGTATCCCCAAAGTTTGCCTACAAATACCTTTTTGATGCTTGCCAGACTGCATTAGAGCCTGCCAACACATCTGATCTCTTTGGTTCGAGGGCATGTATAAATATGTGTCATGTAGTCCCACTTTTATGTCTGAGGAAGTGGATTTGTCCACCAAAGCACGCATTAAAATATAGCAATTAGTCTTCAAGGTGCCAAAAAGTTTGTTCTCTTTATTTTATTTTTATTTTGTCTGTTTTTTTTAAAACTTAAAACTATCTCTGTAACTGGTATACTATAAAGTGCTAAATCCCATTATCAAGTTATGCCTCTGGGCCCTACATAAAGACCAAAACATTCTTAGAAAATGCAAATATTTTGGGTGGCTACTGCTTAGTGCCTTATTATGAAGTGTGTTGTGCTATCTTCCTGAAAAAGGACAAGGTGGTTGTGGAATATGCTCAAGAACTACACAGGCTGGTGTAAAGAAGAATGCTTCACTTGTGTTTTATGTGTGGGTTTTTTTAAAAAAACTGTCTTCTGTGAGTTTGAAATGGCTGTTCTCCTTTAGTATACTGTCGTATGCTTCTTGTGGGTGTAGGTGTGTGTCTAACACGGTGGATTTGATTTAAATCCACCATTTTTTAAAATTTTTAAAAATCAATTTTAATGATTTAAATCAAATTTATTTGTTTGATGGTTTTTAATCCCCCCTGGTGTCTGAATATCACTGGTTGGCCTTTTTGTAAAATGAGTATTTCATTGTTCTTCTGGGATGCAAATATGTGACATATCTTATATTCAATTTTTTGGCTAGATTATTTGCCTCCAAGACTCAGCAGTTTGCTTTCATAGAATATGGGCTTAAAACATAACATTTAAATAAGTGGCTTTGTGATTTGTACTTTGGATACCACCTGTCTTGTATTTTGGCTCTTTGAGTTTTATTTTTATTTATTTTTTAGCCTAATCAGTTTGCCTGTGGCAAATGGATTTTTTTTTTTGGCATGTGTGTCCAACAGAGCAGCCATTTTGTGAATGGGCAAGATCCCTCCCCCATTTGCGCGAGTGCACATAACACCCGTGCAGCATTACAGAGGTGCTCACTGACATCAAAATTTTGGGACCCTGTGACAAGTGTTGATAAAGTTCTCTGCTTTTTCTCTTGACTGATGAGCTTAAAAAGTTCCATTGATGCTATTTCTTCTTCAGCAGTCTTTTAAATGAGTGGTGACAGTGGAAAAATGGAGAGCAAACAGAACAATTGGTATGATGTCAGTATGTGTTTTTCCCCTCTTCTTTCTAAAGGGCATTTGTTGCCCTTCAGGAATATTCCTTATGAGCATGTGCTTGATGGAGAATGATTCAATACTTTATCTTTTAGTTGGGAAAATGAAGCTAGAACAAATACTTCTGGGAACAATACCTTTGGGAATTTATGAATCACAGGGCCTGATGCTCTTTGCTATTCTATCATTTTGAAAATAAGCTGTCAAATAGTATGTTTCAGAGAGGAGTGGAGACGATTCAAAGTATTTTCCTTTCTCTCTGTCATGGTTCTGCTTTACTGTTTTTGGGTATCCTTAAGGCCAAGGTAGATCTGTCTGGAATGTTATTCACTAAAGAGGAATACAGTACATAGAAATAGGTTTTTTGTTATCTATATTTCATTAATGTGGCATTCTTATCTTTGTAAAATTTGAGAGGTTTGGCGAGAAATTTTGGAGTAGAGTACTTTATGGTGAGAGAACTACAATACTGGTATGGGATTACTCTTTTTCTGTGGTCACCTGATTATTTATTTATCTGCATTCCAAGCAAAAAGTAGACGATAACAAAGTCTGAAATGTTTATTCAGCCTCAGGACTATTTGTCTATGGTTTGAAACAATTATGGTTCAGTTTATGGTGGGTTATTTCTGTGTTTTAATTATTTGTCATGGACCAAATATTGGCAGATTCAGCTGAAGATTGAAGGTGACCAAGTATGGATTTACGCAGACATTTAAATTGTTATTTTTAACCCTGTGGAACACTCTTTCATATTGGCAGTGTATGTCTCTGCATGTGTATGCAGGGCCTCTTCTTAAAATTTTATCTTCACAAAATTGCATTGTATGATTCCCCCCTAGTTAACAAAGTGCAGCATTAGGCAAAACTCTTGAAAGAATCTATTCAAACCAGAAGCTCCAAGATATGACATTCATAGAAGAATAGAATTCTAGTATTTCATGTTGGAAAGCCAAGGCCATTGTGCTAATACTGTGACAGGGAATCATTTGCAAATTTAGCCTCAGCAGTGTTCCCTTGTTCCTTGGAAGATAGTACTGGGTAATACCAGTACCTTTCTGAAAATGAAGATCATGCTGGGGTCAAAAAAGTGCTTAAATAATGAAATCCCTTTTCCTTTTAGTGTTGTTGTGGGTCCTACAGGACTGAACTAATTTATCCTGTGATATTCCTGTGTCCACACTGGTGCAATGTGTGCTAGATGGTGCTGCTCTTAATTGGATTTATAGCTGATTGATAGCCTTGTAGCCAAAAAAATGGTCACCAGTGGTTGCTCGTCATCCTGGTGAAAAGTAACAAGTAGAATATCAGAGGATTTTGTTCAACATCTTTATAAATGAATTGGATGAATGAATAGATGTGATGCACATCAGATTTGCAGATGGTACCAAACTGGGAGGAAGACAAAATCAGAATTCAAAACAACTTCATCAGATTGGAGACTGCACCAAAACAAACAAAATGAGTTCCCACAGGGAAAAATGTGAAATTCACATTTAGGCAGAAAGAATCAGATGTATATGAGATGGATGACACATCCAGTAGTGCTTGTGAAAAGGATCTTGAACTCTTAGCAAACTGCATGTGAAATGTGAGTCACCAATACGATTTGACCACAAAGAAAGCATATCTAGTCAACAAAGATGTAGTGTCCAGATGAAGGGAGGTAATACTATCATTTTCTTCTGTTTGAGTCATACAGCTCTAAGGAACAGTGGTCCAGTTCTGGGCTAAACAGATTAAGAAAGATATTGGTTAGCTGGAACATGTTCAGAATAACGGGGGGTCAGAATAATAAAGGGTCTGAAACAAAGCCGTAGTGGCAAGGATGGAGAGAGTTAGGTATGTTTAGAATGCTAGATTGTTAAAGTTGTGATAGCCATCTTCATATAGTTGAAGGGCTGTCATGCGGAAGTTGGGGCAAGCTTGTTTTCTGCAGGTTGTGAGAGTAGGAGTTGAGGAAAGAATATTTCTGCTCAATATACGGAAGAACTTCAAGACAGCAAGAACTGTTTGGTAGAATGGACCTTAGGAGGTAGTAGACTCTTCTTTACCTACAGTTTTTTAAGTAGAGGCCAAAATCTTGTTGCTTAATTATACCATGAAAGGCACACACAGTAACAGAAACTTATTAATGCCCTGTGAGAAGCTACTTTAAGTTACATTCTTTGCCTTCCATAGGCATAATTGTACGGTGAGATTTTGGCTACTGATTAGATTGTCCATCTTTAAGGGCTTTTTTAGCTGAGATTTTGTACTTCAGCATTCTTTGGTTTGCTCCAAATACAGTAATTCGGTGGCTGAGATCCAATACTAAGTCACAACTAGAATAGGCTCATTGACTCGGGATTTGGTGAGTCAACACTATTGATTCAGTAGGTCTACTCTAGTTGCAACGTACTGCTGGATTTTAGCCAATGGCTGTATTATCTAATTCTTATGGACTTTGGGCTGTGTAAGAGAAAGCAGAACAGAAAATAAAAGCATAGCTGCTAATAAAACAGAAAATGAAAACTGAGGTAAGAGCATAGGTACTCTAAGAACATAGTATGGTTCTTCATCCCAAAAGAACATTGCAAGTAAGAAATCACCGCTATAGGTTGGTGCAATGAGAATGTTAACTCTTGTGTCAAAATAAACTTAGCTTCAAATGGAATTTCTTTTTCTTTTTTCAGAAGCAGTAAGTTATTTCCAAATCTCAGCAGTATCTGTAGTACTGCTGTATGTATTTTCCTCTTACTGTATCACTCTTTTTCTTCCTGGTGATCTTACAGTTATGTTCCCTTCTGGTAGTATTAAAATTAATGTTTTGAATTGCTGTTGCATAGTGTTTTGCTGGGGTGAGAAACAGAAGAAATTGAAGCACTGTGGGAATGATTGGTGTATGTGTTCTGTGCAATTGCAGAATATCAAATCAAGGAAAAAGTAACATGTAGAAATACTGGAGAGTTCATTGAGTTACATATTTGGCTGCAGAACCAGAGGTTGGGAGTTTGATTTCCCTCTGTGCCTCCATGGAGAACAGCTAGCTTGTGCAGCTTTGGGCAAACTGTACAGTCCCAAGGCACCCCCAGAAGAAGAAATTGATAAGTCATTTTTGAGTACTCTGTAGCTAGAAAACCCTGAAAAGGATCACCGTAAGTCAGAATTGACTTGCTTGCACATGATTATTATTAGAAATTCAAGTCCTTCCTCAAAAGAGACAGTACAGTGATAGTAATACTATGCAATGGCAACATTGTACTTTTATGCATCTCTGTGTTTGATTGCTTCTAACTCATATTTAGACTTTGTCAGTATAGTGGCAAATTTCTTATGGCATATTGCTTTATTAGCAGATATGATGGAAGAATTGCACAGCCTGGACCCACGACGACAGGAACTGTTGGAGGCCAGGTTTACTGGAGCTGGAGTTGCAAAGGTGAGCATGAGCACAACAATATTACTACACAAATCCACATGTCTACCCCTAGGGATAATCTGCCATGTTTTATTTCTGGGAGGGATGCAGCAATCTTAACCTATCTTCAGACAATATATCTGTAGCAAGACAGAAGTGATAGTGGAGGAGACAGGGACTTGAGCTTGAGGATTCCATAGTGAGGGCCTCTGAAAAAATCTAATAGTAACCTTCCCAACTTTAGAATAAGAGATTAACTTGAGTAGGAACAAGCTAAGAGCTCATGTCACGTGGATACTGTTTCAGACTAGGAAGCCTGGGTTCAAATCTCTGCTTTGGCTGTGGAGCCTTAGAGTGGCAATGGTAAACCGCTCCTTGAATATCTCACATACCTTGAAAACTTCCATGTTTTGAAAGTGACTTGAAAGCACATAATAGCAGAAAATAAGTGTCAGAGGAATCCTTTGTACCATTTGGAAGTAAGGGCCCAAGCCTTCTTGTGACTTATTGTCAAGGAAAGACTTTGAAATGTTCTCAAAACTTGGTAAAAGCAAGACAGGACCAACTTAAGATGTTCATGGTACCTTGCCCTGGTCAAAACTCTCACCATGTTTTGCATGGATTGAAATTTCATGTTGAATGATTGTGTTCAGAGAAGTTTCATCAAAGAGAAGGTTGCCAGATTCATAGTAACCAGGCTGTCAGCTTCCAAATGGGATAATAATTAAACACCAGCCTAATCTGGTAGTGGGTACTTACTATTGTGCTGTAGTAACCAATCAAACATGTACAAACAGCAATGAATCCAAGAATCCTTAAGCTGTCTTCTGGTCTTTCAGGTAGAGTCCTGTCCACTCCAAAATAAGTTGAATCCCACTCCTTTCTGTCTTATTCAAACTAAGCCTCAGTCTCTGAGTTTCCTTTTGGTACACTGCAGTAGAAAAGCATTAATGTACCTTGCTTGTAGCCTCACCTGGTTCTGAAGAGCTGTGGATTACACATTGTCAATATGCTGATGGCAGTACACTTCAGATCTCTGAATGACCTTGTTCTGCAGGTCCATGTCACCATCAAATGCCATGATGGGTAAGATGGAATGTTGTGGGATCCCATGACAAGGCAGACACAGAATCAAGCAGAAATCCTTCAGTACCAGAATCTGGACACAACCGTACTAGTATTAGCAGAGCTGAAAGTAAAGCAACCTAGGGCACATCGAAGTCAGGCCTAAATCTAAAGTACTGTTCATTATTATAATGAGATTTTCTTCTCTTCCCATTCCTTGACTTCAGCTCTTCACACTGTGCCAAAAAAAAGGCTCCAGAGAATTTTATGATTCTGTGAAGCCAGGTTTGGTGCTGCATAGGGGGCTGTAGTGGGAAAACAGTTTTTTACTCTTCTGTTTCCACTGGATCCAGCTGTAATGTCAGTGGAAGACTGTTGTTAGATTGTGGCCTCAGCTACTCCAGAGATGTACCTGAGTCAGTGATATCTCACAGAGCCAGGAGATCAAGAAGAGCCAACAAGGTTGCACTCCCATGTCTCGCTCCCAACACATATATTCCCACAGGCTTACAGAAGCAATTTAAATGCCAAAGCTAGACTCAAAACCCACTTGAAATAGATAACAGGAAATATGTTTTGCCAGGTTGCTATATTTCCTAATAGTAATCTGGAGTACTATGAAAACCTAGTTTTTTGAATGTGTCATAGACCACATTTGATATGAAGTCATTATTACTTGTTTTGGTTTTTAAGTTTGCTTTAATATGCAGCCAAATTTAGCATACTTAGTTTTGCACCATTAAATCTTGTCATCCTGTTATCACTTGACTGTGCAATAATCCAGGAAGGCCCACTTAGTTTGTGTTTTATGATAAGAATCTTCCTTGAAGTAGGAAAACAACGCCACGACCAGCATGAATCCAAAGTCTCCTTTGTGACAAAAGGGCATTCCTAACCTCTTGGGGCTGCAGAGCCTTACAGTCATGGCCAAAAATATTGGCACCCTTGAAATTCTGTCAGAAAATGCAACCCTTCTCTCAGAAAATTGTTGCAGTTGCAAATGTCTTGGTACTCACATGCTCATTTCTTTAGTTTGGAACAACATAAAAAAACAGAGAGGAAAAGTCAAATCTGATACAATTCCACACAGAAACCCAAAAATGCACTGGTCAAAATGATTGACACCCTTAGCTTAATATTTGGTAGCATCTCCTTAGGAAAAAAATAACTGAAATCAATCACTTCCTGTAACCATGAATGAGTTTCTTACACCTCTCTAGTGAAATTTTGGACCACTCTTCTTTTGTAAACTGCTCCAGGGCCTTCAGATTTGAAGGATGCCTTTTCCCAACTGCTGTTTGGAGATCTCTCCACAGGTGTTCTATGGGATTCAGATCTGGACTCATTGCTGGTCATTTCAGAACTCTGCAGCGCTTGATGGATAAAATGAGCACAGAGTGCTGTCCTCTGAAGATGCCAGCCTCAGAGACTGGTGAAACGTTAGGAAGAACAACCTTCAGAACACAGCCAAAGAGCCCGAAAAACCCACAACAACCATCTGCAGCACTTTGTAACCATTTCTGAGTGCTTTTTGGAGTGTGTTTTGGGTCATTGTCCTGCTGGAAGACTCGTGATCTCTGGTGGAGACGCAGCTTTCTGACACTGGCCTCTACATTGTGCCCCCAAATTCTCTGGTAATTATCAGGTTTCATGATACCGTTCACACAGTCAAGGCATCCAGTGCCAGAAGTAGCAAAGCAACCCCAAAATATCTTGGAACCTCCACCATGTTTGACTTAGAGACTGTATTATTTTCTTTGAATGCATCATTTCTTTTTCTGTAAACAGTGCCATGATGTCTTTTACCAAAAAGCTCTACTTTTGTCTCATCTGTCCACAGCATGTTCTCCCAGAGGGATTGTGGTTTTGTCACATAAGTTTTGGCAAACTCCAGTCTTGCTTTTTAATGCCTTTGTGTCAGCAGTGGTGTCCTCCTGGGTCTCCTACCATAGTGTCCCTTTTCATTCAGATGGTGACAGATAGTGCGAGCTGACACTGCTGTACCCTGTGTCTGCAGATCAGCTTGAATTTATTTGGACATTAATCTGGGTTCTGCATCCACCATTCGAACAACCCTTCATTGTAATTTTTCAGTAATTTTGCTCTTCCGTCCACGTCCAGGGAGGTTAGCTACAGTGACATGGGCTGTAAACCTCTTGATGATTGCGCACAGTGGACATAGGAACATTAAGATCTCTGGAGATGGACTTTTAGCCTTTAGATTCGCTATGTTTTCCACAATTTTTTCTCTCAAATCCACAGTCAATTCTTTACACCTCATTCTTTTCTCCATGCTCAGTGTCACACACAACACAAAGGTTGAGTCAACTTTTCTCCATCTTAACTACAGTGGTGCCCTGCATAACAAGCGCTTCGTTTAACGACGAATCCGCATAGCGATTGAGTTTTTGCGATTGCAAAAGCGATCACATTGCGATGTTTTAAATAGTGAAAAAGTTGAGCGAAGTTGAGCGTACTGTACCTGGAATTAATGGAAGCTAGCTTCAGCTCATTCTTTGGGAGCAGAAATGCTTTTTCTCAGCGCAAGGGACGCACAATCTTATATCCAGAGTCCCTGTTTTGTATGTATGTTCTCTTTTGAAGTAATGATTTTAAAGGCAAGTAAAGCATTTTGATTTTGGCACTTAAAAAAGAAAGAATAAAAAAGAAGTTAAGAGCTCAAATTGGCTACCCCAATATAAATTTGTTATAATAATTGTTTGGGAACAAGTATGCTTTTCGTTGTTTTTATGATAGTTGCAGTTTATATTGCATATGAGTCATTCACAGTAAATGTAGTTGTATATGTAATGCAAATAGGCTGAATAGTTCAGTGGTTTAGATGTCTGGCTGTGGAACCAGTGGTTGTGAGTTCGACTTCCCACTGTACCTCACAGGAGAAAAGCCAGCCCGTGTAGTCATGGGCAAACTGCACAGTCCCATATGCCCCCTGAAGAATGGAATGGTAGGCCACTTCTGTATACTGTATTCTCTATCCCAAAAATCCTGGAAAAGGTTGCCATAAGTCAGAATTGATGGCACACAGTGTATATATACTGTATGTAATGCAGTTTGGCACAGATACAACTTTTGATATGAAACATTGTGTTTTTTGTATCGTTATTCCAAATGTCAAAAGAGCAATGGGCATTGTGCATCTCCTTCTTTCTCAACTGTCTCTTTGCTGTATATTTGTTCTCATGCAGAATTTCCTATATTAACCTAATCTGCATTTCTTTTGGTCTTTGTAATTTCTTCACTTTTATCCCCAGTCCCTATTATGCTTGTGAGAGTGATGAGTTAGCAAGTTCCATCTTAGTCAGATTGTTGTAATAGCTGAATATTCCAAAAACAAAAAACACTGCAAGGGTATTCTGGGAATGCTTGCTTTTGTATTTTTTTAAAAATGTCAGAAACTGTTTTCAACTAGTAGAGAAAGTTGTATTTAAAAGGCTTGGAGATCTACCAGATAAACGGCATCGGCAGTAATGCAATGTATAAAGAATTGCTAGATGCAGATAGCGGTGTGCAAAAGATTATCGAAATCTGAGAGGTAGGTTTCCCAGAAAAGTAGAAAAACTGAACTGCTTGAAATAATGTTACAGTGATGCCCCGCATAGTGAGGTTAATCCGTTCCGGATTAACCTTCGCTATGCGAAAACATCGCTGTACGGGGCAGGAAAACCCTATTGGAACGCATTAAACTTAGTTTAATGCGTTCCAATAGGCGCCAAAACTTACCCCTCCAGCGATGTTTTCGCTGGTCCGGCAGCCATTTTGGAGCTGCCGATCATCTGTTCAGCGGCTCCAAAATGGCCGCCGGATGACCCGAAATGGCCCCCCGCAGCGTTTTCGCGACCTCGGTAAGCAAGGGGAGAGCGCGAAAACACTGACAGGGGGCCATTTCGGGTCATCCGGCGGCCATTTTGGAGCCGCCGATCAGCTGTTCGGCGGCTCCAAAATGGCCGCCGGACGCCCCAATCATCGCAAAGCGAGTGCGGCGATTGGGGCAGCTCCGTATAGCGATCCCCAAAAAGGGATCGCTATACGGATTCTTCGTTATACGGTGCGCTCGTTAAGCGAGGCACCACTGTATCTGGTTAGCATCGTCGTTTTGTTACTTAAAAGTGTTAGCAGTAGAGTCTCCATGGAAGAGTCTGGTCAAGACCCAGCCAGGATGCAACTGCACTGTGCATGGGAAGTTGTTGTCATGTCATATTTTCCAGCTCTTCTAGGGGTAACTGAGTGTTAGGGTGAGTCAGTGCTTTTCTTGGGAGAATAACTTACGAGTGCATATCTGATATTTAGCCCATTTTACATGACTGATTACAGTACAGTACCCCAGACAACTGTGGATAGACTCAAACGTGTGGTATAGAAAATTTTCCATCAAAATGTATCAGTCTAGAAAACTTTGCAGCCCATATCTCTGACTAAAACATATTTTTTTAATATGAGAACATCTAGTATATAGTGATTAGTATAGTATGCCTGACCAGTCATCAGAATACTCCAGTGTATATCTTGACAACACAAAAACGATACAGAATGCATGAATGCACATGCGGTAGTATAGGCTGAAATGCCCAAACATGATGAATATCCTGGTAATAGCCTAGTTCCAACAGTGCCTTTATCAGTTGCTAACTGTCTGAAAATAAAGAAGGTACTGCATATTTCTGAATGTTTGTGTGTTATCAGTGGCTGCAGTAAATGAGAATTAAAGGTTACAACTCCATCGCACATCAGCCCATTAATGAGAATGAAAAGGAATGGAAACCATGTACAGTATAAGTATTACTTTCCAAAATTTGTCTTCGTTCCAGACATCAGTTGTTTCATATCTTACAGGTATATAGTATTTCTTTAAAAAAAAAAAAAACAACTTCAGACTTTTCTTTTTAGGGAGGCTTTTCTTGCTGGCCCAGGTTGATATTTTGTTAATCTCCTTGTCCTGCTGCTTTTGTAAATTGTTTTGGTGCCATCGGGTTTCTATACTTTGAGTGTTTTAAAGTTAGTTTTAACCTGCTGTCAAACCACCCAGAATAGTGTTTTAACACTAATAGAATGGTATATAAATTAAATTATAAAATAAAATTTAAAAGTAAATAAGTAGGGGGGGCAGTACTTTAGTCCTCAGATGCTAATAAGATTGCATTCCTCTCCCCCAAAAATACATGTTTTAAGAGGACAACATCATCATCATTTGCATTCATTTTGTGTTGGGCAAAAAGATTTTTAATTTCAGGAATCTGAGAAAATATAGTAATGACAGAGTGGGAGCTTAGTAATGATGGAAGCTATAGTTTAGCAATATCTGGAGGACTGGTACTAGTGTAAGCTCTGAATTGGAATCTTTGTGATCTAGGCAACTGTGTGGCTAGTTGTAAACATGCTATTGGATATTTTCTTTTTTGAACAGAATCTCTCTTTGCTATGTCACAAAAAGTCTTTGCCTAAATCCAACTCCTAGTCCCAGCTAGAGTAGGCCCACTGAATAAATGGAACTTCTATAATTGTTGATTTACTAAGTTCTTATTATGGTATTTCAATGTTTCTACTGTGGTTGAGACCAACAATTGAATGTAGACCATGCAAACTTAGAAAAGACTGGATTTGTAATGTAAGCAGGGCCTATTGTTTGCAGAAGCGTTTAAAAAAACTCACATACAGATTTGGGAGCTCTTGCGTAAAGTTTAAAGAAGTGGATTGTAGCTTAATGATTTGAGGTCAAAGTAGGCATCTTTGCTTATTATGTTGTCCTGCAATTTTGAAAGTGTATAAAAATATTTAATACATTCAAGCTGCGTGGCCTGTTTGTCTAGTTCTGTATGTATGGATAGGAAGAATCACAGTACATCTATAAGAGTACAGCTGGTGTTCCAAACTTTTGTTTTCAGTATGAGATGTAGCATCCATGTAAGATGGAGAATTCCGTATCTTCAGCCCAAATAGGATATGCATGCATCCTTTCCCTCTTCCTGTCTGCTTGGTTTCAGATAAACCATATATCCTATGAACCAAAGAACATTGTACAAAAACAATACAAGTGTACAGCTATCTTGCATGTCTGATTGTAAATGACATAAATATATCATGTATGTTTTCCTGAACTTGAAGTTGTGAATTAGTTCATAGATAATCCTGGAAATGCTGTCTGGTCAGTTTGTATGCTATACCAAGAGAGGAGATTGGTCAGGAATTCTGCACAAAGAATATGTAAATAAACAAGATGCTAATTAGCAATAACAAAATTTACTGATGCTGTTTTATTTTGCATTCAAATTGAGATTCTTGCAAATGGACCACAGAGGGAGATGATTACTTGCTTTTCTGGCTTTCAGACTGGACATTGTACTGTACTGAAAAGGGACATTAGAAGGCTGCATAAATGTTTTGTTTGTGTTACTTGTGAGTCACCGTCACCCTCTGATACATTTTAATATGCATTTTCTGTTAAAAATATATGATTTGTTGATTCTTCTCATCCCCCTGCACCAGGGTCCCTTGAACAGTGAATCTTCCAATCAAAGTTTGTGCAGCGTGGGCTCTCTAAGTGACAAAGAGTTGGAGGTAATTGAGCCTTATGTTTCCTAGGCTACCTAATGCTCTCTCTGTTTTCTAAAACCAGAGGAGTGCAGATAGGTACAGTGGTAGAGAAAGACATTTCCTGCCTCAGGATGTTGGTTGTGTCTTATTGGAGTAGGACAACCAGTTTATGTGTTGACTGTCACATGAAAAGCTGCTTACCTTCCCTGTACTTCCATGTGATAACCTTGTTTTTAATGTTGTCTAAAATACAAAGTGAAAGCAAGAAGACTATTGCATTGTAGCTGTCACCAAGGTGAAAACAAGTGCATGGATCTATTTCAGCAGGGGGAAAAATAAGCAGTATTTCGTCCTCTTTAATTGCCCATTGCAGCAACTACCGTATTTTTCGCCCCATAAGACACACTTTTCCCCACAAAACGGGGGTGGAAATCTGCGTCTTATGGAGCGAAGAAAACAGATTATATTTTCCTGTTTTCTTCTCCTAAAAAATTGGTGCGTCTTATGGAAAGGTGTGTCTTGTGGAGCAAAAAATACGGTAACTTCAGCAATTAAAAAAAGCAGTTGTATACCATATAATTTTCAGAGACTTGAAAAGAAGTAATCTGAGCACTTAGTGCATTGCTGCAGACTTGACAAAATGTAGTTGATTTTTTTCTGTCTGAACACTTGGTTTTAATGGGAACTTGATGGCTGCTGATTAAAAGCACCAATAATGAAAATGCCCTCTTGTTTATAAAATAGAAAAGCTTGTGAGGAGCAGCAGTCATCATAATCTTTTGAATATTTTTGTGTTCTTACATTCTGGGATGATAGCAGAAATTGATTTGGGATTTTTCTCCTTTTCCCCCTTAAGACTCCTGAAAAAAAACAGAATGACCAGCGCAACAGGAAGAGGAAATCGGAAGGCTTTGACACGAATCAAGGTAGGCCCCTCTAATTAGGATCTCCAAACAACTTGTAATGAGTCTAGTTGTTAGAGAATTCTCTTGTTATCTAAGATTATGTGCCTCCCTCTAGGGTATGTTGGGCAACTTGTTAAGATCTAGCTCTTCATCAATGCCCTTTCCCTTACGGACAAATCAAGGTCCCCATTATACGAAAACTATTTTTAACCTTGCAGCAGGTTTATTGCACATCTGTTTCTCTGTACATACATATCATAGTTGGGCATGGCTTTCTTGATTTTGCAGTATAGCCATGTGGAAAAATTAGAAATCTGTCATAATAGGATTTTAATGATAATTTAGTCACTAAAGCACTAGTGGTCCTTAAACATGTATCAGAACCAATGTATTTCAGAAAAGTGAAGTGTTTCTGAAGTAGCTTCTCTTTGCTTCCACCATTATTGTTCTGTATCTAGGCACATATCTTATGCCTACCTCATCCACCTTTGAGTTCTTCCCTTATCAGTGACTACCTCCACATTATTCTTTCGATTGTGTTTCTGGTGCTACTTTCTCTTCTTACTCATGCCATGTGTCCCTCTCGACATGCTTTACAGACCACCTAAGAGTGGTCTGCCTGTGAGAGCAGACTCCTCACATCTGGTCTCTTAGGGGCCATCTGTGAAGTAAGTCTGCTTCCAGAGATAACACAGATGATTTTGATGTTTACTCCTACCAAGCCAATAGCTCTCTCCTTGAGCGCCATCGTTCAGGTATATATCAAAGTATGGAAATTGAGTCCTTCAGAAATGCTACTACTGTTTCCAGTGGATATACACAAACAAATTTCACTAAAGGAGTCAGCTACCATGTAGAATCCACTTTCCTCATAACTGTGTACTTGGTAAAGGAATGCTAGAGTATATGGCTCTCAGAGATGTCAAATTCTTTTAAAATGAAATGGCATACCCATCATCATACTATTCCTTTTCCTTCCTACCTCAAAACCCAGGCAATATTAGCTAAAATAATTTGTTTGTGAAGATTAGTACTGTAGTATTTTCAATATGATTTTGAAAGCTTAAGGCTACCTCATTGATGACACTGCTGTTTTTCTTTCAGGCAAAGTCACTCCAAGAGGACATAAAATTAGTGATTATTTTGAGGTAAACCAATTTCTCACGTAAATATTTCTTCACACACAATCTCCACATATATGTTTATTCGGAAGTTACTTGCTTACTTTTTTTGTCTCCCGGCCCCTTGTTTTAGTTTGCTGGAGGAAGTGGCCCAGGAACGAGTCCTGGCAGAAGTGTGCCACCGGTTGCACGATCATCACCACAGCATTCCTTATCAAATCCCTTACCTGTAAGTAATTACTTGAAGAAACAGTGTGTGACCTCTCTGTGTGATGAAATCTCCTCTAGAGTTACTGATGAGGACAAGATTTTACTGTTGAAAGCACATTTCTGGAGTTCTTAATTTTAAACAATGCTTACAGACATATAGACAGTGGTTCATATGACATGGAAGGAGGCACTGCAGGTCTTCCAGGACAAGGGTGATGAAATCTGAATGCGAACCTCCCCATCATTCCCCTGTGATTGTTATTCCCTGCTGCTTTTGCCTGTCTTACTTGGTTTTGTGCTCTGTGGTACAGGACCTGTATGTGCTACATTAGGTGGCAGCTAGTGTGCAAAAGAGAGGGATCTGGTGGCGCTGCGGGTTAAACCGCAGAAGCCTCCGTGCTGCAAGGTCAAAAGACCAGCAGTCGTAAGATCGAATCCATGCGACGGAGTGAGTGCCCATCGCTTGTCCCAGCTCCTGCCAACCTAGCAGTTTGAAAGCTTGCAAATGCAAGTAGATAAATAGGTACCACTACGGTGGGAAGGTAACAGTGTTCTGTGTCTAGTTGCGCTGGCCATGTGACCACGGAAACTGTCTATGGACAAACGCTGGCTCTGCAGCTTGGAAACGGGGATGAACGCCGTCCCCTAGAGTCAGACACAACTTGACATTTGTCAAGGGGAACCTTTACCTTTACCTAGAGTGCAAAAGAGTTAACTCATATTAACAAGATAATTCTAGAGGTGTGAGGTTTGGTTAGAATATTGTTGAAGCCACTATGACTGCATCTTGAAGGCTGTCTGCCTGGATAGGCCTTTTTAGCATTTTAGAACTCCTGCTCTTGTGTCCTCGAAATTCCAAGATTTTTACTCAGTGCCATTGTTGCTGGCACATATTGTTGTATAAATAGATGCTTGAGATTGACAAATGCTGATTTATTTAAGGTTAATGGAGCTAGAAGGTCATCCCAGGGCAAGCAGTTAACTGAGAGGCTAACTGTAATTTCTCTAACATATCTGTTCCCTTGTTGTTAAGGCAAATATGTGTGCATGTCGACAGATCTGCATACATTCTTTCAAATTGCTCTGAAGCATTGTTCATATAACCAAAACCAGGAAATATGTTTACAGTTTAGTCAAACAGAAAAATTGAGGAGTCTTATGCATCATTGCCTCAAGCTGCAGATCTACATTGTATGAAACATTTCTCTGTGGTGAAGGAAACATCCCAGAGTGGGTTAAGTCCTGTTGTCTCTCAGGAAAGGCAGAGTTCACATGTTTTAATTTGACTGATAATAACTAGGCTCTTGAAGGGCTTTGTTCTTCCCTTCCCTTGCCTTAGTAAAAGGACTTGACTCCATTCCACTTTCCTTGGTCAAGATCTCATTCTTATAACTCCCAGCTGTCAAACCTACAGTTCAATGCATTCCAATGGGGGGGAATTCACCAAAAATTAATGAAGAGTCAGAACAAAGCCAAATTAAGTTTGCAAAGGTTTTACAAGGTGCACTAACAATCTCAAGCATTTAAAACAGTTTTTGAACATTTTAAGACACACTTAAAATATGAAAAATCAACATTGCTAAACGAAAAAGGGGGACCTAAACTGTCATCGCTAAGCGAGGCAAGGTCCCGAACATCGCTATGCGAAATTTCCCCATAGGAAACATTGCTAAACGGAGCGCAAAATCACTCCAAAAACCTCATCGCTAAGTGAATACATCATTAAACGAGGCAATCGCTAAGCGAGGCACCACTGTAAGTTTTTCCAATGCTCCATTCTCACCAAGCCAGTCTGCACACAGAAATATTTCACCATATCCAGGGGTCCTCGTTTGGGCTGTGGATCTGTTGCTTTGAGTTGAAAATGTAGCTCATGCTTGGAGATATTTATGTGGACATGTTTTGGTATATTATGTTTTCAATATAGGAAGAGTAGCCGGAACCAGCCATGAGCAGTGCTAGAACAGAACAAACAGTAGTGTAAGCAGTGTGCTTCTGGCTTTGACCTTCCTCTGAAAAGAGGAAGAAGGGGGCTTCTCAGTTGAGAATTAGATCAGGAGCAGGATTTGTTGTTGAGCCATTTCTGCATCAACAATGGCAAGTCTCAGAGTTCCTTAGATTCTGTATTGAGGCCAGAGGTGCTAATGGTATGTGATAGCCAATTGGAGTGGAGCAGGTACCTTAACAGTATAAAAATGCTATCGGAAGGATAATCAACGTCACAAGTTTGTATCAGGCCCAATAATGAAAATTGTAGCTTGCCATTTATGAACTTCCAGTGTTTTGTAATACTCCTTTTTGGTTCTTGCATGTGCATTTAGCCTGAAGAAGAGAACAATGGGTCAGACAAGGTGGTAGATTACCTCTTGATAACAGTCTACTAGTGCCTAAGGGTTGTCTCATAGTATGGAGCAAATTTCTCCTGCTCAAGAGATCAGGACTAGAGCTAGTAGAGTTAAGTTGTAGGAGGGTAGGTTCCAGTTGAACACTCAAGAGGCTGCCCATAGAATCAATGTGACAGTAGAACTCTTTACTTGGCGAATCCCGTTTGTGGCTATAGTAGAAGCTATAGTAAAATGCAGTACATTCCAATATCAGAAGTATTGCAACTGTTCTTTTCATTTGTTTTCAAAAGTAAAGAGCTCTTTAGTAGCGATAAGGCTATGTTTGATAGCTACCTTCTCTGTCCCAATCCAGTGCTTCTAGCTTTTTTTTTGGAGCTGCTGTCTTGACCAATGCATGACTCAAGTTTTATTATCTTTCCCACTCAAACTTCTCTCTTTTTTTCCTTTGAAATATCTTACATTTTCTTTAAATGTATTACAGCGGCGAATGGAGCAGCCGCTTTATGGGGTAGACAGCAGCGCAGCCAAGGAACTGCCGGAGGAGCACTCTGCTCTGCCAACTCTGGTGTCGGCGATGCTAGCGAAACAGCGGCTAGAGGGCGAGCAGCTGGCTCAGAGGGGTACAAGCCTCTGTTTTCCGTTTGCTTCGGTGAGCACGGTCTTAATGACCAAACTCAAGGGGGACTGAATATGCCTGACATAGGTGGACTATATGCAAAACCCCACCCTTCCACATTTTATATGGTCCCCTTAATAGAATCTGTTTCCTTTGTTTCTTAATGTTGTAGTCTTTAGTGATTGCAGCTGTTAAACATATGACAACAAATATGACGGGTTAGAATAAAGGAAGCTGTTTTGGAATTTTTTCCCCCTGAGGTCTCTACTTCTCAGCCAGCTTTCATTTATCCTACCCTGACATACTTTTTTTTCATGTTAATCCCAGCCTCCCCCCCTTGTCCCTCCATATTTCTGTCTTGGCATCTCTTCCACACCTGCATGTTGATGAAATTAACTTTCCATTTCAAGTATTGATGATCTACATTAACATAAATATATTGATGATCTACATTAACATAAATAGCAGGTCACATAACTGTGGCTTTTCAAATCCTCACAATTCCCAAGATTTGTACTAATTTATTGCTATTGTTTAAAAGCTTCAGTTTCAGAATGAGATCACAGAAGCAAAACATGTGTTTGTGCTTTCAGCAACAGTGGTTCATGATGTTTGTGAAACTGCAGGTGGATAAAGTTAGGTGGAACTGTGGTGTGCAAAATAGCATTGGGGTGATAAATCTTCCACTGTACCTCTTTGCTCCTAATAAGGCGTAGGCTCCCCTACTTAGCTTGGAAGAGGAGGCAGAACAGTTTCCCTCTGTGAAGCACGAAGTGGAATGTCCATCTTGGGACCATGGGGTCACCTTAGTCTTATTTAGAAATACAAAGTTTCAACTTCAAATGTGTACCCCGAATGAAGCACCCACCCACTTCTCTTTTGTAATGCTTTGTAAAATCCCACTCTGACATGCATTCATGGGAAGGGGGTACGGAGAAATGTGGCAGAATAAAAATGTGTTAAATAATTTTATAACACATTCCATCTTAAAGGTTAATGTCAACAACCAAACATTTGTGTCCCTGATTTGCTGAACATATAGAAGTTTTGTGGATGGTTTTGTTTCTTAAAAACTGTTGAGCTCTTTCTTTGAAAATAATCTCTGACACAATTTACATTATTTTAACTCTGAACATGAGGAGATGGATACACTAATAATCCCTCTTCTCAATGAGAATTTACAACTGCCTAGTGTTGAGGAAAGTGTGTGCTTTTTACAGGGAAGTCCGAGTGTTATCCTTTTTATCTTTTTGTTAATTCCTGTTTGGGAATAGAACTACTGTATTTCCCTGAAAATAAGACAGGGTCTTATATTAATTTTTGCTCCAAAACGCATTAGGGATTACTTTCAGGGGATGTTTTATTTTTTTCATGTACAACAATCTACATTTATTCAGATATGGTCATGTCATCTTCTGGTTGCTGCACAACGGTGGGGAGCAGGGTTTCACTTAACTGGGGCTTATTTTTGGGTTAGGGCTTATATTACGAACATCCTGAAAAATCATACTAGGGCTTATTTTCAGGTTAGGTCTTATTTTCAAGGAAACAGGGTAGGAAAGGCTGCCACCTGGGACATGCTGGAGAACTGTGCAAACATCTTGCCTGCCAGGGCAGACAGTACTCAGTGAGACCATACAAGTGTTCTTTATCCCAGTGTAACAGTAGCGAGTTTCTTTGGCATAGGAACAAAAAAATAAAGACAGAGGCACGACCTAAAAATAGAGATGAAGTCCCAAAATGTACCATAGTTTATTTTTAATGGATCCTGTGTGTTTTTCATTATTCATATTTTTTCATATTGTTGTTTTAACTATACAAATTTGTGTCAGTTGAATACCTTTTTATATTTATTATTTATTAATTTAAAATATTTTTACCTTGCTTTTCGCCTTAAAAGGATCCAAAATGGCTCATAAAAAAGACAAACCCACAGCAACTTAAAATGTAAAGATACTGCTTTCACTTTCAAATTGCTATAATACATACACCAAACATTTTAAAAGAAAGAAATACAATTTTTATGAGACATATACTAACCAAACAAAAATGCGGCTTTCCTTTGGGAGAGCTGAATTCTAGCCAAGATATTTCTTTTTTTTTTTAAATGCCAGGGAATGCTTATCATTTGGTTATCAATAAATCCACCAGTCTTTTTACAGATTAAAAAACGTTCAAGTAATCCCTTTAGTCACAGCCATTATTTGTTATTAGTAAAATGACTAGAGAGTTTTCTTCTGTTTTTCTTTGTTTTGATTTATTTTACTCTAATTTGTTCTATTTGGGTTGGTTTTTGGAGGATCAATCTGGCATTCAAGTCTTTACTTGTATTTTATCCAGCACATCTAATACCCTTTAATTTAGTTGATGGGTGGAAACTTGCGTATAAGACTGATTCACTGAAACAGGGAAAATTCTCTAGTATTCTGTTTATGGGTTACAGTGGTTTTTGGGGATTTCTTTTTGTTTTGTTTTTTGGTAAAATATTTTGCTGTGGTATCTGAGGCATGGTTTTTAAGTTTTAAATTGTTAATGGTTGACTTTTCCTTTTTATGTGTGATAGTGGCCCAGATCCTGTTGCTTAGTGTCATAAAGTTGCACTGCAGTAGGCCCACTAAGTCAATGGAGATTTGGTGATTGAGCTCCTCTGCAAGCTCCATTGATTGGAATGGACCTACTCTAACTGTAACTTACTTTAGTATAGTATGCCACAGAGTGGATCCATTTGAATCAACGGAGCTTACAGAGGAGTTGACTCACTAAATCCCCATTGATTCAGTGGACCACCTCTAGTGCAAATTATTACATTAAGCAACAGGATGTTGGCCGATGTTGAAATAACTCAAAAAGTTTCTCTTGTTCTAACAATATGAAAGTGAAATATTAGTAAGAGAATGAAACATGGGTTTGAGTGTTAATAGCTCTAAATTGTTTTTCTGTATTGTTTTATAGTGTGTCCATGATAACAGAGCTATATCTGACACTGTGATATTGTTGTGTGCTGCTGATAAGGGAGCCATCTTTTATCACTGTTTTTGAGCTAGCATAATGTTTTACCACTCTGTTAATTTGCAGCCCACATACTATTTATTCTTTTTATTGCAGGCCCAGCAAGGTAGTCCTTCTTCAACAGGTTCAGGGAACACAGAGCATTCCTGCACCTCCCAAAAACAGGTTTCCGTCCATCATAAACAGACACAGGTATTAAGCACATGAACACTGTAATAGAATGCCTGGATCGCGTCTGATTTGAATTATATGTGTCATTTAATTGAGGAAGAAATGGAAGGCAGGGCTGGTAGATAACAGAGCCAGAAGTAAGATCCAACTTGTTTGGCCTTGAGGACAGCCTTGTTGAAGTGAAATGGAACAGTCTGCTTCGGGCAGCAAATTCCATTGCTGAAGCTATGTCTCCTTCCCATCTCTGTATTTTAACTAAATAAGAACCACTTGTTAGTAATTAAGGTCATCTTTGCTTTGGGTGTGAAAATGCTTTCCTCGGCTCCCTTCTGTAAAATAGGTACTCAGTGCATATCTGCTAGGCCAAGCCCTTCCCATTTATTTAAAATGGAGTGCACAGACAGAGCTGTCCCCTACCCAAAGGAAAACTTATATTTATGGGAGCTCATGTAATTATCAACATTACAACTGGTGCTGAGCATCCCTGAAGCAAGACACATATAAAATGATGATTTTGTTATGCTTGGGGTGCTCTAAGAGTTGGAAAAGGATTTTGTTACAGTCCTGGGGAGAACTCATGCTTTGTTTTAAACTCGCTTGTCTAAGCATTGGTGATGCCTTTCATGATATTAGCTGGTGGAAGGTTGATATTTCACAGACTTTTCTGTCTCAGAAATTTTTTTTAACTTTCAAATAACATTTTTTAGTTTGTGATCTCTTATCTTTTTCTCACACATTACAGTCTGATCTTACAGCGGAGAAAATATCTGCACTAGAAAACAGTAAGAATTCTGATCTGGAGAAGAAAGAAGGCAGGATAGATGACTTGTTAAGAGTAAGTAGTCACACTTACTAATTCTGCCCAAGTCCATGTTCCTCAGTTTTTGAAGTGAGGGCATATCTAAGCTGTAAATACAAACAGCTGGGGACAGGGTTACATTGTTCTGGAAGCAATGATCCTGTTAAGAAGGAAATTACCCTTTTTCCATGAGAGATAGGTATGGGACCTTGCAGGTTCATTTGAAGGATCTCTTTTTTTTGATATTCCAGATATGGAAGGAGATCCTCTCTTCTCAATTATTCAGATAATTTGCAGCCTCCCAACCCATTCTAATTGAATCTGAAAATCTGGACTGGCACAGGAAAACAATGGAGTCTTACATTACCTTAAAAAAAACTGGTCCACAGAAGGTTGCTCCATGAAAGGTTTACTTTTCTCATGATTTCAACAATTAAAAATGTGAGAATTCCTTTGTAGCCAAACATTTTAACAACATTACAACCTGAAGTTATATGCTGAACCTGAATGATAAAAGATTCAGGAGGTGGCTTAGTTAATCTAAACTGGCTGCCTTGATAACTGGCATTTTCAACTGTTCCCTTCACATGCCTGAAAATAACAAAAGGAACGGGTACATCCGCTGAAATCTAGGTCAGAAAAGGGAGGAACTGTGGTCCCAGGATGTAGAAAATATAATGTTCTTTATATCAGTTTAAAATGCCCCACGAGTTTTGGCCTATCAGCCTCCTTCCGTGGCTATATAACATGCCTGTGAGCAGTGGATTTAAACATGACAGAATTGGCAGGGATATATTTTGTTCAGCTACTTATCATCACTTTGTCTTTAGGCAAACTGTGACTTAAGGCGACAGATAGACGAACAACAAAAAATGCTTGAAAAGTACAAGGAACGGTTGAATAGATGTGTGACAATGAGCAAGAAGCTCCTTATAGAAAAGGTGAGTCTGGGTTTCCAATTGTGTCCTGATACTCTCCCACTCTTCTCTTGTTCTCCTCTGATCCTATTCTTTCAGATATGTCCACTCATCTAGTTGCTTGAACTTGTATCGTTTCACAACTTGCATACTTGGGAACTGATAACAGTGTTTAATTGGGGGGGGGGGACAGACCAAAAAGTATGGGGCAATCAAATAGACTCTCTCTGATTAATATAATCTAAACCTAATTGTTCGTGTTTATCATTTAGGAAACTTGATTTTAGTTTCACTTAGAGATCAATAAGTCCTGTGTCAGTCAAATAATGTTTTACATTTTTGATGAACATTTTGAGTTTATTTCAGTCACTCTCTCCAGCCTCACTTAATTTACAGGATAGTTGAGAGGGTAAGATGGTGTAGAAGAGGAAATCCATGTACACTTCTTTTGGGCCATTGACTGAAAGCCATGATATAAATGTAACAAAGAAATGTATAAAATCATCACAATAAAACATTAAGATTTTTTTTCTTGCAGTCAAGAATTGGATTTTTTAAAAAAGTTATTTATTTATTTATTTTGGACAGAACCCCTGGTGATCTCCCATAAGACTTGCAGGGGAAAAATAAAAACAAAATGTATAGCACCTTTGACCTATAAGCACAGTCTTGAATTGGGCTCAGCAGGCTATAAATCTTACTAGGTTTTATGGTCATCTTTAGTCTCTTTCCCTCTCCAACTTGTTCATGAATATACATGAGCGTGGCTTGGATTTGTAGGTGTGGGCGCTCTTTACTCCTTTGAGGAGAAGTGGCTCTTAAGCTGCATGTCAGTGACTTGACTGAAGTTTCCCTTGTGCACATGGCAGCCTAAATTCTTCATGGAAATTTAGAACTGCCAGGCTCTTAAGCACTGCTCTCTCTTCACTGGCTAGCTAGCAATGTGGTGAGTTGCCACCAAAAATCTTGACACATCTATGCTTTCTTCTCCAGTCAAAGCAGGAAAAGATGGCATGCCGAGATAAAAGTATGCAGGATCGACTACGGTTGGGTCACTTTGCAACAGTCCGGCACGGAGCCTCTTACACTGAGCAGTGGACAGATGGCTATGCCTTCCAGAATCTTATCAAGTAAGTGCCCTTTCTGCCATCTCTGGAGGGGGAAGTTAAAAAAAAAAGATCAGTGGCTGTTACTTGACTTGTTCATTTTGTGACTACACGAGGCTAAGGTCCCTGTCTTTGTTAAAAGTCTACATTTTAACAATACTGTTCCTGTGGGCTCTAGAATAGTGACATATTTTACAAAATACCAAAAGAATATTGGCTATATAAAGGCATCAGCTGTGAAGGTAGGAGTGCAACGCATATTTTTAAATCATAATAAAAGTAACTCTGATATTTACAGGCAGCTACTAGATGTCCTACACTGGTCAGAATCCTGTTGTATATTTAGACTGGCATAAATACAGTGGCAAATTGCTACTAATTAACAAGTCGCTGCTTGTGTCCCTCATAAGCCTGTTGCATGAGTTGGTGTGCAGTGAGGGATACAAGTGCCAAATCATTAACTAACAGCAATTTGCTGCTGCAGTTCACACCATTGTATCTATGCTAGCAAAACTAAGCAATAGCATTCTGGCCACTCCCTTAGGAAGACTGACTCTTGCTGTTCCATGGTATCATAAGGAAACCTTCATAGTAACCAGGACTACACTTCAACTAAGGCATTGTCCCGTCTTGCTTGCCTTACATGTCTGAATTAAGGTGTACATTGTGTGTTATGATCATAAGAATGGGCTGAATTTAATGTTTCCAAGATTAATTTGGGTTTGTAATTTTGCGTAACTTATATGAACATGTAGTAGAAGAATCTGAAACAAAAATAAATCCTTAATTCTGCTGCTAGAAATCAAAATCTTATAAGGAGCTTTAATGTTATGGATGGAGGCACAATCTGAAATTGTGAAAGTTCCTTTCATTTTATTTTTAGGAATTTTTATCGGCCAGCATGACCCGTGTCCATACCAGCCAGTTGGTTCTTGGACTTGCTTACACATTAGTAAACATTTACTTAATTTTCCTGATTTGTGTAGCTGGCATATTTGTGAAAGCTTGGGTTGTATTTTTGTTTCCTTGAATGTGACTTGGCAGCTTATATCAGGGAACCTGTGTTTCTTAAAGATTGCAACCCATATTAAAGATGTAGGAGGAAATTTGAGTGAATCAGGATATGAAATTGACTCTAAATTTTCTCATACTTGGAGCAGACCCATTGAAACCAGTGAGACAAATTAGTCATTAAAGCCTTAAGTCCCTTGATTCCAAGAGCTCCAGTCCAAGTATGACTATTGAACCCAGTGCTAGAAATGATGCAGAAGTGATTAGAGTGATCTTAGTGTCTTCTGATAGCTTGAATACCTACCTGGAGATTCTTCAGTCTTTCCCTGCAGCTGTGACAACTAGATACTTGCTTTTTTAATTAAAAGCTGAGACCCAGAGGTTTCTTAGAAGCTGAATTCAGTACCCATTCACATGAGAATTGTCAATTGTATTGATTAGCTGATGCAACCAGAAATCACTTATTTTAATATGCCTGCCAATGTATTCATTATTATATTCTCTAAACCTGGGTGTTTGTGCCCCCATGTCTTGCTTTTGTTTAGGCAGCAGGAGAGGATAAATTCCCAAAGGGAAGAGATAGAAAGGCAAAGGAAAATGTTAGCAAAGCGGAAGCCACCTGCCATGGGGCAGGTTCCTCCGGCAACCAATGAACAGAAGCAGCGTAAAAACAAGACCAATGGAGCAGAAAATGAGACGTAAGTGGCACAAAAATAACAGTCAGGATGCTTTCCAGGCCATCAAAATGCAAGGGTTGAAAATGTCAAGCTTTACCCTACTAAATTTCTCCAGCTCATGTGAAATAGTTGCAGCCTCTTCCACATTGCTACATTCTGTTTTAAATAAGAGGTAACTGCTCTTAATGCTTAAGGACGGAGACTCCTGTCCATGTTGAGGTGTGGACTTGTTGTGTGCTGAGAAAGTTGTTGGTGTTCATGCACAGGCATAGGTTTTCTAGGTTCTGCAGAGTGAAAACAGCTTTTTCTTGATGACTGAGGATTGCCAACATAATCCATAAAGATAATCTGTTTGCTAGCAAATGCAGGTAGAATAAAAGTTTTTTGACCTGTGGGCAAGTTCATCATTTTCTTACAGTGCAATGCTTCATGTAAAATAATAGCAATAGAGTCCACATTTTGTAAGCAGTAGGTCTCTATTCAGTGCTTGGCATCTCCAGTCATTTTTTGGATATTAAGACAAGGAGAGACCTCGGTGTTTATCATGTTAACTGCTATTGCTGCTCAAACAAGGCATTGTTGGGCTGAAATGGACAAATGTGCTCATTTGTGTAAAGTGATTTTATGAGACTCGCATTGTCTTGGTAATCTCTCTAATATATTACATAGAGTTCCAGACAATGTTACCTCTGATTTTCCTCTAGCGATGGGCAGGAAGCAAATGGGTGGCAACATTGGCTTAGCTGTGTGGTACCAGTGCAGCGCCGTGTGCCTGAACAGACCTGCAGCTTAGGGAGAATGTTGGTCCCAAATGTTTTTTCTCCCCTCTCCTCACATTTCCCTTTCATGCTTTCTGCAACTTAATCTTTGATCGTCTTGTTTTGTGCATGTGCAGGTTAACGTTAGCAGAATACCATGAACAGGAAGAAATCTTCAAACTCCGGCTAGGTCATCTTAAAAAGGTAGAATATATGTATATATTGTATTACAAATAGCTTCATAGGTGTGCTGGTTTCAGCTGCTATTTAATATTCCATCCATCAAGCACCTGATTCTGTTGTTGTCTATGTATAAATATTGTCACCGATCTTAATATTGTCACCCATTTTTCTCAAGCAGTCTAGACTGCTTCATTTTACTTATTAACATGTTTGACAGAAAATTGTACAGTTGGTGGCATTGAGGCTTCTGGGGCATTTTCTATGCAACCACTTCATAGCAGCAGATACCAGCTGTGTATCTTGTATGAACCAAGACCATGCCCTAAGACATACGCAACACGGTGGCTGAAATCCTGTTGCTTTAACTTATACCATGTAAGACTCTGATGGCAGAAAGTGAGGAGGAATTAAAGGACCTCTTAATGAGGATGGGGAGAGCGTAAAAATGGTCTGAAGCTGAACATAAAAAAACCAAGACCATGGGCACTAGTCCCATCACCTCCTGGCAATCAGAAGGGGAAGATATTGAGGCAGTGACAGATTTTACTTTCTTGGGCTCCATGATCACTGCAGATGGGGACAGCAGCCACGAAATTAAAAGACACCTGCTTTTTGGGAGGAAATCGATGACAAACCTAGACAGCAGCTTAAAAAGCAGAGACATCACCTTGCCGACAAAGGTTCGCATAGTCAAAGCTATGGTTTTTCCAGTAGCGATGTATGGAAGTGAGAGCTGGACCATAAAGAAGGCTGACCACTGAAGAATTGATGCTTTTGAACTGTAGTGCTGGAGGAGGCTCTTGAGAGTCCCCTGGACTGCAAGGAGAACAACCCTATCCATTCTGAAAGAAATCAACCCTGAGTGCTCACTGAAAGGACAGATCCTAAAGCTGAGGCTCCAGTACTTTGGCCATCTCATGAGAAGAGAAGACTCCCTGGAAAAGACCCTGATGTTAGGAAAGAGTGAAGGCAAGAGGCGAAGGGAATACAGAGGACCAGATGGTTGGACAGTGTCACTAAAGCTACCAACATGACTTTGACCAAATTCCGGGAGGCAGTGGAAGACAGGAGGGCCTGGCATGCTCTGGTCCATGGGATCACCAAGAGTCGGACACGACTTAACGACTAAACAACAACAATGTAAGACTAATGACACCACAGTGGTATTTTTGGTAATTAAAATTTTCTGATTCTCACCCACCTCCAAAAAATCTCAAGGCTCTATTGGGATCCCTTTTGCTGTCAGTTGGGTGCGGGGGAGTCTTTGATTTCTGAAAATCATCCTGCAGGCATGATATATGCTGCGGTTGATAACATAGTAAGTTTCACTACTGGATTTCAGTCAGTATGTTAGAGGAGGAGATTAGCAGTAACAGTACAGTTGGTTTTGAATGATAAATTGTTTGATCTTCTCATTTAGGAACCTCAGACCTTCCTAGCAATGTCATTTGGAAATAACTGAATTTAAACAAGTTGTCTCCCACAATAAGGAAGGAAAAATTAGACTTACCGATAGTATTTTTTCCCATTTCCATGCCTTAGTTCTTAGCCTGTTAGCACTGTAACTGGTTATGGCTTTTCATGCTGCTCATATAGTCCTTATTCTAGTAGTTCTGTGTTACGTGTATTATGCTGCAAAAGACTGACACCCAAGTCCTTCTGTCTTCCTTGTCTTAAGGATCTTGTGACTAGCAACTCCAGAAAAATGTCAATCAGGCAGAAGCAACATGAACTTCGCAATAAAATTATTCTTACTGTTACTGTTATTTCAACAGGAAATAATAGCATCAAATTACTACTAATAGTGTTTCACTTTAAAGAATAATGCATTTTATGGCTTGATTTCACATAATCAGTGTTGGCTGTCTTAAATTTGTGGCAAATGTTGTAGTAATTTGATGCTGTTTTTTCTTTTAATATTTTTATAATTTCTTTTTCTTATACAGTTAAACAAGTACAATAAATATAACTTTTCTGTTGGACAGTGACTTAGACAATTTTGAAAGAGTGAAAATGAAGCAATATCAAAACAGCATTTCCTTATTCATATATGAAAAGGAGATTAACACAGTACTGTAACACATATATTAGAAAGTAGTGTTACAGTTTAGTTGATTATTCCTTGTGTTACAACATGCGTTTGAGCATTTTTCTCTATCTTTTTGTCTAATAAAGGAAACTATGTTGCAACTAAGTAGTGTTTTATGTTTCATTGCCTGGCAGACTTCTTGGGTTAATTTAAAGCAAAATCTAACCTAAATTGGTTTTTCACTTAATGCAGGAAGAAGCAGAGATCCAGGCAGAACTGGAGCGGTTAGAAAGGGTTAGAAATCTGCACATCAGGGAATTGAAAAGGATACACAATGAAGATAATTCACAGTAAGTACTGAGGAAAGGAACAGTGCAAAGTCTAAGCTTAGTAAGTTAGTCCAAGTATTAAATACATATTTTAGCTTAGAGACGACATGACAAATGGACAAAATACTACTTTGAAAAAATTGTGAAGGTGCTGTGTTAAGAGGGCACAGTATGCATTTATCTGTCAAATATGCTTTTCAAAATGCTTCGAGGCAATATAGCTACACCTAAAAATAATGTATATGCCTGTCTAACTCCTGATGGTATTTTGCTGCTATTTCATTGCTAATATAGTGCCATCAGTGGGTAACAAAAGCACAAAAAAGGAGTTTGCACCCTACATTTATATTTGATATGTCATCCATACATGCAGTGTGCTTTTTACCTACTCTTGCAATGTATATTGAAGTTTGGAACAAATTGGCCCATTCCCTTTTAGCATTATTTCATCTAGCACTCTTGCCAGCTAGTGATCCACTGGATCCCCTGGGTTCTGCTCCCCTTTTGTTGTTTGTCTCCTGCACTGTTTTAGATGATCAAATCATAGCTCTTTCTAGTTCTTGCCCTTGTGCTGCAGGTATGATTTCAGTGCATGTTCTGCTGTGGTTCCTACATATGTACTGTATGACATTAAGGGAGCTGGTGTTGTGGATGATGAGAGAACTAGGCAGACATGTGCTTATGGTGCAAAACACCTTGAAAGAATTACTTGTGTTTCAATCACAAAAAAATCAAAACTGTTTGACCAACTGAGTTATTAGAAATGACGCTATAGTGTATGGTGTAATTAAGGGCCCCAGAAGTGTAGTTTACTCTCATAAGAGCACCATTGGCATCAAGAGACAAGGCAGGCAAAAATAGTTATCTTTAGATGTTTAGTCCTCCATTTTGGCTCAAAGCAGAAAGAGAGAAAGAGACCCCATTTGCAAAGACGTTTATCATCCTAAATAATTTAGCTGATGTTAAAACAAGGATATTGCAGCTGTTGTATGGATAATATCTCTTGTCCTTTCCAGGTTTAAAGACCACCCAACACTAAATGACAGATACTTATTGCTACATCTCCTGGGCAGAGGAGGATTTAGTGAGGTATATAAGGTAAGTTGGATAAACATTCTACTGTTTTTTATCATGATACGATTCTTTGCTGTGAAACAGTGCAGAAACCAGTGTCGTCTTGTGAAATAGTGCTGAGAAACCCTTAGATCCTTCAAAGCAGTGGTTCCCAACCGTTCAGTAACCCAGGTGTTCTTGAACTGCAATTCCCAGAATCCTTCACCACCAGCTGTGCTGGCCAGGTTTTCTGGGAGTTACAGTCCAACAATACCTGGGTTACCCAAGGTTGGGGACCACTGCTGTAGAGAGACTTACTAGTTTGAGAGGAAATTACTGGGAACAAGGGAGAAATGGTTTGAGTTGATACAAGGCAGTTACATCCATTTACCTCAGCTGAGTAACTTGTCTTATTTTTAAACTTGCTATGTACTACTGTACTTTCATTCTCAGGTACTAGCTATGCAATTGCATATGTATGAAATGATGTAAATGCTTTCTGGCACTTTTAGCATTCTAAGCAGCTCTGCTGAGGAGAATTTGCATCTTGGTTAAGTGAGGGGAACTGAATGGGACAGTACTTTTATAGGAAGCTTAGGGGTTTCCTTTCCCCCGCTGTGGTCTCTGCCACACCTTCCTCTGGGGAGGAAGCCTCCCTGTTGCCCAAGTTTGCCAGGCTGTAGCCTTTTGACCTTTAAGAATATTTTAATATTTTTTACTAGAAAATTAAGTCATGTTTTAAGGGAAGTCACTGCTAGACCACCTGATCTTCTAATTTTCTATGAATGCTTCAGTGCCCAGAGGTATTTTGCTAAACTAAAAAATGTCAAGTTGAAAGACAACATTTTGCTTAGCAGTGTGCCTGTGCCCCAAATGAAGATGACAGTGGAAAAAAAGGAAGCAGCAGATCTTGGAAGATGTCAGAGAAGATGTTTGTGAGCATAGGTGCTGCTGGGGAGACCCCAGTGACTGCTACATAGTATAGTTTAATGGATAGAGTGACGGACTAGGACTCTAGAGAACAGGATTCAAATACCCACTCAGCCATGGATACTGACTGGGGAGAGTGGAAGGGGTAAACCCACTCCTTAAATATCTCACTTACCTTGAAAACCCTATTAGGGTAACTGGAATTTGTTTCAAACTTGACAACACAGAACACACATACACACATATTTCCACTGTCCCACCAATAAAGTTTTTATGTTAAGTATTTGCCTGCTAAATATTCTGCAACAGTAACTTGATTCCCTTGGGGGTGTTTGTGAAAATAAATGGAATTCTGTGTTCCAGGGAACGAAATGTTTCACTGTCATTGTTTATTATTATTTATTTATTTTTTTGCCATTTGCTCTGAGTATTTTGTATCATTCTGGTGATATTTGATAGAATTTTCGCAACACCCATCCAAAATCAAAGTTGGCCTTGGCTTTGCTGACTTTAAATGAATAAATGTAATCTCTGATGGCCTTTTGGAACAGCTGATTAGCTTTTCTTCTCTTTCAGGCATTTGATTTAACAGAACAGAGATATGTAGCAGTAAAAATCCACCAGTTAAATAAAAACTGGAGGGATGAAAAGAAAGAGAACTACCACAAGTAAGTAATTCTAAATCTTGGTTCAAAGGCTATGTAGGTGGCAGGGCATGTGTTTGTTTTGGTTTTTTTGTTTGTTTGTTAAAGCTTGCAACCTCTGAATCAAAACGTAAGTCAGGAAGATGTTTGTGTAAATTTTATTTCCTGACACTTAGGTCTGAACAAACAGCAGCAACAAAATTTGAATCAAAATATTAAATCAATGCTGTTGCTTCAGATGGTACAGAAGAGGAAATCTGTATAGCAAGGGGTTCAACCTTTCACCACCCAGAAAAAAGGAAGGGAGTCACATGATTCAAACACTGCTGTTAGAAGGATTCCTGCTGTCCCCTTTTGCCAGTCTCTCTTCCTAGCTTCATCCAGATCAGAACTCTTTGCCTCCCTCTTTATCTGGCTTCGCTTTCTCCATACATTAAGTGTTATTTAGTTTATTGCATTTTGTCTACTTTTTCACCCTGCAAAGAATCTGTCTGTCTTCTGCCCTTTTCTTTTCTCATCTTGGGTTCCAGCTGAAAGGGTACTGGCTCAGGTGTGGACTGCAAAGGCAGTAGAGAAATGTTGCCACAACCATGAAATGCCCTTCCTTTGAGTGCCCTTCTCCTGAGCTTTCCATGAAAACCTTGGAAGACTGAACTTTCTTGGAGGCCTTGATCTTGGTGATCACATTAAGGTTCCCTAAGCAAAGTGTGCTGCTTGTATACCACCCCATAGTGTTTAAAGCAGTCTCTGAATGCTTTACAGTTCAGTTATGCAGCCTGACGTAGAACAGAAAGTTAAATGTGGCATTTCTTTTTCAGTTGCAAACTGACCCAAGTTGAGAATGAATAGAAAATAGATAGAAATTAAAATAAAAACATCATGTTTTGTTCTTACAGACATGCATGTAGGGAGTACAGAATTCATAAAGAGCTGGATCATCCTCGCATAGTAAAGCTGTATGACTATTTCTCACTGGACACTGACTCGTAAGTGCTGCTCCATTTCAAAATTGTGCTATAGAACAGGATACTTCAGTGCTTGTAATGAAGTTGCCTGAAAGTTGAGGGGAGTCCCACTGGGAGAAAATCTTGGTATTGAGGACATAGGTCATACACAAGACCTTGCTGTGGCAGAGATTCAAAATGAAAAAATCATGTAAATGAGTTATATTATCCTAATTGTAACTATCACTCTTCAATTACATTTCACTGTGGAATGAATTTCTGTATAGCAGGGGAAGGAAAGGGGTAAGAATCAGATTACATTTGCAACCTCTTAATTGTCTTACGTAGTTGGAAGTAAGAAGTGCAGTGGACAGGACTAATGGAAAACTAAGCTGTATTCAGTGTTCTTCAGTTTGTGCCCTGCTTCATAACAAAAAGGCATCTTTAGCAATTGCGAACCAATAATAGTCTCTAGAGAATTCCAAACATATGCCCTATAACTAATAGAAGAAAAGAGGGCTTGTAAATGCTTGATTTCTTTCAAGTTGCTTTGTTTTCTAAATGTGTATAATTTCTGTGCCTTGCAGGTCAGATTTGTCCTGAAAATCAGGATTTAAATTTTAAAAGGAATAACTTGGGTTAGAGCAAATGACCGAAGCATCTTTAATCATCCAGAAAGCTCCCTAGTTCAGTCTCTAATCAACCTTTTGATTGATATAAACAGTTTGAGAAAAAGTTAAGGGTGGACTTTTCTAAAGCAGCTAACCTGCATTCACTGTCATTAACAGAGTAAACTGCTATATCATTAACAACCAACTCCTGGTTTGCAGTTACAAATAACTAAGGAAAGAAGAGCAGATCTTGCAATACTCATTTGCAAAATGTAAAGCATTATGTTTGAATTTGCTTCTTTCAGATTTTGTACAGTGTTAGAATACTGTGAGGGGAACGATCTGGACTTCTACCTGAAACAGCACAAATTAATGACAGAGAAAGAAGCTCGGTCTATAATCATGCAGATTGTGAATGCATTAAAATATTTAAATGAAATCAAACCACCTATTATTCACTACGACCTCAAGCCAGGTATGTCTACAGTAGAGTCTAGAAAAAAGCACGGGAGATACGAGGTAGGGCACCATATCGTCTGCAGGTCCCTGCTTCTTCAGTGTTTTCTGTCAATGAAAATCGCATAATATTTTGTAATCTTGCTCCCTTTCAGATTTTTATGTTGATAGTTTTTCAAATGAGGTCCTCTCTGTAAATTTACACACACAGTGATGGTACTGGCCAGGGTATAATAATCTCACTAACAGTGAAGAAGTAGTTTGAAAAACAGATCACTAGCAGTCCTTTTAAAAACAAAAATGTTAATTCCTGTGACAAGATTGTCCTTTGTCCTTTGTCTGATGTGGTACAACACAGTTTCTTCTACTGTGCTCCCAGCATTCTTCTTAACAGCTGAAATAGATTGTGCTGTAGGTCGAGAGAACATTTATGAATGGAGATTGTTGTCTTAGAGCAGTGAATTGGATTTGATGACTTTCTGGTCTTCAAACTTCCACATTATTCATTAGAGTTGCCCCTTATGGAAAGACCATCATTTACTTTATTTCAGTAAACTCTTGTTTTATCTTGTGACACCCTTAATTTAGAGAGACCTTTCCTGAGCTCTATCTAAAAAAACACGGCAACCAGAAACAGAGAAAAGAGTCATTAGGATGCTTATTATTGAAGAATAGGGCCCAGACAGTCTCAGTTGCATTATCAGGTTTTCTTTGCCATTAGTCTTGTCATTATTGGTCCAAAATAAAAGTGCAGCAAATCTCTAACTGGATCAATCTGCTATTTTACCCACCATACATGTAAGAGATTTATTTACATTAATGCCCACCCCCCTCCACTCCTTCAGGTAACATCCTTTTGGTAAACGGTACTGCATGTGGTGAGATTAAAATCACTGACTTTGGCCTTTCAAAGATCATGGATGATGACAGCTATAACTCAGTTGATGGCATGGAGCTGACATCTCAAGGGGCTGGTACTTACTGGTAGGTGTCATGATCTATTTTTTGTGCTGGAAACATTCCATGATGTCATAGATCTAGAAACTATGCCAATAGTAATTAAATTCAGCCATAACAATGAGAACTTTGTTCATTCATAGAACGCTTAAAGCAGAGGTCAGGAACAGATGAAGGCATCCTTCATGTAAAAAGTGGCTTTAAAATGGGAGCAGTACTGAGAAGAATAGATGGGTTTGACTGAGTGGGCCAGATGATCATTTTATCAGGCCAGATAGCTTTCTGCAGACATTGATGACAAACCTGCCCACTGATTAAGGATATCTACCACCAGCTGACTGATGCACACGCCTGCTTAGCATGCATGCCAGGTTATGGACACTTAGGTGCCACAGTCTTGGAGTTATGGCCTTGATGGACAGACATATATCCTCTTCTGTTATTATAGATTATTGCAATTCTGTATCTTTCTTGTATTTTCTTGTTGCTAGCTGCCTTAAGTACTAGTGGAAAGGCAAGTCATAAATGTCAAAGAAGGAATACATAAATAAATTACTCTGGCAGTCCTCCGCCTGACCTAGGTTGTAGAGGGTGACATACTGTTCTATGTGAACAGTTTTGGTTTTTTTTAAATTAAACTAGATAAATGAGCACACACTAAAATTAACCATAACAGCATACACACCTGAAGAGCAAATTAATTTGGGAAAAGCAAAATTTGCAACCCTTCATCAGAAGCCCCCATAAACCCCATTTCTCATTCTTTTTGTCTTAGGAAAACTCTGTAAATGTGTCAAGATTAAAGTAATGGAAAGTAAAATATTTTATATAATATTTTATTTAAACCAAACAGGCAAGGCAAAAATCATGAATTATAATTCAGTAATAAATCAGTCACATTTTAATGGCCAAGAAATCAGAAAAAAATAGATTGTCATCTTGATAGTCCATTAATTCTAATTAAGTCATCACTAAAGCAAAGTCTCATCAAATTAGTTCAGCTGAATCCTGCCAAAGATTTTCATCCTCCTAGTAGCAAAGCTGGCTGATTGCCAGAAAGGTTGGAACCAAAATGGGGCCACCAAGAAGAGGGAGGTACCGACATGCTCAGGTGGATCCAAGTTATGCAAGTGACATCTTTTTTAAAATATCAGAAAGGGAGCAAGAAAGCACTCACAGTAGATTAATCATGCTCATTGACCTCCAGGAGCCACATAATGTTGTATACCAGTTGAAGAAGAAAGTGTGATGGAGAAAAAGTGAGCTTGCTTGATCTCCTTAGAACTTCTAGTGTGTTTTGCTAGATTAAACCCTCTGTTAGGAGCTGAAGATGTACTACAGTGTTTTGTTTCAGGTCCCACTTGCTCTTGCTTCATTCATGAAAAAATGTGTCCTCTTTTCTGAGGCTGAAGTTACATTCCATGAGAGATAATCTCATTGTAACCAATAGATCTTATCTTTGAATAAATAGGCATAGGATTGCAAATTACCTCCCCCTTCCATTGATTCATTCCATTATTTTATCCTGTCATGTTCTGCTGGGATTTGAGGAGGTAGCGGCAGTTTTTATGCTCTAATAACTATGTGCAAATAGTTACAGATTAGGAATTTTTCCTGGAGATCTCCCATTCTTTAGAAACTGTTTTCCTGACATGATTTAGGTTGCTGTTATGAGCTGTTCATGGGTCCAACAAGATACCAGTTTATTCCGCTTTTCTTTGAAAAATAGGCCAGGAAACTGGGAACATCTTGGCATCTTGCTGCATATAAAAAGTGAGCATATTTAAGAAATCTGAGACATTGCCCAATATACAAAAGAAAGGCTGAATTTCAGCCATCTATTCTAGTACAGTCCTCAAGACAGTAACCTAATGTTTCTTCTGTAGCTCTCATAAAGTTCCATTTCCCTTGATGGTACAACATAAATCTGTTCATCTGCATTATTGCACATAATGAACATTATCATGAAGACATCATAAATGACTGCCATACTTTGCAATATAGAACTTTGTACATGGATAAATTCTACTATGTGACATGGAATGCTGAAGAAGGATGTCAGACATAACATAAATTAATGTATCTGGGGCACAGCCATTAATTTTTCTTTCCTTCAGGTACCTGCCACCTGAATGTTTTGTGGTTGGAAAAGAACCTCCAAAGATTTCAAATAAAGTCGATGTCTGGTCAGTGGGAGTAATCTTCTATCAGTGTCTCTATGGCAGAAAGGTAAGACATTCAGCTGTTGAAGGACAGTCAGGCTCTAGCAGTGAACTCTCAGTCTTCTTGGGAATTCTTTGGTAGATGAGTTCAGATTTCTGAGAATGTTTACAGCTTCCTGGTTTTAACTTTTAAAAGTACAATTCATTCTGGTCTGCAAAGTTTTAGAGGAATTAGTGGACTCTGAATAGGGAAGAAAACCTCCATGCTGCAGTCTTGTGGGCTTCTCTCAACCATCCTTAGTTATTCACTCTTGAATATTTTAAAATACATGTTCCTCTAACTAAGTTGGCATAGTTTTTAACAGACTTTTGGAAAAGGATTTCTGACTTTTAAAAGAACTTCCAAAAATCACATATAAATATTTTCAGATTTATTCACACACCCATGACAATTATCACCATCACTCTTCTAAAGGTGATGAGTGACTCTGCAATATGCCCTTTTCTTGACACATGTTTCACTCACTCATTTTCCCCTTTCCAAACGTTTTCAGCTTGCTATCAAAGCTGCTGTTTTCTTTTGCAGCCTTTTGGCCACAACCAGTCTCAGCAGGATATTCTGCAGGAGAACACAATCCTTAAAGCTACAGAGGTGCAGTTTCCTCCCAAGCCAGTGGTAACGCCAGAGGCAAAGGTAAGCGACAAAGAAACTGGAAAGTGTGTATCGACACCTGAACCACAATTCTCAGTGGTCAGGGTGTCTTGCCCTGTTTCTGTGGCCACTGCTGCCAGATTGGCTGCTGAATCTGAGCAGTGCGACAACAGGAACACTTTACTCCTCCAATTTCTGAGCCAATTCATGTTCACAGATGCATGGTCCTGATTAAAAATAATGGGTGTACTCTATATGCACTCTGTTCTAAAAGTGGAACTGCAAAGATGCTTCTCCTACTATAATATTGAAATTTGACAATATAGCAGCAAATTTGGCAGTATGATATAGGAGTGGGGTGTGCCCCCCTGTGAGTTCAGTGGGGGTCATATCCCCCCCAATCCTACTTTCTAGACCACTGGAACCTTCTTTCCTCAATGTATAAAGCAACAAACATTATTTCATCTCTATAAAATATTTTTAAAGCTGTTGCCTTCATCTGATAATCTGAAAAATGCAGTAAGTAGTCTGGAAAGGAAAACATACGTGCTATAAATTCAGATGAATAATTTTTCCAGTTACAGAGTGACCCTGTTTTTTTGTATTCGCGAAGGCTTTCAAGGCCGGGATCTAATGGTTGTTGTGGGTTTTTTGGGCTCTTTGGCCATGTTCTGAATGTTGTTCTTCCTAACGTTTCGCCAGTCTCTGTGGCCGGCATCTTCAGAGGACAGAGTGCTATCCTCTGAAGATGCCAGCCATAGAGACTGGCGAAATGTTAGGAAGAACAACCTTCAGAACACAGCCAAAGAGCCCGAAAAAAACTGTTGTTGTTTTTTTGTTTATTTATAAACTGCCCTATTAGTGTCATGCACTATTCTGAGTGGTGTACAGAAGTTAAAAATACATAATTGTTATATATTAAATAAGCAGTTAAAACCACAATAACTTCACAAGGCATAGAAAGAACATTCAGGGTTAAAAGAACATGAGGTCTTGAAAATTCAAATTCAGAATTTACAGAGTTCTTAATCCTAATCTCATGTAAAATAGATGGTGAACAGCTTAATCACTCCAGAATTTAGTTCAGTTTGAGTGGTAAGGGAATAACAGGAGATGAACAGAAAGGAGAGGAGGAGACCACAACAGTGTAAGTTTTTATACTGCCCAATATGTGGCAAACACCACTCTGGGCAGTGTACACAATACACAGTAAAATAATTTTTAATAGAACAGCTTGAGGAGCCAAATAACAGTAGGTGTAGTAATCTGTGCAGTTTCATCTTTCCTTCAGCTAGAGCCAGGTGGCATGGCTAATGGAGAGATTCTAACCTTTATCTTTAATTTTGTACATTGCCTCCATTTTTGTTTGGCCTTTCCCCTCCATGCCTCAACATGTGCAACCTGGAAGAACACTCTGGCAGTAAGACCAGTCAAGCACCAATCCGATCTCCCTATACCTCAGCAGGCAACCAGTGTGAAGCATCTACTTTCTGTAATTTGAAGAGCAATATAGGTTGTCTTGTCACTTCAGCAGGAAGACTCTTCCACACTGTCTCAGCCTTGCTCAGCCCCTTGTGTGTACAAAGTGGCAAGGAAAATGGTATACAATAGCTGCCACCAGAGGTTGGAATAGGGCTGACAAATAGGGCCATCCAAAAGATGGGATTGAAGTCTCTGTACAGTTGCCAGCTATTTTGTCAGGTGTTGGTCTTCAAATTCCCCACTGAAGTGGGCAAATAAACACTCATGATTCCTTCCCACACTTCTCCTCCATGGTTCTATAGTCCACCTACTTTTGTTGCCCTGCTCTGCACTGTCTCAGGCGAATGGCTCTCTAGTGCAGATTGAAGGTGGGAGCAGATAACGGTAGTAGAAGGAAAGGATAAGAAGAGTTGCAGCTGCTGCTGTTATCATTCCATGTGAAAAGGGCATATCAGTAGGTGCTGGGGATAAGATTTGGTTGGCCTGGGAAGAGCATTCTTCAGTCATTCAAGGAAGGAGCAAATTCAGGAAGCTGAATGTGTTTTTCAGTGTTGGGTGTCACTTCTTTTTAAATTTTAAAGTAAACCTGCTGTGTGTCTGCTGATGATGCAGAAAAGAAACACCACTTCCAACTTTGCATGTCAGTTTCACCTTTTCTGTGATTTTCTTTCAGGCATTTATCAGGCGCTGCTTGGCATACCGGAAGGAAGATCGGATAGATGTCCAGCAGTTGGCATGTGACCCCTACTTGCTTCCTCACATCCGCAAGTCTGTATCAACAAGCAGCCCAGCTGGGGCTGCTATTGCCTCAACCTCTGGATCTTCTAATAACAGCTCTTCAAACTGAGCAGGAACAATAGGCCAAAAATATATATATAACCGGAACTGCAGAAAGAAACCGAGAGAGTCAGACATGTTTTGAGATGCAGCCTTGGGATTGGCAAGGAATCCACAAAACAGCCTCAAGAAACCGGCATCAGGTTCTTTGTTTTTCTCTTGCGTTCTTGTCCCATCCATAGAGCAAGGCATAATCGCTTCTCGGCAAGGATCTATGGCTACTTGAGTCAAGCTAAGTGGCCACGGAAGAGGAGGTTGGTTAACTGCAAAGGCACTAACCGCTCGAGGCAGCGGAGAGGAAAGATGGTTCCAAGTACTGTGAACTTCCAAATATCACGGAGCCAGGGAGTGGTTCCATGACACAGGGTGCACACACTTTGTGTGGAGAAATGAGGACTTGGCAGCAGGGTAAAGAGGCTGGACTTAGTCCACTGTCAATATTTTAAAAATATGTTGTTTTCTTTGAAATAAAATTTAGGCTACATCTCATTGGAAGGAAGTGGAAGAAACCACAGAGCTGAACACTGTGAGATTTCACTGAGGGACTGGGGTATTATAGGCCCCTTGTGCCCTTTGTAAGGGAGCCATGTGTCCTTTCCATTGACAGTACTGTACCAACATTAGCATGTTCCCCCAAATAATTTCAGTTTTAAAGTAACATTTTTATTGGTTTTATGGTTATAAGGTAAACTAAATAGGTTGATGTGGCAGTCCCCTTCTTCGTAAGCTGGCCTCATATTCTGTGAGAGGAGAGTACAGTGCAATGCGGAAGCTGCATAACATCTGTGAGCCTAAGTTTCTCTCCTTCCCAAGCCTCTCAGAAGAAAAGTTACTTCTTGACAGGCACTTGACGGTTGTTCCCCCCAACCCTCTGCTCAATAAATTTAAGTGTTTTTCTTTTTTTAAAAAAAATATACTCTCCTCGTGTGGTTCTCTGACCAATTCATTGGGGTCTCATTCAGGCAGTGGTGTTCTCTTTAACACACACACACACACACACACACACACACACACACACACACACACACACACACACACACACACACACACACACACACACACACACACACACACACACACACACACACACACACACACACACACACACACACACACACACACACACACACACACACACACACACACACACACACACACACACACACACACACACACACACACAAATGGCTGGCTTTGGCAAAACACTCAAGTTAAAACACCTTCTCTTCTCCCCTCTCATTTCATACATTCTGTACTGTACATTAACCACCACCGTCCCCCAAAGGAAACAGGCACAGTTTCTAATCTTCATTCCTGTATTTAAATCCCTTTATTTGTTAACAGTTTTTTTAACAGTCTTTAATAAACCTTTTTTTCACCTTTAGGAAAAAATGTTTAAACCAAAGAATCCATTTGCTTGAAACTTGTGGCAGAATGCTACTCCTGCATGTGGCCAAAATGATGATTTCTGGGAATATTTAAACAGTGCTGTAGGCATCCTTGTCAGGACGTCAGTTCTTCACACATAACTGACAACTCTCAGTCCTGCCTCCTTTGCTTCCTACAGGCAGTAGAGTATGCAGAGGTAGGAAGCGAGATGAGGAGGGACCAAGCCATATTGAGATCTAGAGTGACTAAGAGTGCAGAGCAGAGCTGAGAAGTAAAGGCTCTATGTTTTATTTCTACGTGCACAACTCAAACTATTTCTGCAGATCAGGTGGCAAGGTATTAGGTTCTTATTGCGTGCGTGCTTGTGTGTATCTCACCTCTCCTTCCCCAGGGGCTCAGTCACCTGATTAAATGTACCATTTGGTGAGCCCACTGCTCTGTTTAAATGGCATTACGAGTCTGCAAAAGAAAGTGAAGAAATATGATATATATGTCTTTATTACATCTGAAGGCACTGTAAAAAGGCTCATGAGGCTTCAAAAATCCCTCCCTAAATAGGTGTCTTGAGCCTTTCTTGGGGGAGGGGGATATGGTGGGAGTCTCCCCATGAGTGTGTGATAACTTGTGCCTCAGAATCAGGGGAGTAACTTTTATGAGTTGTAGATCTTCCGCTGGTAGGGCAATTGCAGTTTAGACTCTACCTGATAGGTAGAGAAAGTAGGAAGAATCTAGTGCTAGGAATGGGTGGAGAGGCATCTGGTAGAGTTCATTCCTCTCTCTCTGTCTCTCCTCAATCAAGTTGTTAGTTTCCTCTAGACATGTATGATAATACAAAGGCAGTTGCTTTGTTTTTTCTTCCTCTACACACCACAGCCTCGTTTCTTCAAAAGAAAGCCAGCACATGTTTGTGTTCCTTTTAGTATTTGCTTACGCCAGGGTTTCCTCACAGATCCTTCCCAAATTGCAGCTTGGAGTCATATATTAAAGTGGCACGTTGCAGGAACAAGTGTGGCTGCCATGGTAGAAGACAGGTACTGACTGCTTATTTGACACAATAAGCTTTGGCCCCTTTTCTCAGCCGTTTTGGGATAGGGTTCATCTTATTTTTCTGCAGCTCTAACCAAGGCACTACGCTGATTGTATGTATAAATGTTCCAGCCTCTCGTCTGTGCCGTTTGCTTTCCCTCTTTAGGGGTTAACCACATTTTCACTTTGGACAGGTGAAAATTTTTATTGGCCAGTTCATCATCATTTCTGAATGGCATCTACTGCTTCTCAATCATCTATAGAGAACTTTATCCCAAATGAGATTAATTTAATTTTGTTTTTTAAAAAAAAAATCCCAGCCTTTTAGTCATGTGTTCCCTGCATCCCCTGCAAATAGTGGCTGTGGGATGTTTCAGTCCCTATTAGTTGTGCCTGAGCAAAACCTCTGCCTTTTCATGGCATTTATCACTGCAGCAGGTTAAATCACTCTGGAATGTGACGATTTTCCTTTTTTAAGCTGTTGCTGGAATGGGTTTTATTTTGGGTAACAAAACTTTTTTTATGATTATTATTATTTTGCCACACTGTTCATTTTCTGAACGGAAAGAGGAAAAGTGTATGGATTTGTAACTTGAAACTAGGCCAGACTGTTTTGGCTTTGCCCAACAGACAAAAATATGGATATTAAACAAGTTTTAAGAAACGGAACCTCTTTGCTCTTTTGTTTTTGCATTTAAAACTGTTCATGGGTAGCTTATCTTGGCGGAGTGGGACAGTACTCAAGTAGTCATGTGTAGCAAATCACTTGCCCTTACAGAATTAGCAAGCCGTTTATTCAAGCCCATAAACATGCACACCTCCAGTGGGAATAACAATGTCAGATAGAGAGGGAGCAGTTTCTCTTGGCTTGATTGTTGATCCAATACTAAACAAGAGTAAGGTTGCAAATTTCTGAATGGCACAGAATTCTTTAGGTCAGGAGTTTAAAAGATGAAAACAAACTTGTAGAGAAATAGAAGTAAAGCACCACCTTTTTTTTCTTTTCTTTTGTACTTACAGTGTGCACATCCCGTAATCACACACTACAAACAGGGAATTTAGAACAGGTACAATATCTCACCATTGTGAGAATTTCTTGATTCACATTTGACCTTAGAGGATTTCTAGACCTTGAGAAGATAGGCTCAAAAGACATAATAAATGCCTGGTGAAATTTTGGTAATGAGATAATTTTCTAAACTGTAGGAGTGTACTTGGAGAAGGGAAATTACATAATTTAAAAGATCTAACAATTCGTTTTTTTTCTTGGTATTCTCCACACCCCCATGGAGATTGTGACCATTTCTTTTTGAGTGCACAGAAGGCTTTGTATAGGACTGTGAATACCTAATTATGCCACAATACCTAATTATTTTATTTATTTATTCAATTTTTACCCCGTCCCTCTAGACTACGTCTACTCTAGATTACCCCACCCCTCTAGACTACTTATGCTACAATCAGGTCTATCTGATGTATTCTGTGCTGAATTCAGCCTCTCAGAACCCCATAACAAGCAAAGCAATCCAGCACATTCCACCCACTAGGACACAGGCTGTTCTAATTCTTTACATGTACATTCTTCTGCTTGTTTGCTAGAGAGTGGTTTGGTACCTGCTGAATATTTTATTTTGGCTTTCAGTTTGTGTGTTTGCCCTGTTTGGAGAGGTTCTGCCCTAATCTAAACCTGGCAGTTCTCCATCTTATATCCGTAGTGATTTCCTCTAGAGATGAATGGGACGTGCTTCCTACTGCCTTGACCAAATTCAGAAATCAAGAGGATTGGCTCATTTAATTTGCTAGATCAAGATTTGAGGGCAGGGAGAGGTCTTCCACATGCTCCTTGTATAGCTTCTTCATACCCGATCATTAGTAAACCTATATACACATTTTTAAAATACTTTTATTTAATTATTTTATGTGTATTTGTTTAATTTTTATTCTACTTTTCTCCTAAGAATGGGACTCAAGTTACAGAAATCAGTTTTTCTTAATGTGGCCTTAAAGTTGCATGTGTGATTGTGGATGTGTGTATAACTTTGGTGGGGTGTGCCACGTAGATCCCCAGATATAGTCATCTAAAACAAGGAGGTCTAGAACTGGCAGCAGTGAAACAGAAATAACAATTTCCCTGCCATAATATTGACTATTTGAGGACACCGCTTTTGGACCGCATGTATTTTAGGGATTTGGTGCACTGGTTTCCCCTAAACTGCAAAAGTAAGCTACGTTTTCTTCACCTACATAAGGATAGGAGTCTAGAATCTGTTGCAGATTCTATAGGAAGGGCAACTGATTGCCTTGGACCAAAGCACATGTGAAGGGTCATCCTGTGTTGTAAATTTAATCTGTTAACTTGTATATAAATTGCCGTATGTAGGGAAATTCCTCATGTACATTCATCCTTTTATCACTAGGGGACAGCCTGAGCACAACTATGTAAACCAACAGTTCCTGAAAAATGGCAACTGGGAATTCTTTTGTGCTGAGAACTACTCATTTTCCTATGTGAAATGAATTTAAAGTCTTTAGAGTTCTAAGTCTCCTTCATGGATTGCTGCCTTGTCGTGGCAAAGGGGCTTGAGTAATTCAGAGAATCTATGGGCTATGCTATGCAGAGACACCCAAGACGGACAGTTCATAGTGCAGAGTTCTGACTAAACATGATCCACCTGGAGCAGAAACTGGCAAGCCACTCCAGTATCTGGAGTGGACAGAAAACCCCATGGACAGAAACAAAAGGCTAAAAGATATGATGCTGGAAGATGAGCCCCTCAGGTCGGAAGGCGTCCAACATGCTATTGAGGAAGAGTGGAGGACAAGTACAAGTAGCTCCAGAGCTAATGAAGTGGTTCGGCCAAAGCCGAAAGGACGCTCAGCTGCAGACACACCTGGAAGCAAAAGGAAAGTCCAATGCTGCAAAGAAAAATACTGCATAGGAACCTGGAATGTAAGATCTGTGAACCTTGGTAAATTGGATGTGATCAAACAGGAGATGGCAAGAATAAACATTGACATCCTGGGCATCAGTGAACTAAAATGGACGGGAATGGTGGATTCAATACAGATGATTATCATATCTATTATTGTGGGCAAGAATCCCATAGAAGAAATGGTGTAGCCCTCATAGTCAACAAAAAGTGGGAAAAGCTGTACTGGGATATAATCTCAAAAATGATAGAATGATTTCAATACAACATCACAGTAATCCAAGTTTATACACCAACCACCAATGCTGAAGAGGCTGAAACAGCAATTCTATGAAAACTTACAACACCTTCTAAAACTGACACCAAAGAAAGATGTTCTTGTCATTATAGGGGATTGGAATGCTAAAGTAGGGAGTCAAAAGATAAAAGGAACAACAGGTAAGTTTGGCCTTGGAGTTTAAAACGAAGGAGGGCAAAGGCTAATAGAGTTTTGTCAAGAGAATAAACTGGTCATCACAAACACTCTTTTCCAACAACACAAGAGGTGACTCTACACATCGACATCACCAGATGGGCAATAGCAAAATCAGATTGATTATATTTTCTGCAGCCAAAGATGGAGAAGCTCTATACAGTTAGCAAAAGCAAGACCTGGAGCTGATTGCGGCTCTGATCATCAGCTTCTTATAGCAAAACTTAAGCTTAAACTGAAAAAAGTAGGAAAAATCACTGGACTAGTCAGATATAATCTAAACCAAATCCCTTATGAATACACAGTGGAAGTGAAGAACAGATTTAAGGAACTAAATTTGGTGGACAAGGTGCCTGAAGAACTATGGATGGAGGCCAATAACAGTGTACAGGAGGCAGCAACAAAAACCATCCCAAAGAAAAGGAAATGCAAGAAAGCAAACTGGCTGTCCAACAAGGCCTTACAAACAGCAGAGAAGGGAAACAAAATGCAGGGGAGATAGAGAAAGTTACAGAAAATGGAATGCAGACTTCCAAAGAATAGCAAGGAGAGACAAGAGGGCCTTCTTAAATGAACAGTGCAAAGAAATAGAGGAAAAGAATAGAAAGGGAAAAACCAGAGATCTGTTCAAGAAAACTGGAGATATTAAAGGAACATTTTGTGCAAAGATGGACATGATAAAGCACAAAAATGGCAGGGACCTCACAGAAGCAGAAGATATCAAGAAGAGGTGGCAAGAATACACAGAGGAATTATACCAGAAAGATCTGGATGTCCCGAACAACCCAGATACTGTGGTTGCGGACCTTGAGCCAGACACCCTGGAGAGTGAAGTCAAGTGGGCCTTAGAAAGCATGGCTAACAACAAAGCCGGTGGAGGTGATGACATTCCAGTCGAACTATTTAAAATCTTAAAAGATGACACTGTTAAGGTGCTACACTCAATATGCCAGCAAGTTTGGAAAACTCAGCAGTGGCCAGAGGATTGGAAAAGATCAGTTTACATCCCAATCCCAAAGGGCAGTGCCAAAGAATGCTCCAACTAACCTACAATTGCACTCATTTCACACACTAGCAAGGTTATGCTCAAAATCCTACAAGGTAGGCTTCAGCAGTACGTGGAACTCCCAGAAGTACAACTGGATTTCGAAGGGGCAGAGGAACAAGAGACCAAATTGCTAACATGCGCTGGATTATGAAGAAAGCCAGAGAGTTGCAGAAAAACATCTACTTCTACTTCACTGACTACACAAAGGCCTTTGACTGTGGTGACCACAACAAACTATGGCAAGTTCCTAAAGAAATGGGAGTGCCTGACCACCTTATCTATCTCCTGAGAAATCTATATGTAGGACAGTAAGCAACAGTTACGAACGGGACATGGAACAACTGATTGGTTCAAAATTGGGAAAGGAGTACAACAAGGGTGTATATTGTCTCCCTGCTTATTGAACTTATATGTAGAATACATCATGCGAAAGGCAGGACTGGATGAATCTCAAGCCAAAATTAAGACTGCTGGAAGAAATATCAACAACCTCCAATATGCAGATGATACCACTTTGATGGCAGAAAGTGAGGAGGAATTAAAGGACCTCATAATGAGGGTGAAAGGAGAGTGCACAAAAAATGGTCTGAAGCTCAACATAAAAAAAAAATAAGATAATGGCCACTGGTTCCATCACCTCCTGGCAAATAGAAGGGGAAGATATGGAGGCAGTGAACAATTTAACTTTCTTGGGCTCTATGATCACTGCAGATGGGGGACAGCAGCCACAAAATTAAAAGATGCCTGCTTCTTGGGAGGAAAGCGACAAACCTAGAAAGTATCTTAAAAATCAGAGACATCACCTTGCTGACAAATGGTTTTTCCAGTAGCAATGTATGGAATTGAGAGCTGGACCATAAAGAAGGCTGTCCGCCGAAGAATTTATGCTTTTGAATTGTGGTGCTGGAGGAGACTTGAGAGTCCCGTGGACTGCAAGGAGAACAAACGTATCCATTCTGAAGGAAATCAACCCCGAGTGCTCACTGGAATGACAGATCCTGAAGCTGAGGCTCCAATACTTTGGCCATCTCATGAGAAGAGAAGACTCCCTGGAAAAGACCCTGATGTTGGGGAAGTGAGAAGGCAAGAGGAGAAGTGGACGACAGAAGACGAGATGGTTGGACAGTGTTACTGAAGCTACCAACACGAATTTGACCCAGCTCCAGGAGGCAGTGGAACACAGGAGGGCCTGGCATGCTCTAGTCCATGGGATCATGAAGAGTTGGACACGACTTAACGACTAAACAATAACAAAGAGTTCTAAGTATTCAACCATAAGCAGTGCTTTATTTGCTGATTTTTTTTAAAAAAAATAAAACAATCCATCCCTGCTTTTTGCTTTAACAAATGGTAATTGTGATATAAGAAATCAGCATATCAAAACACATCAACATGTCAAAAGTAAAAGTAGCAGACCATTCCACCTAAAAACCAATTTTTTTATTTCCAGCAGAGTTCATTGCTTTGATGTATCCGCGAAGGCTTTCACGGGCGGGATCTAATGGTTGTTGTGGGTTTTTCGGGCTCTTTGGTTGTTCTTCCTAACGTTTCACCGGCATTTTCAGAGGTAAGCTGAACAACCTTCAGAACACGGCCAAAGAGCACGAAAAACCCAAAACAATCATTCATTGCTTTGACTTTGCAATACATTTCCACTACTGGCACGTAATTTTGCCCCACTGGTTATAATTTTAGATCATTAAGTTCCACATATACAGAAGTGCAAGAAAAACTGGCTAATGCAGAGAGGCTGACTCTCTCCCTACCAAAGTAACTGCTCTGGGCTTGTTGTCTTCCATCATAAACATGCCCTGAAGTGGGAAATTGTATTTTCTGGTATCACGTAGTAATTCTCACATTAATCTTGTACACCAGCTGTCAACCAGATGTGCTGGACTACAATTTATGTCACAACTTCATGTGCTGACTAGGAGGGGAAGATGGAAGTTGTCCTCTTAATTTCTAACCATGTTAGGGAAGGTTCTGTGAGGCTGAAATTCAAGTTGATATGTGTAGGATTGCATTATTAAAGTTCTCCAGAAGAATTTTTTTCCGTGCACAGCAGTGATACATACATCGAATTTCAACATTAGTGTATGCGTGTCTTGGCTATCAGAAATTTGGAAACAATGACATGCATACACACCAATTTTATTCTGTATTATTATTGCATAATTCAAATGATGCTTTATTCTTCTTCCTGGCCTATGTGAATGCACACAAATGGGTTTTACTGCCCCTGCGCAGAACTCTTCGCAATATTCTAGAGCTTAAAAAGATGTGATTAGTAGTACATTGCCCTGTGGCCCGCATGTTCTGCCCGCCCGTAATACCTCAGTTCCTTTTACCACCGCTGAAATCGGACTTCTTTGCGACTTAGAGCTTTGTGATTTGTGATTCTATTAATGGCATATTGATATTTGGACTGCTTACACTTTTCTATTTTCAGATTATGGATTCAAATCAAGTTTTTCAATTACGGACCTTCCCTGTGAGTTATTTTTCTTATCCTTCTTCCCTTTCCCCCCCTCCTTCTCTTCCCACCCTTTTTAATGGCCTCCTCAGGCCCTTACAAGTGTTGCACAATATGTGCTTGTAAAATTCCTTTTACCGACGGCCACGATCATTGCATGTACTGTTTGGGTGAGAGTCACCAAACTCACAATTGTCCGGAGTGTAAAAAGTTAACAAAACGGGCTTTAAAACTCCGACTTCAATGACTGAGGTCCCATTTTGGGGGAGGGGGGGATTGGCACCTTCCATTCTGCCAACCAATCCTACAATGGAACTTACCCCAGTTCCACAGTCTCAGTCTGAGTTCTCCAACTCCATCGCCAAGGACTGGTTGTCAAAGTCTTCCTTGGCGTTGGCAAAGACTCAATCTGGTAATAAACAAAAAGAATCAAACAGAGGAAAACAAAACGGGCTCCTAAACCTCATCAGCCTAGTGAGCTGCCAGTTCTCCACGTCTCCCCACCACCTCCCATCCTGGAGGAATCGTCGAGGGACTTCCTAAACCAAGGCTCCATTTCTGAAGCAAGGGAATCGACCCTTCCTAATCAGGCTCAAGCTTCCGTCTCTGTATGGAGCTTGTCACCAAGTCACTACCGTTCTGAGGCTGATACCATATCCAGCCCGGCCTCGGCCCTTTCTAGCCCTGTTTCGACCAGGTGGGCGACTCTGATACACCTGTCGAATTCGGAGGCATCGATTTTGCAATCCCCTCCAAGGAAAAGGACAGAAAAGCGTTGTCACATATCTCCACCTCTGCAGTATTGGGAGGTAATCTTTGTCCTGCGTCCATCTCCATGCCATGCCTTTCATGAATATAGAGAGCTTCTTTATGACATTGACCGATATCCAGTGGTGCCTCGCTTGACAACATTAATTAGTTCCAGTGAAATCACTGTAGAGCGAAAATGTCAAGCGAAATAAAAAAGCCCATTGAAATGCATTGAAAACCGTTCAATGCGTTCCAATGGGCTGAATACCTGCTCGTCCAGCAAAGATCCTCCATACGGTGGCCATTTCCAGGTGCCTGTTAAGCAAAAAATGCCTCTTTGGCTTCTGCCATTGCCCTTAGACGGCATGCGTGGCTGCGGTCTGCGGGGATTACTGACGACGCTCAGACCCGTATCGAGGATTTGCCTTTCAATGGCATAGGCCTCTTCAACGACAAGACTGACGAGGTGATGGAAAACCTACATAAAATTCGCAAGATTGCCCACTCCTACTCTATTCAACAACTCAGATATCAATGCAGTCAGTGACATAAACCATTCATTTTCCATCAATCATATCAGCACCCCTATCATCCTTACAAACCTCCGGCTCAGACTCCTGAGAGATCCAACTTTTCTCAGCCTTCCTCTTTTGCTCCTCCTTTCCGGTCCCAGGCCCCTACTCAACGCAGACAACGTTTCCGTTGCCCTGCAAGAAAAAACAAGCAATATCTTTGACTCTACTCTCTTGGACTATCCCCATCATCCCCGGCTTGCTCCTTTTTGACAAGTGGTCCATCATCACCAAGGACACTTGGGTGCTTGCCATTATACGTTTCGGTTGCCTATTGGAATTCAAGGAGTTTCCTCTTTTTTGGTCATGTCAGACCCACAATGTACTCACCTGCTCTAGAGGATGAGGTTACACTCCTCCTTCAAAACGTGCTATCCAGGAGGTGGAGCTTGACTGCAGTGAAGCCAGCAACTCCCGGCAACAGCTCCCGGGAAAAGTTGGAACCGCCCAGCCTGTCGTCCCTCTAGAAAGGTGGGGACGGAAGGGGAGGCCAGGAGAGGTCACCCCGAAGCAGATGATGAGCCCAGAATGTAGAAGATTTGGCAGCAACTGGGTTTTTCTTCCCTCTGAAAATTCACCCAAACATAGACCGGAGAGGGAAGGCCATTTTATGGCAGAAAGCTGCACAAAACTCCACCCCCAATTTTCCCGAGGAAGGAGAACAGAAATACAGCCGAAAATACACAACAGCAAAGTAAGCCTTTGAGTTATGAATAACCTCATTAAGCTGTAAAAGTAATTAAAGGGAAAATATTGACCGAAAGGAGAAAGAGGAAGCGGCGAACCGTGTATGCCAGCTTGCATTTTTTTCAAAGCGAACTGACTGATAAACAGCAAGTTTATAATTAGCAAGCTGGCTCAAGGTCATTCAGATACACAGTGAGACGGAAAAAAATTGTATTTCTGGAAAAAAAATCCCAGAGGAAATACTACTCAACAGAGAGTGAAATCTTGTCAATGCTGTGTAATCTGGACTTTTCTTACTAGTTTGAGTGGGACTTTGAAAATAAAATCTTGTCTTTGGAGCAGGAGGTATAAGCTTTTGGGAATAAAAAAACAGGTGATGAATCATCAGTGTGGCGACATAGACTGAAGAGTGGGAGAAGCCAGTCGAATGGGACTTTGATAACAGAAGTGTCTTTGGTTTTGGAAGGAAGAATAAATCCCTGGGAACAACGGACAGTAAATTATCAGCTCATCAGCGAGAGGAACTTAATAGAATAGACGGAGGACCTAAGAAAATCAGGTCTGGAGTTATTAAAGAACTACGACGGTTTTTCTTTTTAGGAGAGACTGGCTCCCTGTTTGATGCTTACTTTGGACTCTCTTTTGGCTGGACTGTGTGGATTCTGAGAACACTGCTATAATTTCTAGACAAGGAGGGGGAAGATATACCTAGGAGAGGTTTTTGATGATGGATGTGGTTTGTTGGTAAAATAGTGGAATCAAAAAAAATATTATTTATACAAACCATATGTATTGGAAAGATGGAAATGACCCCCGAAAATGTTAAATATCAATGGTTGGGAATGTTGCCAGATAAAGAATGGCTGGTTACCATGCAAATGACAATAATAACAGGATTTCAGCAGGTAATTGAGCACCTCAATCAGGCAGAAGATCTGATGAAAGGGAAACCATCAGAGGTTAAACAACAACTGAATGAAACTGCAGTAACTCCAGAACAGTTTTTATTGAGAGCGATGCCAGGTAACATAGATGAGATTAAGAGTTACCATGTGAGCTACCCAGCTATAAAAGTTAGAAAAGGTGATGTTAAAAATCAGACTACTGTCCTGGATTTAATTTTATCTCCCCAAAACTGGAAGAAAATAGAGGCACAGAAACGAGAGAAGGGTACTGAGAAAATACGGGAAGTGCCAGAAATGGATATCTTTCCAGACAGGCTGAAGGAAAACGAGGCAGAAGGAAAACGAAAGAGGGGATGTATTTTATAATTGGTCTCGATTTCTTGATAGAGTTGGAATAACTTAGATTTAAATTAAAACATGAATATAAGCTGATATCTAGAGGATAATCAAATAGTGTGTGTGTGTGTGTGTGTGTGTGTGTGTGTAAAGAATACAAAGTTGTTTTTTGCATTGAAAAATGAATAGATCAGAGGCATGTATACCTAATATGAATAGAGTGGATGATTGTATATTCTGTGTTCTCCTATCCTCAAAACCCTTTTTTCCATCCCTTACACTCCCTTTTACCTTTTGTATTCTCTACCCTATTCCTAGTAGTTTAAAAATAAAAAATTATTAAAGGAAAAGAAAAAGAAAAAAAACGTGCTATCCAGAGGGTGCCTCCCTAAGATGTTCGCTGCTAGTAGTCATCAAATCCTTCTGAGCTTTCCAAATCTCCCTAGTTGGTCACGGGGTCCAGGTCATCACGGACAACATGACCACCCTGTATTATATCAACAAACAGGGTGGCACCCATTCTTTACATCTTCTATATTTAGCAATTCAGCTGTGGGAATGGTGTTACGATCACCACATCTTTCCCATAGCTCTTTATGTGGCTATGGAGAACAACAAGGTCACTGACCGACTGAGCTGTCTTATTACCCAAACCCACGAGTGGGCTCTCAACAACACTGTCTTCTCTCTTCTCTTCAGTTGGTGGGGGATGCCAGGTCTCGACGTCTTCGCCACCAAGGTCAATTCCAAATGCAACAACTACTGCTCTTGGGCAGGAAGAGGAAAGAATTATCTAGGCGACACATTCATGGTGGACTGGGGCAATGTTCTTCTTTATCTTTTTCCACCTATTCCACTCATCTAGTACATGATAGTCAGGCTCCGCCAGCTAAACTCAGATGCCATTCTACTAGCACCGTGGTGGCCTCATCAACCATAGTTCACCACTCTCAGAGCCATAGCTATTGACTTCCTGAAGCTACCCCTTCAACTGTCCCTTCTGATGCAGGATGAGGGTCAAATTTGCCACCCCAACCTCGACTCTCTACACCTCACTGCATGGAGAATTCCCCTAACATAGCTGAAGTCTTAAATAGGGCTAGGAAACCATCTACTCAATTGCTGTATTCGTATAAGTGGAACACTTTCATCAAGTTTGCTGCATCGCGGAACTTGCCCATGGTTCCTGTCTCCTTGGATGCCTTGCTGAAGTTTTTTCGTTGTTTGACCGTGGTTTGGCTCATTTAACATTGAAAGTTTATATTTCCGCGATAGTTTCATATCAGCCTGAGGGGTCTGAAGTCTCCTATTTATTTTCTCATCCCATTTTACAGAGATTTCCGAGAGGCTTGCGGAATATGCGCCCATCTACACGACCTCCACTTCCACAGTGGTCTCTACAGATGGTTCTCCGCATGTTCGCTCATCCACTGTTTGAGCCCATGGCCTCGACGAATCTCAAACTTCTTGCTATCAAGACTTTGTTCTTTGTGGCTATAACTTCTGGACGTTGAGCAAGCAAGCTCTCCGCTCTTCAAGCTGAGGCCCCTTACATTCAGTTTTATCCCAACAAGGTTGTCTTATATCCAGATGTGTTCTTTCTTCCCAAAGTGATTTCTGATTTCCATGTTAATTAACTACTAATTCTTCTGACATTATTTCCAAATCCCTCTTTTGATCTTGATAGCATGCTCCACTCCCTTGACGTTCGTCGTGCGTTAGCATTCTACATTTCCAGGACTAAGGAATCCCACACTTCCCCCAGACTTTTTGTGTGCTTCCATGGCCCACAAAAGGGCTCTCCTGCCTCTTCGCCATCTCGAGGTGGATTGTCTCAGCCATTACTTTGGCTTATGACTCCGCCAGAAGTGCTGAAGGCACACTCCACGAGAGCAATGGCAACATCTACAGCTTGGTTGTGTGGCACTGAAGTCCCTGACATCTGTCAAGCGGCCACTTGGTCTACACCCTTGACTTTTGTGATGCATTATTGTCTTGACATCAGGGTCAAGAAGGAAGCAAGTTTTGGAAGGGCTGTGTTGACTTCGTTGTTGGCATGACGGCCCTCCTTCTGGAAAATTAGCTTGCTAGTCACCCATTTGTGTGCATTCAGAGGCCACAAAGAAGAAAGAGAGCTTACCTGTAACCATGGTTCTGTAAGTGGTCCTCTGTGAATCCACACATCCCGCCCAGCCCCCACCCCCACTGTCCATCACTTGGTGTCTTGAGCTTTGTGGGGTCAGAGCCTTGACAGCGGCGGACATTTTCAGAACTGAGGTATTACGGGTGAGTGGAGCATGCGCACCACAGGGCAACGTCCTACTAATCATGTATTAATCTCTAGAATATTCTGAAGAGTCCTGTGCAGGCGCAGTAAAACATTTGTGTGGATTCACAGAGGACCAGTCGAAGAACCATGGTTACAGGTAAGTAACCTCTATTTCTGTCAGATGTGTCATGAAGTTGGTGCCCATGTCCAAGATGCTGAAGATTCTTTGAGCACCAGCAGGGATAAAATTGTATAAAGGACATGATCCAGATCTCTGAAAAGGACGTGCTTTTTGTTTTAGACAATTTTGCAGTGTTGTACTTGTCTCTGGTCAAGTAACAGGCAGAATGCCAGAAGCATATGTGTCCATGCACCTTCAGTTGTAGGAATTCAAAGCAATTTTAAGTGGCAGCCATTAATAACAGGATTCTTCAGATAATATTCTATAAGAATGGTAAATTTAAAGAAATCTCCAGACTGATCTCATTAGAGGGTCAAATTCTGTGGCTTTCCTCCCTTAACTTGTAACATGCCAATGTAAGTATATCTCAAGTATAAGTGATGAGAGAATTATAAAGTTAACCAGCCAATAGACATTTTGATGCTTTACACCAGATTTTTCCACTTCAGTCTTGATCTTAGAAGTCATCTGAGAGAGTGCTGAGGTAAATATAAATAGGTTCTGAACTTAATCTCAAGTCTCTGCCCTAAGATATACTGGGTGTTGACATGCCCCCAACTGTGTCTTGCTATTTTAAGTGGCTGCTAAATTACCTTGCAAATTAACCTCTCTGCCTCTTTGCAATTAAGACCAGGCAGGTGAATTTGTCATTGTCAATGAGAGCTTCTCTCCCAGACTATATCCAGGCAAACTTGTTTCTCCTTGGGTCATGCTGAGGATGAAGAAACTTTCCAGTCCCTGTCCTTCCAACAGAAACTTCAAGGGATAGATGAGAATGATCCAGGGTAATTAACACAGGCAAGTTCTGAAATGACTGGTTTTCTGTAACAGGAAATATTCCTAGTCCTGAAACATTTAGATTTATTAAAAACTGCTAAAGCCGCCTAGTTGCCGAAATGACTAGATAGGCGGGGTATAAATAAATGAATAAATGAATAAATGAATAAATGAATAAATGAATAAATGAATAAATGAATACATACATACATACATACATACATACATACATACATACATACATACATACATACATACATACATACATACATACATACATACATACATACATACATACATACATACATAAAATGATTCTGCACTAGATTTTAAATTATTCCCCTAAACAGCCATTCAGAAAAATAGGTGGCTAATTCCTGAAATATTGCAACTTTAATTCATACAATTCATAGATTAATCAACAACTTTAGTTGGCTGATAGGTGAATAGAGGTCAGCTTTCTCTAGTAAGGCAAGATAATAGGTACAATATATTAAAATATTAATTTAATTCCGTTTGTATATAAGACAGAATAAAAGAAAATACTGAAAACAGTCTTTACTGCTAGTAACATGTAAGGTCAAGATGTCATCATACTTGAAGCAGAAATACTGAAATCCATGAGAAATTATATTGAGAAGTCCCATTGATTTCAGTAGTCTTGCTCTGTTGTTTGCTGTTAAGTCAGAACCAACTGATAGTGACCCTAAACAGGGTGTTCAAGGTAAGTATTTAAGGACTGGCTTTACCAGTTCCACATTCTGTGAGATTCCATGGCTTAACAGGGATTTGAACCCAGGTCTCCTGAGTCCTAGTCCCACACCACACTGAGTATTGGTTTTGCTCTTGGTATATCTAAATCCGAATAAAACTCAAAAAGTGGCATTTTGTTAAATTCCTTCCTAATTTACCCTCACAACTCTAAGCTACATCAGGCATGAAAAGTGACTTAATTGTAATTAGTTAAAATGCAGGTGAAAAACTAAAGATTATTTGATATCTAAACAGTTTATTTCTGCACATTTGGATGATACATCTTCCCCAGTAGGAAGCAATCCTTGACTGTGCCAATAGTGTCGTTATATGGTGCAGTTGCTAGCTGGCCGACTTCTTGTTGCCCTGGTGAATTCAGGAGTTCGCCTTTGCTGGTCTAGTCTTGTCAGAAAGAGACATCCGAGTTCTTGTTTTACTGGTTTTCCTTCTACAGTAAATCTTCCATGGCAGTCACTAAACTTTCCCTATGTGTTAAGCCATTGATTGATTGGAGCCACCTAGAGTGGTCGAAATGACTAGATAGGCAGGGTATAAATACAATAATAATAATAATAATAATAATAATAATAATAATAATAATAATAATAATAATAATAATAATAATAATAATAATAATAATAATAATAATAATAATTGATGAGTCTAGAATAAAACAGCAGTATCTATATATCTGTGGAGATTCACAGTTATCCAGATGAGGTTATCTGGAAGATGAGTCATGGCAACTGGACTTCTTTCCTATTAGGTTGAAACATTTACAGTTGAAAGCTTTACTGATCATAGGACATGTAATCTGACACATCTGGAGGGCACCAGATTAGGTATTATCATTTGGCACATATTATGACCCTTGGAATCTCTATGATGAAAATTTGATCTATATACTTTATGTTGGAAGTTGAAGTGGAAAATCAATTCGATGTAAGAAGTGGAACGTGCAGCCTGCAATACAAAGGAATTACTCTAGTACTTTTGAACTGCAGCCATTATTTTAAGCTAGCTAAGGCACAGACTCTTTCATATCTAATCACACCAGCAGATAGAAGTGTTGGTTCATGCTGAATGCTGTTTTTTGTATAGGCAAGAGTACCACGAACCACAGCCATCATCAGAAATTTAGGCGCCATCTCCGTCATGCCCTGCCCTGAGGCATGGGTGTAAGGAAACAGAGCAGACTCATAGCCTTGGAGAAAATGTCTGCTTTTTAGGAAAAAAAGAAAAGTCAACGGGACCAGGAGGCATTGCCTTTAATTTTCCTAACACCAGTAGAAAGCCCCAGTTACCCCATCCTAGTGTCAGAGCCCTGCCCCGACCACGGGACAGTTGTCCATCATAACCCTCAGGGTAAATCCAGTAGTCTATCCGGAAAGAAACGGTGGGGGCAAGAGCTCAAGTTGTACAGTATTTCATACGGAGTGTGTTAACAAGTTTCCGTGGCTCCAGTTGTTTAAAAAGCCGTCCTCTCCATGCCAGTGTAATCCATCATCTTGCTATAAAAAGTTGGAGGGAGGCTGCGACGAAGAAAGAGCTCTTACCACCCTGCAATTCCCTCAGCTAACAGCACTATCATGCACCCGAAGGCCAACAAGGTAAAGGTTGCGTTGTAACAGCGTTATAGTCCTCCGCCCTCGCCCATGAGGGAGAGCAGGCGAGGGCCCAGCCCTGCGGTCTTTCGACGGCCGCAACCAAGGAGGGCTCCGGGCAGCTGGAGCCACGGAAACTGTCCTCCTAACCAGTCCCTGCTGGCGGGGAAGCAGTTCGGAGAATTAATAGGGGGAGGAAGGGAAACTTTCTGGACCAGGACGTAGCACGGACAGAGAAAAATAGCACCACTCCTCGAACCTCCCCTTCGCGGCGGCAACTGGCGCCCCCTTCCTTCTCCGCCGCCTAAAAAGAGCGGATGAACAAGGAGGAACGCACAGCCTCGCTCGCCTCAGGGCCACTTCGACCATGGAGATGGCAAAGGACAGAACGGCACCTTCGTTTGGTCGAATAAAACCAACACATGAAATGCTGCGGACTTCCGGTACACGGCCCTTTTCACCATCGAGATCCTTACCGGAAGTTCAGGCTGGGTGTCGCGCTCTCTAGCTTCCTTCCTACTTCACTTCGGGTAACTTTTCTCTCCGTCGCATCTCGTACGCCTCCGCGGAGGGCGCGGGAGAGGATGGAGGGACGCTCGCGGAGGAAGCATTGAGAGAGCGCAGGTACGCCTGCCGGAAGGAGAATGCGTATGTGTGCGCATGCGCGCGTAAGGTGGTATTAAGAAAAGCGCTGGGTGCTGTGGTCCCTTTCACAGGCAGTACGCAAGTCTGATATGATGTCTTAATTTATCTATCGTTTCAACAGGCTTTCTTTACCCCTCGCAATGGCCCTCAACAAATCCATGCATGTAAGAAACAGATACAAGGACAAGCCGCCTGACTTCGCCTATTTGGCATCCAAGTACCCAGAGTTTAAGCAACACGTGCAGATAAACTTGTCGGGAAGAGTCAGGTAGGTTAGCATCCATACGTGTACTGAATAATATGGTAAGAAAGACGCTTTGCCAAATAACGAACAACCACGTGCTTGGCCTGAGCAGTTTGCAGTCTAAAATATAGCGCATTCTGGTGGCTACTGCGAAAGTGTGTGTTTGGATCAATTGCAGATACTTAAGACTACTTTCAATAAACGAAAATTGCTAAATTGTATCTTTTATATACAGTAACTGTCTTTTAAGCAACTGGAAGAGGGACAAGAACCTTGCTAGAAAAGTGGTTCTTATGGGGCCCCCAATTGCTTTGTGGGAATTTCAGCTCCCAGAAACCTGAGGTACCATGAGCAGTGACTAGGGATTCAAGCACTTGGGCATTCACAGATTTGAGTATGCTGAAAGAAGAAGGTGCAACCTAGCATAAAAAAGAGTTGGATTGAGATGAGTTACTGCCTCTTATGTTTTATCTGTAGGCTGCCTGTGTGGTCTGCATTAGGAGTGGGTCTAGATCCTTACATCTTAGAAGGGAGGTATCCCTAAAGAGCCAAGAGCCACAGAGACAGCAAGTGTTAATGATCCACAGTTGACACGGTTTTTGCTTGTGTGCTTGGGAAAATGTGCTACCACCTTGGTGATCTTTCATTCTCTGTCCCATGGCTACTGTGTCTCATTTCTGGCATCTCTGCTGCCAGAAATGCCACACACCGGGGGGGGGGGGGGGGGCTGTGTTCTAGGAAGGACTGATGTAGAGAAAATATTGAGTCCTGCCAAACTGAGTGGAACATAAATACCAGGAATACAGCAATGGCCAGTGGGTCTGGTGAAGAATAATGAGGAGTGTTAGATGGTTTCCTTTCACAAGCAGTTGAAGATAGCAAAGGAAGGGTAGGTGGCTACCACAGCTAGGAACATAGGTAGTTTCTTTATACTGAGTCAGATGAGAACTTAGAAAGGTTAGCTTTTCAACTATAGCTGCCAGAATCTTCTAGCTAGTATGGTCACTGGTTGGGTGAATCTTGGAGTTCCTTTCTAAGTGTAACCTTTCTAAGCTGTCATTTAAGACAGTGGTTTGTAACACAGATGTTCTTGGATTGCAGTTCCCTGAAGCCTTCACCACCAGCTGTGCTGGCCAGGGTTTCTGGGAGTTGTAATCCAAAAACACCTGGGTTAGCCAGGGTTGGGAACCACTGCTTTAGACCACTGGCCCAGTTAACTCAGTATTATGTACTCCGACTGGCAGCTGCTTTCCAGGACCCCAGACAAAGTTCTTTCTCAGCCTGACCTACAGGTAATAGGGGTTGAACTTGGGACCTTTTTTTTTTTCATGGTGTGGCATTTTCCCTGAAATTCTGCAATTCTTACTTTCAAATCTGGATATAACCCAAGTCTGTGTTTTTATTTGTGTTTTTGCCTGTAATGCATTCCACATTGTTTTCCTTGAGGCACAGCTCAACACAGGATGTCTTCAGTTGATCTGTATCTCATGCTTTTCAGTGTAAACTTCAAAGATCCAGAAGCAGTGAGAGCCCTGACATGCACGCTGTTAAAAGAAGACTTCGGACTTCAAATTGACATACCGTTAGAAAGGCTTATCCCGACTGTTCCCTTGAGACTTAACTATATCCACTGGGTTGAAGACCTGATTGCTCAGCAAGATGCTGCTGCTAAAGGCTCGGTGATATGGGGAATAGACATAGGTATGCGTTAAGCTGGTGACTATCAGAGCAGGCCTATTGTCCTGCAGGCTTTTTATGTCACCTCATCATCCGTGCAGCGTAGTCAGTATTTTGTATATATTTCCAGGACAAACATTGAAGTAAAAACATGCTGGAACAAAAAGCACAGAACAGAACAAGGTTCACTTTTACATTGTCCATGGCAAAACAGTTGATGTGTATGAAGCATGAACTGGTAACATCTCTGGACACCAAATGCACTAATTTTAACCACATAATACCTTTGTAATTGTTCCCTATCTGACATACATTTTGACAGAGACATTAACACATGGTGCTCTCCAGTGCATGATCCACTGTGGTGCAGGCAAGAAAAACTTAGGGAGTGGGATGACCCATGAACCCCATCTCACGGGATTCATGACCCCCTTTATTCCTAATCTGCTAACAGACTTATTTCATCAGAGAAACATATAGGTTTCTCTGATTTGAAAATGCAGGCCATCTTTTCTTATCAGTTTATAGTGGCTTAATCTTGCCTTTGTGTAAAATATCAGCTGCTGTAATAATGATATAGATACAATGTCTTGTGAAATGATGGATTCAAGTCAAAACATAAGATGGATGTTTTCTCTGATAGCGGGCATTCTGTAGTAGGTAACTTATTTTAAGACATGTAATAATAACTTAAATGCGTTGTCAGTAATATGTTTTGGCCACTCTTCACTGTTTTAACTATGAACATTTTCTCTCCCTTGGTTATGATGTAGGTACAGGTGCATCTTGTATTTACCCATTACTTGGTGCAACTTTGAATGGGTGGAATTTCATTGCGACAGAAGTGGATGATGTGTGCTTCAGCTATGCTAAGAAAAATGTGGAGCAAAATAACCTTTCTGGTCTGATAAAAGGTACCCTTTTATATCCATTTTTCTCCTATGTAATAAATTACAAATGACTCCTATGTAATAAATTACAAATGGAGGAGAAAAATTGGACTTTCAATTCTGTAAAGTTACTCAGTTACGAAAGCCAGAGTTTGAGAAAAGGGAGTCAAGACTCCACACTGATATGAAAGTTGTGTATTGTATAACAATTTCTGAACATTCGAAGGAAATTAAGCTAGTGCCTGATCAGCCCTTTCCTTTTCATTTTCTTGCAGTGGTGAAAGTACCACAAAAAACGCTCCTACTGGATGCCTTGGAAGAGGAGTCTGAAGTTATCTATGATTTCTGCATGTGCAATCCTCCCTTTTTTGCCAACCAGCTGGAAGCAAAGGTGTGTTGACTGCTGTCCATGTGAACTAGGCCTTTTCCGCTGATGCTGGCAGATGCTCCTTTGTCTATTTGCAACAGCTGTTAAGTTTAGTTGTTGGTTACATAGATACACACTTGGTAGATGCTGAAGATGCTCTGCATCTGTGTAGTTTTCATCTAATTGATTTGCTTGGCTGTATAGCAAGGCAGACTGTTCTTCTCCACATCTAAATTATGAAGACACTGCCAGCTGTGTGGTTTCAAGAGCATACTATTGCTTTATAAAATGTAAGGCAAACAGATATGGTTGTAGCTGTCCATGTGGCAATGAGTTTGCCTAACTCTCCAAACCAGCCCTCCCAACTTTACTGCATTTCAAATTATTTGTAACTATACACAGATCTGCCAAGGATGGTCTCATTTTCCACATACAATAATTTCTTGTAATCCAGGGATCTGCAGGTGAAATGTTAAGAGAGAAGAGAGTACAGTTTGGAAGTTTGGAGTAAAAGGATTAGTTTAAATTTAAGAGAGCTAAAAGTGAAAAGCTTGCTTAAATGGGAGAGTTTAGCCAAGAGACATTGAAAGTCTATATTAATAGTGATATTTGTAGTGTTACTAGGAAGAAGGATGACATGACAGTGGCAGAATGAATATGACTAGCAAAGTGAATATGGCCAAGAAGAAAGAATGAGCTAAGATATAATAGCATTATCTATCAGGGAATATTTAATACTAAAGCGTAGCAGTCTTAATAACATCTTGCAGAGAGTAACCAGATTATTATCAAAGATGGTTGTTGTGGGTTTTTCAAGCTCTTTGGCCATGTTCTGAAGGTTGTTCTTCCTAACGTTTCACCAGTCTCTGTGGCCGGCATCTTCAGAGGACAGCACTGGCGAAACGTTAGGAAGAACAACCTTCAGAACACGGCCAAAGAGCCCGAAAAACCCATAACAACCATCAGATCCCGGCCGTGAAAGCCTTCGCAAATATATTATCAAAGAGTTACAATCTGTTCTTTGCTTATATAGTGATATCAATCCACATGGCTTTGTATAAAGTTAAAGTGGAATAAGGGACATACAGGTGAAACAGCAAGACAGCAAAAAGCAGGAGATGGAATAGTAATATCACAAAAGTGACCATATTTTTCTGTGTATAAAATGACACTTTTTCCTTAAATAATACACAGAAGGCAGCTCTTTACCGCTGCCTTTTGCAAAGGCATGGGGCTTAGCAAAAAGGAAGGGGGGAATTGCTCCCTTCCTTTTTGCTAAACTCCGTGCCTTCTCAAAAGGCAAGGAAAAGTGGCAATCACTTTGACAGCTGCTTTCCTTGCCTTTTGCCAAGGCACAGGGCTTAGCAAAAAGAGAGCCCTTTGATCCCTGCTTTTTCTAATTTGGGGTTAGAAAAAGGGAGGGGTCGTCTTATACATTGGGTCATCTTTTAAACGGGAAAAAACGGTATATGCCATCAAGTCATTTCTAATTTGTAGCAACCTTGCGAATTTATAACTTCCAGGAGATTCTGTCATTAACAGACTGTAGCTTCCAGTATTATGCATCTCATGCGTGGTCTTCCTGTTTTCCTCCTGTATTTCATTTTTCCTACCAATATTGTCTTTTCCAATAATCTTGTTTTCTCATAGTATGTTCTAAGTATAATAATCCATTTAGTCTTTTTCCTTGTAGTACATTTTCAGGCTGATTTGATTCATGTGTCTTTCTGGTAATCTGTGATCTCTGTAAAGCTGTCCTTCAGTACCACATATCGTATGAGTTGATTTTAACGCTAGAAAAATGGTCTGGGGTTGGAAAATAAAGTTCAGTGGCATCAGCATACAGATTCATGGGATCTAATTTAGTGGATCCAAGGACAACTTGCAAATATTTTATGAAACAAACACTTTGTTCCTCTTCTAGGGTGTAAATTCTCGTAATCCTAGAAGACCCCCTCCAAGCTCGGTCAACACAGGAGGAATCACTGAGATCATGGCGGAAGGAGGAGAGCTAGAATTTGTCAAGAGAATTATTCATGATAGCCTGCAGTTGAAAAAAAGGTTAAGGTAAAAGATTCACATAGAATCAAGTCTAATTGCCTATATTGCCATTGCAATCCCACATTATTTTTTAATATGAAATATGACCCAAATATATTCAAAATGAAAATAAAGTAATCTTTGTATACAGACTATTTAAAAACAAACCACCATATTAAGTACTAAACAAGGTGATTAAAAGCACACAACAGACCCCCTATTTCCTTAAATTATTTTTTCAGACAAAACAAATTTGGTCACCCTCAATAAAATGTATAGCTCATTGCCTGAAAGAAGAATACATGTCAGATCTATTACAGGCTTATTAGCAATGTACTGTAAAATATTAGCAATGTGTTTATGCCTTGGTTGATCATTTGGTTGAGAACCTAATAGGAGATACAAAAGAGGCTTCATCTTCATTGACTCACAGATTCAAATTCTCTCAGCCTGACCCACCTCGCTGGACTTTTTTGTGAAGATCATGTGGGAAGGAAAACAGCCATATATACTGCCTTAGAGGAAAGCTGGCTTGTAGATGTAATCCAAGGTGGCTGGAATCCTCTTGCCATAACTTATACCATGTAAGTCTGATGATAGTAGCAGCAGGAGGTTTTTTTTAATTTAAAATTTCATCTGTCCTGAATGTTCCAAGATTCCTGAGTAATCCCTTTCATCATTGGGAGGTTGTGGAGGCTGAGGCACATGAGGAATAAGTCTTTAATTACCAAAAATGACCACCACTTGAATCACTTACCATGAGCGGTGATTTCTGTTAATTAAAGACATCTTCCTGTCCCATCGCCCCCACAATTTCCTAACAATGAAAAAAGATTTCACAGGAGCCTTAGGACCTTTGGGAGATAAATGGGGAAATGTATTCTTGAAGGCGTTCATGGGAAATGCTTCATTTCTGTAAAATTGCCACTGCTGCTGATGTCATCAGAGTTACGCAGAGCAAGTTATGAATTGTAACCAATAAATTTTTTAAACCAAGTGTTTCTACACCATCTTTCTCCACGTTGTCCTTTAAATAATTTCAGGCAGTCACTAGAAAGTTCACAATCGACCATTTTCTCAGTATTAGAAAACTCTATTATGAATAAAACTGGGTGTTTTGATATTTCTGAAAGAAAAATATGTAATCAACTACTAGCTGATCAAATAATCAACATTTATAAGCTATTTTTAATTGTTCATAGAATTAATAGCATTGGTGTGAAATCGTCTAAAGCAATTAGTCACTAAGAAATGTTTTCTACATTTGAGTTACCTATTTCCACCTAATATAGTCACCTGTAAATCTCTTTCCATGCATAGCTTTATCTTTTATATTTTTAGTCATTACAATATGTTATCCAACCTTTGCTAGCTAAAGATGACTGTCTCAGTTTGAAATAATGTACACTCTAGACCAGTGGTCTCCAACCTTGGGCCTCCAGATGTTCTTGGACTTCAGCTCCCAGAAATCCTGGCCAGCAGAGGTGGTGGTGAAGGCTTCTGGGAGTTGTAGTCCAAGAACATCTAGAGGCCCAAGGTTGGGGACCACTGCTCTAGACCATATATGCTAATTGCTTGTCTGATTTGTAAGAAATGAAAAAACCTCCCTTGATGGCCTGGTCCACACATGATGATAAACCCTGCAAGAACCCATGAGTTGTTGGTTACAAAGGGGATGCTTATGCATGCAGCCCCAGCTGTTCCACACATTGCAGCAGGAGTGGCAAAACCTCATGTAGTACAAACCTGAGGTCTCCCGCTGGTTTGTTTCTCACCCAACAAAGCAAAGAAGGAATCCAGTTTGTTTCAGGGTTTCTTTGTAGATTTCATCTCTGGTTTGTTGGAAACAGAACTGTAGCTGCACCTGGGTTGAAGCTGTCTGGTTTATTCCGCCACTTCTATGGCAAGAGGGAAGAATGACTGGTGTGCAGTGAGCATGCTGTGCTGTTCACCTGCAGCAAGGTTCCCACCGAGCTTTGCTTTGCCATGTCATGAACCAACCACAGACAACGTCACTCTTGCTTATCAGATCCTCTTCCCATAAAATATAAAATGGAAAATTAAGCTCTTCCGTCCCTAATCACTTCTGTCATTCAGAATATCTTCCCAATTTGTTCATTGTAATAGTGAGATATTAATGGGTAGGAACTAATTTGTTCCATTATGTCACAGAGGGAAACCCCATGGCCCTTGGAATACATATAGATCATCCTCCGTGGCTGTTCTGGTGGTCACTGGGCTCCTGCCACCACATTTGCCACTGTGCTGCTAGCAAAAATCACAAGGGGCCAACAAAGAGAGACTGTAATATTATAAAGTGGTTTCTTCAGAGTCTCCTTGGGAATGTAGGCATTCATCTGTATGTGTACAAAATACATAATAAGGTCTTTATATATACATATAAAAAAGAAAATCCGAGGCATGTGCTGCATCTCTAACATCACACTGCAGCTACAAAAAGTCAGTCTTTTTTTAAAAAAAAAAATGTTTAATTACACAAATTTTGGATTTAGTACAATCTGAGAGGTGCTACTTCGCACTCATGAGTGCCTCTGGTTCTTTTTTTCTGCTCCATGATTGTTGCAGAAACATGTAAAGCCTTTGTTCAGTTGGTATTTTGTCATCTGTCTGAATATGGTGCACATCCCTAAGGTTAACCATTCATATGTTCATCTACTGTAGATCCTTTCCTTTAGGGGACAGTTAATGTGAGAGGCATGCATTCCAAAAATATTTCTTCTAAACAGAGATTCTCTTAACTGCTGTCACCATTTTAAGGCATAGTGAATTGTATGTCTCTTTAGTTCAAATGCTGTTTTTAGTCAAGCCATTCCTGCAATTTGTTCAGTGATTTTAAAAAAATTGTTGTCGTTGTAACAGGTGGTACAGTTGTATGTTGGGCAAGAAGTGTAGTTTGGCCCCATTGAAAGAGGAGCTTCGAATCCATGGAGTAAGTATTTCTTTAAATGTGCAGCAGCCAGTTTGCAATGTTTGCTTAGTTTTTGTTGTCTGCTATTTGTTTAAATTGTTCTTCTGTGGTATAGCGTCTACTGATACAGTACCCTCTGATGCACTGAAAAATCTAGCACTCTTCTCTATCAAATGTGGATCTTGAAAGGAAGTCCCGCTTTCGCTGGTCCTTTATTCCACATTACTTTGTGCAGTTCCCACCTCAGTCAAAGTACTACCGTTTTAGCAGTAGAGAATGGCTGAAGATGCAGTGTGCCCTGTGTGTTAATGCATTTGTCTTATTCTGAGTACATTCACACCAGCAATGATTTTGGGTTTTGCTGTGAGATGTCTGTTGTCCTTTTTAGTGCATATACATGCATTCTGCAATACATATCATTTCTCATTTTCCCCTTGACTCTTTCTAGTTTGTGAACGTTTATAATTTCCCAGACATAGAAAAGAGGCAAGTGCAGTGACTATCAAAGATACACTGAACAATATAGCAGGATCTTTCAGTCCAAAGTACATGCGGCTGTTAGAAGCGTTGTGTTGGCGAGTCTGCTTTCCTGCGAGCCTTCCAGGTTTCCTCTTAGTGGGATACACCAAGCCATATAAAGAAGAAAAGTGGGCTGCCACTGCCTATGTGAAATTGCTAGTGTTCTCTGTCCATCAGTATATTTATGCATCATGCTGCCTGCACTCCCAGCTCTTTGGTAAAAGTTTTAACTCTGCAAAGGGAGAAAAACTAGGTAAAAATATTTTAAATAAATAATAGAGGTTTGGGGTGGTGGGATGGATGTTAGGGGATAGAATGCTGTCCCCTAACATCACAGTTCCCTGGCTGAATTACCATCTGGAGTTTCTCTAGATTGCATGAGGAAGTCAGAGAGTGGGGAGTGAAACCTGGTACATTCAGACAGTGCTTTGAAAGGTCCCTTGACACACACACAACTCCACATCTCTAGAAGAAGAAATCCATTATGCTCCATCTCACCCACGACTTCAAAACCATTCTGCCTAGAAAATCTGTATCCTGCCTACTGTTCTACTGAACATTTAAACTGTAAAATTATCAGAAGGGCTTCTCAGTATTAGACTGGCTTAGCTTCAGCATGTTTGTTTTGCCTTGGGCTTTATGATCTCATACTGATCTTCAGACCACTCTGTTGTCCATGATGAGAGACTTTAGGAGAAAATTGTCATATGATGGTTTCTCTCAGAGAACAGTGTGTGCTGGTTGGGTTGGGCCTGCTTCCTGTGAGTAAGTCTCACATCAACATTTTGTTTTATGGCCTGGCAGTAATAATGGCCAAGTGTGGCATTGCTCTTACTTCCCTCCATTCTCTCTTGCACACAGTGTGGTCTTTTCTATGTTCTAATACAGCCAAATATATACACATGCATGGTCTTGGGACAGAGAATGCATGAGTATGACTCTGTATACAGTGGTGCCTCGCAAGACGATGTTAATTCGTTCTGTGAAAAGCTCTTTCTTGCGACAACATTGTCTTGCGAAACGCGGTCCCCCATTGGAATGCATTGAAATCTATTTAATGCGTTCCAATGGGGGGGAAAGTCTTGCAAAAATCGTCCATAGAAAACATTGTCTTGCGGAACGTGGTTCCCCATTGGAATGCATTGAAACCTATTTAATGCGTTCCAATGGGGAAAAATCGTCATCTTGCGAAAATCATCTATAGAAAACATCGTCTTGCGAAGCGCAACAGCGATTGCAAAAACCAGTCGTCTTGCGGATTAATCGTCTTGCGAGGCACCACTGTATATGGCATCCTCCCTTCAGCAGTGATGATCCCTGCAGTCTACCGAAAGCTGTTTAGCAGACTGTACAGATTGTTTATAGCAGGAATGTTCCATATAGGAAGCATTGTGTCACAATCATGCTCCCCATAGCCTGAGAAACAGCTGAACTATGGACAATTAAGCTAAAAAGAGGTATTCAGCTGAACTTGGGCACAGACATTTGTGTGGACCTCGCCAAAAGCCTCGATGCACTACATGTGGGCTGCAGGTTGCCCACAGGTGACGTAAGAGTTTCTTTTGTTTTTGTTTGTATGATTTGTTAAGTACTTTAATGTGCAACTGAGAAAATGTAGTGTTACCATGGAGTGTTTGGGAGCTCTCATTTAAATATATCTGAAGCTGTAATGAGATGGCTGAAGAAAATAACATTCAGCCTATTGACAAAAACCTTCCTTTTGCAGGTTTCTAAAGTCACTCACACTGAATTCTGTCAAGGTCGCACCATGAGATGGGCACTAGCTTGGAGTTTCTATGAAAATGTTAAAGTGCCTGTAAGTACCACTCACCCACATCTGTACCCTCCTTATGATCCTGTTTGAGTCTAGATTGAGTCTACATTGGGAATCACTTTAGAGCTGGGATATCACAATTGCCAAAGTTGTTGGTTTCATTGATGTGATCAGAGCTAAGGGGATTTCCGTGTTAGCAGCGTTCAAATTTGGCTTCAGTTGTATGATTTACGTGAATTAACTTGGCAGTAACTATTTCTGTACATAAGAAAACACATCTTGACGTATAGTCCGGTGACTGAACATAGTGGGTGCAGGCATTGAAACATTTAGAACGGTAGCATAGACCCTAGAGAAAGAGGAAGGAGGGGAATGTTTTTCCCTCTACCGTTTTGCTTTTCCTCAAACGCACGGAGGACATTAGCTGTGCAAGTGGTTGCAAATGGCACAGATTGTCTTGTTTGTCTGCTCAGATTTGGGCAGGTGGTACTGAATGGATCATTAGTGAGTATCTTGAGCTTCTTTCACTAATTGATATGCTCTGCCTGAGCAGCTCCGACCAGTCAAGATGGCTTCTCTGATATGCAAGGTTTCAGGCTGCAACTGTGCATAACGTCAGCATATGCAGCACATTGGGCTTGCGTTTGTTGAAGTATGATTTCCCTTCTGCCTTAGAGGAGAATTATACTGATAGACTTGCTAGTGATGGCATTTGTAAATCACTTAATGTGTCCTATGTGAGAAGAGAGTGAAGGAAAAAGCATGAATGAGTTTGAGGGCTCTTTACCTTTGATAGCAGTCTGACAGAAATTCAACAGAAAATGCTTCCTTTCACTGCCTCTCAGTGATAGATTTTTGTGTGTTCCAAAGCAAACAGCAAGAATCTCTTTTTGAAGAGCAATCCACAATTTAGCAACAACCACCTGCCTTTTGACACCATGTAGCAAATTATAACCTTTAAAAAACATTGTACACTTAAGTAGGGTTGCAGTCTTAAGCATAATTAATTTCTTATAGTATCTTAATGTAATTTTATTTCTTTATATGTTGTTGGTAGCACCTTTAACTTTCACTGTTAAAGCAATTCTGAATCAATATATTTTAGAAAAGGAAATTACTTTGGCATAATATGAACTTTTCTGCAGTTTTCTGGAAGAGTTCTGTTGAGTGACACAAGAATTACAGTGGGGTCTCGACTTACGAACGGCTCGGCATACGAACGTTTCGACTTATGAACCGCTCTCATAGGACTATATGGACTCGACTTACGAACTTAGATTCGAGTTACAAACTCTTTTCCCCCCTTTTTTTTAAAAGCTAAGTCATCGTAGGTTAAAAGGAAAAAAGAAAAAAATTATCCCCCTCTAGTGGCAGAAGGCGGAATAGCAGCTTCCCATTAGTTTCTATGGATGAAAAGAGCAGATACGGATTAAATGGTTTTCAATGCATTCCTATGGGAAATGCAGATTCGATTTAAGAACTTTTCGACTTGAGAACTGCCTTCCAATACGGATTAAGTTCGTAATTCGAGACCCCACTGTACCCTCCCTGCCAACCAAGTATATTTTTTCCTGATTTCTCTACTAAAAGTAAAGCCTTATTGGCTAGAAGGTTCTGGGAGTTGTAGTAAAATCTAGTTTTTTTTTAACTCTAGACCATATCCAGAAACATTTCAGCTTATCTGCAGTGAGGAGATGCTGTAGATGGTTGGTTATTTCAGGCCCTCTTCCTTTGCTTTTTCAGCTTAGAGAGCTCCCTGAAATGACACGCATGCCAGTGCCAGTTGTGATTACATCACAGACTTATGTGATGGAATTGTGATGCTTGTTGTTTACTGTTTCCTGCCCACTTGAGTTTACCTTTTTTCTTCTTCACTAGCATTGTGCCCAGAGTTGACATTTGCAGTATATAGCCAAATACTGCATTAAATTATCTTTTTTTGTTTTTGCTTTATTGAGCACCTTGTATTTCATTAATAAATAAAACACTTATTTCAGTTATCTGATTTTTCCTCATTCCGATTCAATTGTGGGAATTTTGTGTATATGGTTTTGTTTTGTTCCCTCTCCAGTTTCCTGAACTCTCTTACCTCAGCTCTGATAACAAGCATGCAGGATGCTGTCAGGTTGACACTGCTAGTCCCAGCATCCTGAAAAAAAGGAAAATGAGCTTACATTCCTGTAGAAGGGCCTGCGATACCAGATATAAGAGCTCGGCTGCGGCCATCCAGCTTCTGTCTAAAATTCCTTAACCAGTCAGAATGCGGTATAGTTGGAATATTTTCTGCCTACAGAACAAAGCTAGGCAACATTTCGACTTTCCTATGCTGATCATTCAGAAATAAGCCAAAATGGCAACCCCTAACTTCTTTATTACTTCTGTTTTTTATAATGCAACGGAGTTGCAAATATACCTAGTTTTTATGTTACAGGTGATTTCATACATACACAAGTACAGTGGTGCCTCGCACAGCGAGGTTAATCCGTCCCGGATTAACCCTCGCTGTGTGAAACATTGCTGAGCGGGGCAGAAAAGCCCATTGGAACGCATTAAACATCGTTTAATGCGTTCCAAATCGGCTGAAAACTCACCATTCAGCGATGCTTCCGGGGTCTGGCAGCCATTTTCGCGCCCTCCCCTCGCTGAACGAGGGCACGAAAATGGCTGCGATCAGCTGTTCCGCGGCTTCAAAATGGCCGCCGGAACAGCCGAAAGGGCCGGGTGCAGCATTTTCACGCCCTTGGTAAGCAAGGGGAGAGCGCGAAAACGCTGCGCGCAGCCATTTCGGCTGTTCCGGCAGCGTTTTCGCGCCTTCCCCTTGCTTACCAAGGGCGCGAAAACGCTGCACCCGGCCCTTTCGGCTGTTCCGGCGGCCATTTTGAAGCTGCGGAACAGCTGATCGGTGGGTCGCAAAGCGAAGGTCGGTAAGCGAACCGCTTACCGACCTTCGCTCTGCGATTTTCACCCATTGGGGCCATCGCTGTGCGATCGCATTAGCGATCGCGAAAGCGTCCTCGTAGAGCGAATTCATCGCTCTACGAGGCGCTCGTTGTGCGAGGCACCACTGTATTCCTTTAGAATGCTGTTCTGTAAAAGACTGATCCATGCTTAGCAGCAGTCGAATAATCATTTCTGCTTTACTATTGATAGAATAATAAATAATCTTTATTGAGCATTTCATTGTTTTCTTCTATTAGCTCCTATGCATTTAAGCCACCTTGAGTTCCTCTTGAAATAAATAAGTAAATAAATATTTTATCAAATACGTTTTTTTTTTCCAAATTTCATATTTGTATGCAGCTTTTCCCTGACCTCTTCTACTTTGGAATTTTCTTTATTTGGAGATTTTATCATTCCTGTGTTAACTTAAAGAATGTCACTGAAACAAAATTACTAAACTCTTCCCTGCCACAATAGGGTGATTAACTTTGGCAGAACTAAAGGCTGAACATTTGCCTCCAGCATCTGCTGCAGGCTGCACAAGGCCCAGAAATTAGCAAATCTGTGGAAAATTTACAGACAAAACAGGAAAGGCCTGTACATTCACTTCCAGTTTTGATTCGGTGGGGGTACGGTTGTGGGATTCATTTCTGCAAAAATGGCTGCTTCTAGAGACCTCTGGAAATTGCCAAAGGTTTTCAAACATTTTGGTACTGGGGTGTTCTGCAGTGACTCTCAGACCACACTTTGCCTATCTGGATAGCCATAGCCGCCTCAAAAGGCTGCTGTGGAGGATGAGAGGGCTGTCACTGTCAAAGTGGGCCGCAGTATGGTGGGCTGGTAGGAGGAAGGGGCAGGAAGCAGTTCTTCCATAAACTTCTTTAGCATAGAATCTGGGCCTGTTTTTAAATGATTTCCCACTCTCCCAGCTAAATCTTATACACCATCGCATCTTATTCAGAGATGTTTGGAGGGAGATGCAGGTAGTTGCATGATTGAGGATGGGATGTGACAGACAACTTTCCTTCCAGGGGCATCCTTGAGTAAACTTATAGTTGGATATGAACTTGAGTTTCAGTGATTCCCCTCTTCTTTATCAGTCTTCCACATCCACTCTACTTTGTTCTGGAGGCCCTGGTCCTCTAGAAAGGCTTTGTAGAGGCACAGGAAGCTGAAGAGAAGGAGATAGAAAACTTTCTTTTCATAAATATTCTTAAATCAGCTTATTTTAGGATGAAAGCCCTTGTCAGAGCATTGTAAGTGAATTTCTGTTCATGTCGAGAATGATGGCATGATTCTGCTAATACAGTTTTGATTTCTAAATCTTCTGTTCAACTCTGTGTTCTTCTGTGGTGTGCTTTCCCCCTCAGTCACCTCCTTCTAAGAAAAGAAAACTAGAAAAGCCTCGGAAACCAATTACATTCCTTGTTTTGGCTTCTACAGCCAAAGAACTAGCTACGAAAGCCCCTTCAGTAGGAATAGATGCTGTTGAAGGCATGGCAGTAGTTGCAGCATGGATTCGAAAACTTCTCACTGACCTGAAGGTACAGAAACTAACATTTATGTTTTTCACTGTTACTGTACTTTCGAAAATGGCAGATAATCCATCAGAATTACGCTCAAGTTCTGTGTTTGATTAATTTGATAGGTTCAGCATAAAAATCTTCCCTGTGACACAGATGAAGTCAGCTTATTTCTAACAGCTTTGGAAAATTCCTGGATCCACTTAAGGAGGAAGAAAAGGGACAGAGTCAGGCAATTGCGTGAACTTCCTCGAGCATCTGTTGATTTCCTGCAAACCCCAGAAGAGAAGGCCCAGAAAAACACAAGTAATACCACAGAATCTGAGGGAGACAAGAGTGAAATTGCCAGTGAACCATCTGATCACAACCATGAGTCACCTCAGGATAATAAACTCAACAGTGCACTTGTCATTAATAAGGAAGATATCCCGGGCCATCTTGAAGAAAACAGCACAGCAGCAGAACCAGCCTTAGATGAGTCCATTGATGGAAAGGAGGAGTCCAGCATCTCAGGCTCTGATAACCAAACTGAGTCTGGGCAGAATGCCAGCACATCCAGCGAATGGTTCCTTTTCAAATGTGTGTTAATTGTGAAGACAGAAGGACCTGATTTCCTAGTAGAAATGCACTGGATAGAAGGACAGAACAGAGACTTAATGAATCAGTTGTGTACATACCTAAAGAATCAAATGTTTCGGTTGGTTACTACTTAAGTACCTGTGCGAGTGAGGATGATTGTATTACTCTTATATTTGTGGTCTTGGTTTTGTGTTTAATATATTTTTGACACCATTGCTGTGAAAGATAACTGTTTTTAGAATACTTATGAAGTGTGAAGGTGAAAAAAAACATGTACAGAAACCCTGAGTTGGATCAGAGCTCAGTTATTCTTAGCTTTTGATTAGAATAAATGGGACCTAAGGTGTGACTTGCTCTTCATATTGCTTTCACTGTGCAGCTAACTTAGTCTGAATCCATAACTCTTCATGTATCCTTTGGTATTTTATTAACAGTTGTTCTATGTACTTAGAATCAATATTGTACATGCCTTCAAAAGTCAAATCTGTTGTGGGTTCACTGCTGACTTTTTCATCTGCTTGGAAATTCTACACAGTTGTTTTAGAATTGTAGAATACTTGAGTTGGAAGGGGTCTATAAGGCATTGAGTCCATTCCCCCTGCTCAAGGCAGAAAGCCAAATCAAAGCAGATCTAACAGATGGTTGTCCAGTTTTCTCTTGAATGCCTCCAGCATTGTGCTTTGGGGCCCTGCCTCCCTTGACAGTTGCCTCGTGAATATTGCTGAATCTTGGATTCTTATGAAAGAAATATTTTTCTACATGCTATAGCTTCTGTTTTGAAAGAAAAGGGAAAAGATGTGTTCGTTTTTATCATGGAATTGTATGAATCTGTGGTACTCTGATTTATTTTGATGAAAAATTATTTTTAAATTGAAAGTTGATGTAAAACCAGAGTGAATACAGGGCTTTCAGTGCCTCATTGTCACTGCTAGTGATTTGCATCACGCAGATGACAAGATAAAGCTATTGGAGTAACGCCCATTTCATTCATCTTCTACATTCATAGCATCCATTCAGTTCATTGACAAGTCTTGGAGCAGTTCATGAAGCTTTTTTTGTATGGGCAACCAACCAAATCAGGAAGTCCTTAATTAACTGCAATTTCCTATTTCTTCCAGATCAGAAAACAAAGGGCTGTGGGCCTGAGGAAAAGTAAATAAAAACCCTGGATCACAAATTTTATCAGGATTTGTGTTTTGTTTATAACCATTGTTTTATCTAGCAGCATTGGGGAAGGCTGATGGAGGAGGTAAGGCATCTTTTTGAGTCCACAGTTCTCCATAGCGGTATGCCCGTCCCACTTCTGAAATGTTAATTTTAATAAAATAGATATTGTACAAAAAGAACCAATCCAGGCATGAGAAATGTAAGAAACACTGGATGCCATTGTTACCCTGAGCCATGTATGGTGATTAAAAAACAACGGCAACAACATTTTGAGCTTTCTTCAGAACAAAAAAGAAAAGAACAGAAAGAAAAGGAAAGATGTTTTTGATAGTTGAAGAATGTAATACTTGGGAAGTTTGCAGACTTAGCTGAGTGCAGTTTTAATCACAGATTGTTAAGAATCAGCAAAATATATTAAAAAGTGCAACAGTCTTTAGAGGTTTGCAGCAGTAAACCTTAAGGTGTTGCCTTGTATTATTTTACTTGGTCTGGCATTGGCTTTAGAATGTATTTTTTGTTAAGTGCCATCCAAGCAAGTGTTAATAATAGCATCTTAAATTAGAAGGTGGCTAGAGTTACTCAGTTATTCAGCCTGTTGAAGGATGAGGGGACATGACTACATTTATGCAAAAATCAAGTGACATTGGCCAGAATCCTATTGCTTGGCTTAGCTGAAGGAGCCAAGTTGGAACACTTGAAAAAATTTGGACATGTTACATTTTTGGATTGTGGTTGTCAGAATCCTATAACTAGCATGGCCATACTGGATGATGTAGTGTGGGAATTGTAGTCTAAAAATGTCTGGACAGCCTACACCATCATAGTGGCTGAAATCCTTTATTCTCTTGTGTAGAAGGCAAATGGCAAAATTTTCAGTGGCTTCTTGCTGGCAGTTAATGAGCTCCCTCAGATCCTTGAGCGTTTATGAAGTCTGTGGGTGCACATGTGTTAATCACAACTGGATTTCAGCCATTGATTGATTGGCATTGGGCCGGACAAACTTAAATATACATTAGCTCTGGACATTTCCCTGCTGTTTTTGTACAACAGAGAAAGGATAATGTTATCATAGAATGTTAGAATAATGTTAGTATTCAGTTGCAACATCATTTATTAAGCATGGAAGATTTCATCAAGAATGGAAATATTAAGCATTATAATTTCCTCTAGGAAATAACAAGAGGTACTCTCTTCCATATAAATGTATTTGATACTAAAGATGGGGTATTTGTATACGAACATCCCCATGCAGCTGGACTTAATGAGGGTCTGGGCCCTGGAGCCGGACCATCAACTCATGCATGCAGTGGCAACCTCGCTCATCCTTCTGATCACTCCCAGAGCGCTGCTTTCTTCCGACTCGGCTAGCCTCTCCAGGCAGGGAGAGGGAGGACGAGTCTACCTGCAAGGCTTCCAAGTGGCCAACCGAGCGGGAAGAGAGCAGAGCTCCGGGAGCGATTGGAAGGATGAGCGAGGCTGCCGCCGCTGGACACATGAGTGGATGGTCTGGCCCCAGAGGCTGGACCTTTGTTAAGTCCAGCTGCATAGGGGTATTTGTATACAAATACCTCCATCTCTACTTGATACCAAATATAAAGTTCTTGGATGAAAAAAAGGTACATCGTATTTGAGTACAGTAATTTGGGGGAAATGTGGCTAGATTCATACCGGTAGTAATCTCCAAAATCTCATTTATAGAAGAAACACAAATAATGCAGATTTTAAATTTGACTTGTGGATGCATATGTGCAGAACTGTACAGACAGAAGTTGAAAATGTGTTTGACTGTAAGTTACCTATGGACTCTTTAGACTTATTAGGTAAAGCTTAAGGTATCACTACTATTGGAAAAGGGGTGCTATGAATTAATTGATATACATAATATATTGTCCACTATTTTCATTCTAGCTGCACGTTATCTGAAATATAATGACTTATTTAGCTATTGGAAAAAGAGTCGATTTTCCTAGGTGAGGATAACTCACCCCATATTTTTGTATATCCTGTAATACTGGGGTGTGCGTATGTTTTTTTAAAAGTGATGCAAAGATTGTAAAACCTTATCTTTTTTCATGGATGCAGAATTTCACTTCAGTCACTTATTTATTCATCTTTTCTACTGCCATCAAGTGCACACATCATGCAGTTGCAGCCATATCTGTCATCTGGTAAACAAATAGTATATTAACTGCTGCAGTTCTTTAAAACTTTGCAGCATCTGGTGGACAAACTGCTTTTTTCAGGAAACTTTGGGGAGAAAGTCTACAGCTATGGCCTTTTATGATTTTTCTACTTGCTTATCTAGAAACTGAAGCCAAGATGCCTCATGCACTCGAACTAAGAAGCTAGACACAAGAAAGGGCACTGTAATGCCAAGATGGAATATTCATCCGTATCCTTATGGTTTTTTTTTTCTGGTCCTGAACTACAGGCCTTTTGCTTTGCTAGGTGGAAGGGTGTTGGCGCCATTGGATCTTTCACTTACTGTGCAAGAGGTGGCAGCAGTGTTGTGGTGGTAGAAAGTACAGGTGCTTATGCCATAAACATATAAGCAGGGTTCAAAAGTGTAGGCCACTAATTGGTCTATTATGAACAAATGAGGAGCAGGTCCTTTGTCAAGCCAATGGCTCTTAATTATCTGTTCAAGACCAAACTATTCTCAAATATTTTGCATTGCAGCAGCACAGCTTGTAAGAATATTTTGCTTCCAGTTACTGTAAGAATTACAGTGTAGCTCAGAGGAAATTACTTTAAAAGAAAAAGATTTACAAGGTCTTGTTGAACGAATTTAGGGTTGTTACATATTATTTGCATTTCTGCTTTTCATATTTTGTAGAAACAGAGTATCAAATTATCATTGTTAGCAGAATATCATTCCGTGATATCCTCTCTGCATATTCTTTGGCATATTTTAATGCATCTTCTCACAGTGTTTTCTTTCTTGAAAGCTGCACCATTTTCTAAGGAGAGTTTAAGTCTGTTGTTCCAGAAACCCTTGAGATCATTTCTGTGCATGGGCCATTCTGTCCTTATGGCTTCCCATAGAAGAGTTGAAGTAACACTGTGGTAGTTATTTTGCTTTTTAATTTAGCTTGTTTGCAGACAGGTAGGTGTCCTGAGGATATGTATACAGGTTCTCTTCCTCTTTAGTATCTTTTTCCCCCTGCAGCAATTCTAAGGGGATTTGCAAAATCAAGATCCCTGTCTGAATTTCTCTGTAGCTCCTAGCTTGTCTCCTGGCAGTTTGAAAATGAAAAGTGCATGTCTTGTGTAGGGGGGAATTCTGAGGATTCCCCCTGCCCCAAATCATGCTATTGGCAAAATATGAAAAAGTTACTTTTTAAAAATTGCAACTCCTGAAACCGGCCTCCTCACAATGTCTGGTGCACTCCAGGTGTTGTGGTTTAAGAAGATTTTTTTCCTAGTTTTTCAAATGTTTTTGAGTGTTCTGCGGTCCATTTCTGCTACATGGCTATGTATACAAATTCCTGACATCCTGCTACAACATGCGTTTCAGATGCCACAAAAATGCCTGAATCTGTATTCATTTATTTAAATCCCAGTTTTCAGAAGGAGGGACTCTCAGAGCTGCTTAAAGATCTATTTTTAAAAAGCACATATCAGTCTCTGCCCAGAATCTGCCTCAGGCCTACAATCTCAAAGAAACACACAAAAGGAAAAAGACGGGGCAGGAAGAGGAAACTGGCTTGTTTTCTTTAATGCACGCGAAAAGAAAACCAAAAGCAGTCTTTGCTAGTTGAAAACCTACATAAATCCCTACTGCTTCTGCTGCTGACTTTGTCTATGATCTTAAGAAGCCCAGTTGAGTCTTTCTAAGATGTCTAGATAACGGTACCTGTCCATTGACCGCCGATGCATGTCTCTCACCCCTCACTGCTATTCTCTTTGCATCTCTCCCTCCTGCATTGTGTCTCCAGCAAAATGCAGATCCTGGTGCGCAGTCTGTGGTAGCTTCTTCTCTCGTTGTGTTCTGCTCGCTGAGATATGAATTATTAATGGTGCATTAAATGGAGGCTGGCCAGGGGCCAGGGGATGGTGCTAATCAGAAGCTAATTGAGGAAGAAATGAGATACTGTTCCCAGTTACCCAAGCGTGTGGCGTACAAAGCCGCTGATTACCAAAGGTGACCCTGCTGGAGTGCCTGAGCTCTGGGGATGGCACAAAAAAAAATCCCAGTAGGAAACCCTGAATGCAACTGGATGAAACACTGCCTATATGTCCACCCACGCTCTGAAGCCCTGTGACCTTCTTTCCCGCCGCTTACCTGCAGGGCTTTCTTGAACCAGTGCTCATTGGGGAACTTGCTATTTAGTGTCCCAGATTAGAGCACAAGTGTTAACCACTGTGCCTCTGAGCAAGAGCAAAGTGCCTTTTCTTCACTACCAAATACTGACTACCAAAACATGCCTGGTATTGGAGATGAACAGTGAGGTCAGAGAGGATGACATAGCTTCCTCTCTAGTTTGGTTTATTGCACCTCGCTGTAAACAGAGTACTGCCTGCCTAGAGATTTTGACTTGCAACGTGGTGTGTTTTGATATTAAACCACCTGATAATGTCTCTGGACAGTGTGCAACACATCTTTAAAAATGCAAGCCGTAGGAGAATGACTGGAGACAAAAACAGGTAGCAAAGTTTCGGAAAACTATCTAGAATACCAGAAGAAAAAACTGCAGCAAAAGAGAACTGCTGAACATTAAAGGCAGTTCTTCAAATGCCTGGCAGATTTTAAAGTTCTTTATCGCAGCCTAAAACAGGGACGTGGTGGCGCTGCAGGCTAAACCGCAGAAGCCTGTGCTACAGGGTCAGAAGACCAAGCAGTCGTAAGATCGAATCCACGTGACGGAGTGGGCGCCCGTCGCTTGTTCCAGCTCCCGCCAACCTAGTGGTTCGAAAGCATGCAAATGCAAGTAGATACTGTAAATAGGGACCATCTCTCAGTGGGAAGGTAACAGCGTTCCGTGTCTAAGTCGCACTGGCCATGTGACCACGGAAGATTTGTCTTCGGACAAAACGCTGGCTCTATGGCTTGGAAACGGGGATGAGCACCGCCCCCTAGAGTCAAACACGACTGGACAAAAATTGTCAAGGAGAACCTTTACCTTTACCTAAAACAGCATAATGTGGGTGACAGGCAAGCCTTCCTAGTTGGGGAGGGGATATTCCACAGATTGGTGGGGGAGTGTGGAGAAAGGCTTCTTTCATATGGTGTATATTAACATATCCCACCCACCCACCCTCCCTGGATATGGGATTTGCTCAAAGAACCATTCTTTAGCACTCAGATTTTAAAAGAAAGCCCAGGTTTACTTCCCAATGATCAATCAGAAAACAAAGCACACTAAGTGCAAGATAGGTAGAGGAGGAAAAGCACATGCTCTGACAAATGTCTTTTGCCTCTTAAAGGAACACTGCTTCTAAATCCACATTCAGAAAATTACCCAGTTTTATCCTAAAACTGGAGTTATAGTATCCTCCCTTTGCTGCTTTTGTAATGTCTGGTTTTACTTACCTGTTTTCACTGGTGTACTTTGTTGACCCAAGAGGATTAAAAGCATATCCTATGAAGCCTTTAAACATTTCTGCATGAGATAAAGGTGTTGAAACAAGGGCTGGGAATCTATGGCTTTACCAATGCTGTTAGAGTTTATCTCCCATTAGCTCCAGCCAGTTTGAGCTCAGAGATTATAGAAGCTGGAGTCAAACAATATCTTGATTCCCCACCCTGATGATATCAAAGAAGCATCTTCCTTTCTTGTTGTTTGTGCTGTCAGCCTGCTGTATATACTTATTTTTCCATTCTAGCATCATGATTAGAGTAGAAGGTGGTATTTCAGTGCGTGGTAGTGGCTGCTCAAAACAAAGATATAAAATGAAACTAGGTTTCTTCTGCAGGGAAACAGTTATTTCTGGAGTGGCCAGGGAATCAGCCTGTGTGACATTTTCTTAGCCCTGAAGGCGAAGGTAACCTTCAGGAAAACAAGAGCATGTTGTTCTTAGCAGTGTCATATCTGAGAAGGGTGCAAAGGGAGGCAGGATGGAGAGCAATCCGAATAGCGTTGGCTCGGGCAATATTGCTTGAAATGATGTCCCTCCAAGCATGTGTGTATGTGTGTGTGCGCGCGCACACACACTCTGTCTTTACCTGCCTTCTCCTTGCCACATTGAAGTATAAAGATTTGCTGTATTCAACTTAGATTGCAAGGAACGCTGAACTGTACCTGCAAAAATTGAGGGAAGATATTTTATTGTTGTGGCTTCTCCCTCATACCTCCCCTGAAAGTTCTTCCCAAATAGCCTGGAGCCCCTGAAACTCTGCCTCCCTACATAGAAAGCTGTCTGCTCTGCCTCTTGGGTCTGGCCAAAGGGCAGGAACTACAGAAATACAGAGGCCACAATGCTGCCTGTTTCTTCAAAGCCGAATGCAAAGAACAGCATATGTACTCATATCAGATCTGTTTTTTCCTGGAACACAGTTCCTCGGGATTGTTTGTAAAACTAAAGCCATGATCTTAGATTTATAAAATATTAAACCAAGGACTCATTTACACTAAAGCAATAATTTAGCATATGTGTTGGTGTAAATTTGATTAAATCGACTCTGAGTCGCATGGCATTTGAACCACAGTTTGCTTTCCCTTGAAACAAACGTTTAATCCAGTCTACTTCTGAAGGTGTGAAGAGCTCTTTCACATTGAAGCATTAAAGAGAAGACTTTGGGAGATGTCAGGTCCCCAGTGAACAAAAGGGGCAGGAGCCCCTCCACCAGTCCTGACCAGTTGTGATCAGGTTCTTCATGTTTTGGTGACGGTTCCCTCATTTTGGCGGGAATAAGAGACAGAGACGATTTTAAAAATTCAACTGGTTCAACTTTATTAACTCCAGCGTCTAAATTAACTAGATCAAATGAGCCCAAGCAACTTAGTTCTGGTAAAGTTTTGTAACTTATAACTTTAGTCCCGGGAGTTAACACTTCACTCCTCACATTGGGGCTGGACCAAATTGCTCTCAGTCTGTCATTCTTCTCAGAGGGGTACTTCTGACTGCGCAAGCTGTCCCACAATAGGGGTGCCTCGCCCAGTCCCCTTCTAGAGGTGCAATGTTGTAAGAGGGACTGGGACGAATTGCTCTCCTCCCCCCACCTTGGTTGTGGGGTTAGACCACTGTGGTCCATTCTAGGAGAGCGGCTCCTGTCTTCTCTACTTTGGATAGCTCCAGATCTGGCAGCAATCCCCCGCCAGTCCTTAAATTGGGGAAGTCCTTGAAGAGATTACCAACCTTAATCGAGGCTTCCTCCTCTCTCTCTGTCTGTATAGCACAGCCTCTCGTCTCTCCCCTTATCTGCTCCATTTGAATACTGAATTCCCGTGTACCATCTCCCTCTTTTATAACCTCCTCCCATACTATCAAATCACGCTCCTCCTCTTCCTCCCCTTGATATTCTGACAAACACACCTCTATAGCCCTTCTTTCTGTCATCTCTTCTTCCCCTATAAGTATGCCTTCTACACATCCATACACTTCCTCCTGCAACTTTTTGGATGGAGAACGGCTCACTAACATTCTCTCTCACACACCGGTGAAACAGTATTCTTTCATTTTTGTTTGTTCCAACACTTCACAGAAAGCCGCTCAGTATATCCGATTTACCTCTATGGAATTCTTTAACACTGTCATAAACGTTGGCCTTCTGGCATTTGAATTTCATTCAAAAAGCTGCAACGATGTGAGGAGAACAAGCAAAGACCTGCCCTAGTGCAGGTTTGTTGTTTCACTATCAGCAGGCACAAATGGGTTGGGAAGGGTAGGCATGGAGGTCAACTGTAATGAAGTCTTCTGGCGTTATTGATTGTTATCAGGGAGAGGCTAAGCTTGCCTTTTTTTTCCTGCACTAGTCTGATAACAGCTGTCCTGAGTAAAAAATAAAAGGGACTAGAAGATTTTTGGGTATGGAGGAGAAAGAAACCAAAAATTTGTTTCTCCCCACAGTTGGGCAGCATCACTAGGAAGTAAGTAGCTACAAATAACTAGTTATGTCTAATTAATTCCTTTTTTTCCTGTAACCAGATACAACTATATTATATTTTCACATATCAAAGGATAATGTCACTCCTTTCGCAGGATGACTATAACTTTTAGTTACATTTAGAGTTAGAGCAATGTGGCCTCATTAGAGGATAGAAGAGAAATACCTCATTGGTTCAAGTGCTGCCACCTCATATTCTGCTTGTGGGTTTTGAGGTAACATGGAGGTTCTTATGGGAATACATCTTGTACCGCAGACAAGTAACTTCTAGCATTCAGATTTTACCAAGAGAAAACTAACAAAAAATCTGTATTCTATTCACTTCCAAGAAACACTGAGTTGTTGTTGTTGTTTTAATTATGATTCAAACTAATTATTTTTGGACCCTCAGACCTATTACTATAATTAACTTTTTTTTCACTGTAGCTCTTCAATTGTTGCTTATTACTATGCCTTCTATGTAAACAATACCAGTCCTGTAGAGAGGCCAAAATGTTCATTCAGAAGTAAGATGATTTTCTTTGTGTTTTTATGAGGTCTCTGTTTGTTGCTGTTCTCCGCTGGGAATTACTGTGGGGATGGAAACAAGGATGAATAATATCGAAAATAAGGATTTGTAACATGGGAGATGATGCAGAAGTTACATGATTTAATTTCTGAATCCTACGTATCTTCTCTTCTCCTAGGCTTCAAACCATGAAACTAGAACACTGACTTTTCTGACCCTAAAGATTTAAATTTTCAGAATAAAATGTCTTATTCTTAATGTACTTTGATTTTTAAGGTTTTGTCTAAATATTGGTTTTATCAGTTTTTATTCTTAAAATGATTTTGTAAGCTGTCTTGAGCATTGCCTTTTGGTGGAAAGGCTGGATTTAAATGTACAGTAGTAAATAAATACGTTGATAAATAATAACATCTGGAGTTTGCTGTGTGCATTGGTAAGAAAAAGTCAGCACAGGTTGAGTCAGCATGGTCATATCACTAGCCAGGCTGGATAGCTCTTTATTATTTAATTTATTTATTTAAAATGTTTATACCCCGCCTTCCTCTTCAAGAGCACCTAAGGTGGCTCTTTATTTGCAGTGATAAACAAGGAATGTCCCAATCCATCATCACTTTCAGAATGAGCAGCAGCACCAGCAACAGGGCTGGGTATTCAGGTGAGGGAACGATGGAAATGAGGTAGGGTGAATGAGGAAACCTCAGAACCCTCTTACATTTTAATTTGCCAAGTTGAGATACTGAGCAACATTCACATTAGATGATATTCCTACACCACAAACTTGAGTAGGAATTCTTTGTCCTCAGGGAAATCTACTTGTGTGAGGCAAAGGATCTGCTGACGTACAGCTCTGGTAACCATTAGAGTGGTGCCTCGACTTACGAACGCCCCTACCTACGAACATTTCGACTTACGAACAGCTCAAGCTGCAAAATTTTGCTTCTACTTGCAAACAGAGCTTCAATGTACGAATAGAAAAAGGCAGGGGGGAAAGGCGGGAAATTCAAACCGTTGGTGGCAAAGAGGCTGCTTCTTTGTAGCTCTTTCGCCCCAACGGTTAGGAAATGGGAGGCTCAGCCTCCCGGGCTTCCACCGCTGCAGCCTGGCCCCGGCTTCCACTTCCACCGCGACCGCTGCTGCCAGGAGGCACACCACCAGACCATCCCAGCTGAGCTCAGCCTCCCAGGTTTCCGCTGCCACAGCAGCATTGGAAGCCCGGGAGGCCTCCCGATGGAGCCAGCAACGTTGGAAGCCCAGGAGGCTGAGCCCGGCCAGGGAGTGAGTGCGATCAGAGGGGGCTTAGGACTGGTGAGGTAAGATGCTGCTTTTTGCTTGTTTTGGGTGGCTTTTGCAGGGTGGGTTTGGTCTGGAGGGGTTATGTTTCTGTGCTTTGTTATTTGTTTTTTGGTGAGGGTTTTGTTTTGTTTTGTTTTTTGCAGCCCCAGTGCGTTCCTATGGGGATTGCAGTGTTTTATTTTTAATTTTTGGTATTTTTTTAAATGCTGGAACACATTAATCTCATTCCCATGCATTTCAATGGGAAATGGTGCTTCGACTTAAGAACATTTTGACATATGAACATCTTCTGGGACGGATTAAGTTCATAAGTTGAGGCACCCCTGTATTTTATTGTTTAGTTGTTAAGTCATGTCCAACTCTTCATGACCCCATGAACCAAAGCACGCCAGGCCCTCCTGTCTTCCGCTGCCTCCCGGAGTTTGGTCAAATTCATGTTGGTAGCTTCGATGACATTGTCCAACCATCTTGTCCTCTGACATCCCCTTCTCATCTTGCCTGAGAACCATTATTACCAAAAGCTGTGACTTATTATCTCTTAAATTTCCTTTCATTTCTAGTGCAATGTCCTTACCCTGCTTTACCTGACTCACTAGACTTAATAGGTGTCTTCCAATGAACACAGTGGCCTGGCCGGGGCAACACATTTTACTACCTGAGACAAAGGACTGCACCCTTTTTCCATATACCAAAGCTGACTGCTATGGCAATTGTTATTTTGCTTTAATACTCTTTACAGAAGAGCATCTTTCTGATATATGAGGATAATGGGCTAGCTCATGCAGAACAGGTTGTGTAAGCTTGCAGAGTTTAGAAAATTTATTCCAAAAGGTAATTAAATGCATTTACAAGGCCTCCCAAAACATTTAGCTGCCATTATATCTGCAGTTTTAAGTAGTAACTCATTACTTTCTCATTATTTAAACATGACTATGGAGGTTATGTTTTGAAGCACCTGAATGCTACATGCTACTGCCCTGTAGTTCACAAATCACCTACATAGTGAGACTACACACCTCTGTAAATGTAAAAGAAACTAGAACAGTGGTTAGAATCCTTTTATCATAAGTTACGCTGTCCAACTCTGGTGACATCATCAACCACAAGCATGCTGTGGCCATTTGGGAGGAATTAAAATATTCCCATCTCTCTTCCAAGTTCCAAAGATCCCTTCTGTGAGCTGCAGAATGGGACAAGGAATGGTTTAAATCCAGAAAATCACCTCCAATTGTCCCAATTACCTAACAGGGTAACAGAAGGGTACACAAGACTAGGGATCAAATCAAACATTGAAGAAAATGCATATTTTCATCTATTACAACATTTTTCCTCTGGGCACATAAGTCCTTCAAAGAGCAGTTAGACTTGCAAATGAAGCACATGTTTGCCTCTGAATGACAAAACAAAGCAAGCTAATGCGCATGATAAGGACTGAGGCAGGCTTCAGATAGAATAAACACACATCTTTTTTTTGTTGTTGTTCTTAAAGGAATTCGTCTTGAATGACTTGCTGACTTCGTCTTCCAATTTGGACCTCAATGTGAATATAGAGCAACCTATGTTTAATGTTGAAGCTGTGTGATAAATCAGGCATGGGAAGGGGAATCTGGCAATACTACTGAGAAAGGGTGTTTTATCGGCTTAAGGGAGCAATTTTAATAAGACAGAAAGTCTGGGCCGGAGAGGTTATCTTCTATCCTTCAGGGCTGCTGAGGGATCTGATCCCATCTTGCTGCCACAGCTTCCTTTCAAGTTTAGGATATTAAAAGGATCAAGTCCTCTCTCTTGGGATTGGAACCAGACAAATGTGTTACTTGGAATGATGTTTCCTTTGTATCTGCAAGCTAGTTGAACATTAGACCTGAACTTGTATAGAACAAGTTTTCATTAAGTAACTTTATTCAGCTGTCATGCATCTTGCTAAGGGAGGGGAGATGTTGGCATGGGATTGAGCTCCTGTTGTGAGCATGCAAAATTAAACTCACATTCTTTTCTCTCCCTCCCATTCAATCTTTCAGGCTTACTGTTCTGTGAGTGTGTGTCACACACGCAGAATAAGATTGCTGCTGCTTGCATAAATATTTATACAGCTGATGTTCTTCCAAATGTAAAGTTTTATCTGGAATTTCCATTTTGGCGATAAGTGTAGATAATTTATTTATAATTAATGAAGACCTCAAGTCCCATCTTTGCAGAGCCTCGGAGCTTTCATCTATAACTGGGAGGAACAGCAGCCTTTTCAGAATACAGCTTTCCTTATCAACATTGCCGCTTAATTTTGCTTTACCCATTCTACAAATGAATGTTCTGTAATTTACCTTAGCATCAGAGGGCTGCAAATACCTTTGAAAAGATTAACCATGCAGGGAAATTAAAAGGGTGTGTGTGTCCTCAGAAAAGACCGACAACCTCTCTAGCTGACACACCCATGACATCTCTCCTCCTCGTGAGGTAGTGTGCAAAAATGGGTCTCTCTGCTGCCCCTTTGTTTTTGGCAGGTCTTCCGTAGTACAACTTCCCACACCTGTGGGGCACAGCTGATAAGAGGGACAAGAGTTGGGGAGCTTTTCAGATGGTAATATGTCCTGCTTTCCATACTTTAAAATATCACATAATAAGCCAGCCTTGCTGCATTTGGGGGCTTTGGCTCTACCCCAAAACCAAATCCTGGCCCTTTGATGTCACTCTTTGACATACTGTAATCTGTCATTATTACTTAACGATACATAATAGATGGATCTTAGCAGGTGCATTTGCTATATGATAGATCTTAAGTAAAGGTAAAGGTTCCCCTTGACATTTAGTCTAGTCATGTTCGACTCTAGGGCACGGTGCTCATCCCCGTCTCCAAGCCATTGAGCCAGCGTTTGTCCGTAGACAGTTTACATGGCCAGCACGACTAGACACAGAACGCCATTACCTTTCCACCGAGGTGGTACCTATTTATCTACTCGCATTTACATGCTTTCGAACTCCTAGGTGTGACAACCCCAGACCTACTGGGATAGGCCACAGTTTCACTAAGCTGCCACCAACCATTCCCTGTAAGGAGTCACACAGACCAGGGATGGATTTTTAACTAACAAAGGAATAAGGTTTATTTAAATAACACACAGGGAAAATAAAATGATCAAGTGAATAAGATACAGTAACGTGGCTTAGTCTCAATCATACATACACCAGTTTGGTTCACACAGAACACCTTTAAATAAAGCACAGACCCTGAACCTATCAGTTCTGGCTAACCCTACAGACACCTGAACCTATCAGGTTGGTACTGACTGACACACAGTAGTACCCTGTCTGACACACAGACTCCCACACCAGCTTCTTCTCTCAGCTCTCCTCCAGCTTCTCCTTCAGCTTCACACAAGCTCCACATATATATACAGTACAGCCCCTCCTCCTGATGTCCCGCCTTCCACTCCCCATAGGATGGAACTTTCCCTCCAAACCCATGACAGACAGGTAACATCAGTGCTGTATGTAACACTAGGTTGGCAGGAGCGGGGACAAGCAACAGGAGTTCACTCTGTTGCGTGGATTTGATCTTATGACTGCTGATCTTCCGACCTTGCAACACAGATGCTTCTGTGGTTTAACCTGTGGCGCCACCACATCCCTCTATACAGAATACAGCAGCTATACCACCATCCTCTTATTCAAGAGAGGGCACTAAGAGATAGACTCTGAATACATATTATTGTTGCAGTGAGATGATTTGCTTAGAAAATTTGTTTAATCCTTTTAAATTCTTTGAAGAAAACTGTAAAAGAAACTTTTTATTATTTAGTGGCAATGAAAGCCAATGGAATGGAAGAGGAAAAAATATTCACTCCCTTCTCATACTTCACTGTTGATCTAGGTTCTTAACACATGCCCAGCAATGTTTTGGGTGAACCAATTTTTTTTTCAAAAAATACCATTCTAAGCCAGAAAAATAGGAAGACCCCCCCCCCACTCAAAAAAAGACCCACTGAGGGCTGAACACAGTGTCCCGGTCCACCCACTCAAAACAAAAATCAGATATATTTAGGATTAGCAGTAATGCAATCTGTTAATTGGAGAAAATATTGAAATATTTGATTGATTGATTGATTGATTGATTTGATTTGATTTGATTTGATTTGATTTGATTTGATTTATATCCCGCCCATCTGGCATATTCTACCACTCTGGGCAGCTACCAACAAACATATATTCATTAAAATAACACAGAACCATTGACATAATCAATAACAAGAACAGTGCAAAAAATATAATAAATAATAAATATCAAAAAGGAAAAGAGTTAAGTGCTGACAGGAGGGAAGCCCTGGGTGTACATCCATGTTTTTAGTTGGGTTTTAAATGTACCCAGCGTAGGGGCCACGCAAATCTCCGGAGAAGGTTATTTCAGAGGCGAGGAGCCACCACCGAGAAGGCCCGGTTTCATGTCTTTTCCCTCCGGGCCTCCCTCGGCGTCAGGCTCCTCAACCTCACCTCCTGACTGTAATTGTGGAAGAACACAGGTCAGGCAGCAGGACAAAATGCCTGTCTGGTTGCACCTTTTGCCAGGCGGAGAACATGTTGGCAGGGATAAGTTGTTAAATGGCTTTGCAAGGACTGTCAGCACCTAAAGGAGAGGATTGTATTCCATGAAGATTCACCCTGAAATAAATCTGACAGTTCTAAAGATATCATAATTGTTATGTGGCCCTATCATAAACTCAGATTATGTTTGCCAGTCATGGGCAACAAATAGTTATTTAATTTTTGCTTAAGAGAGGTTCTTGCAGGGTTTTCTACTTCATCTGCAATATGCCTTTCTTTGGATATTCACTTCACTTGAGTGTGTGAACAGTACCATTTTCTGTTCTGTCTCAGGCAGCAGAATGATTTAGACCAAAGACTAATTCAGGACTACTGGACATGTGAACATTTTTAAATGATCTTATCATCTTACATAGGCTTTTACAAGTATTAGTATAATACCATATTTCTGGCTCTGCTTTTACCTTTTTTTCTTGACATTTGCTGAAAGGGAAGACATTAAATTATCTGGTTTTCTCTACATATACTCCAAGGTCATCCATTAGTCAGCAAAGGCCCTTAAGCTTTTGAATACATCCTCTGCACATATTGTCATCTCATAATATCAACTAAAACAGCAACAACACAGCCTGCACTTAAGCCCTTGGAAAAATTGAGAAGCATCATAATAGAAACATGGATGAAACAAAAGAGAGCCAGAAGCTGAAATCCTATACCTGTTTTTCTGGGGGGGGGGTAAAGCCCCATTAAACTCAGTCTACCTCTGAATAGGCACTTACTCAGGTTTGTGCATTTAATGATAGACACAGATATGATTTTTTTTAAAACTCTTTTTTTTCCAGCAAGTTGCAGTCTTGCAGCTTATTCTCATTCACTCTTGTATAAGCTGGTTGGATATAACCCTGTAGGGTTGTCATATTTTGTTTGCAAGATACTGGCGTGCTCAGAAGAGTATACAAAAGCACATCATAACTTTTCCTTTTAAGTTTAAGGGGTAATCTCAAAGATAAGCACCCTTCCATGCTGGAACAAATGTTTTACAAAAAGCTTTCTGATCACACGCAAAGTGCTTGTTTGCTTACTGAAGATAACTATTTCCTTTTAATTCCTTTTGAAAACAATTTGCTGTTTTTAAATACCAGTCTATAAAAAATGGCCATGTAATACAAAAACATCATGGAAAAATCAGCACCCATGAACACTTTTCATCTTTTTTTCCAAAATGGTGAATGTTCTCTTTAAAAAATGCACTCCTTGCACTCTCTTGTTTTAGCAGCTGGAGAGCATGACATCCCTGGTACATTCTTCTCATTGGTGAGCAATCTGAGCTCAATGCCCAGGCAGAGAAGGGGGTGAAGGACAGCTTACCTAGGTCTGCTGTCAGGGCCGGACCAACCTGAATCAATTTACTGCCAGAGCTGAAAGACAAGATGGCATCCACCTGTCTCTCCATGCACATACTGACTAGACTGATGGTTGAATCTTGCCTCAGTTGATGGCAAGATAATAGCATCTTCCATCATACCTGAGGCCAGAAATCTATACTGGATGCACATAACTCTGTCTTCCAACACCTTGCTGCTTCTCCTCAGCTCCTCTCTTCTACCGTCTCCCCCCTGAGGTCGCTGCTGCACTATATGAAACAAGCTTGTCCCAGAAAATGCCTGGGCAGCAAGCCTGAAAGCAGTGGCATCTGGTGACTCCAGTGTTGGGAGTGCTGTGAATCCATTCCAGGTTAATGTCTGCACTTTACAGGAAATATCCAAGGTGCTGAATATTATCCCCAAAATAGGTTCAGCACCTTGGATAACTCCCATAATGTGCGGACTAATCCCTAGAGTGGATTCACAACACCCCTAGGATTGGAGTTATCACTATCCATCACTGCCTGAAAGACTTGTACATAGCATTACCGCCTCAGCGGCATCTCATTCCCTGGGACTTGAGGACCAAAGCCTAAGTCATAGGAATATTATAAAGAGTGTGCTCGTGTAATGTGCTAGAAAGTGGATCCTTCAGCTGCAATTGCAAAATAGTGTACATGATAGACAATGTAGAAAAACATTTATGACTTTGAAGGCTGGCAGAGTAATGCTACCAAGAGTCTGCCTTCCAGAGGCTGTTGGGAGAGATCTGCAGGCTGGGGGTTATGATGCACATAAGGAAGTGGGTACATTGCTAAGAAGAAAGGAAACACTGGTTTCTAAATCAAAGAGTATACAGTATTTGGATCTACTCGTAGATCTCTGTCTCTGCACTATGACAGGATGGACTCCCAAACCATTTCAGGTTATGTGCCATAACGTTGCCTCTGACTTATGGCACTCCTATGAATGAGAGATCATCAAAAGGTCCTGTCCTCAAGTTACCAGGTTGTTAATGTCCTATTCCCCTGAGATTTCAGGGACAACACCTAGGACTTTTGAGGCATGAACTCTGGAATGTGGATCAGGGCCAAACCTCATACCTAGAAACTCTAATATAAATCATACCCATATTTATGTGCAATTTCTAGATTTTGTAGAAGTTGTTGGCAATGGAATAGAACAAGTATCAGCTCAGCCACATCTCCAGAAGAGAAAAGAGACATGGAGTGGGTAAGGAAGTATATTTGTGTATGTGTTTGTAGAGAGATGGAAGAAGGTGTGCCATGCTATATGGCAAACTTTCTCAAAGACTACAAGTTTCAGAGTTCCAGTATATGCTAATCATCTCTAGATCATATTCTGCACCGTTCTAAATGGCTGCCGGCATTCCCCTGCCGTGGAAACCTATTCTTCAATGACTACAATAGCAGCTTGATGACTTTCATTTTTACAAAAACAAACACCCACACGAACAACAGGGTGAGCTGAAGCAATTGGTTTGTCTCCAGCATGTGGGTGGGAAATGGAGGATAGAAGGTTTGTTCATTCAGAGAGGCCTGCTGTCCATAGCAACAACAGCCTGGAGTTCTACACTTCTGCTGGGAACCATCAATGGAGGTTCAATTTGCCTTGCTGAGCAGTATGTCTAGGAAGTGCTGGTAGAAATCAAGTCAGAATAGCAAGATCAAGGCACTCTTGATGGCCTCTCCATCTGCAAGACTTGAGTGCTAAAAGATGGGAAAGGATGCAAATGAACACAGACAGCAATTCAGTATTTGATATTTCTAGGGGGGAAAAGTATATCCACTGCTAGAAAGCTAAAACAAAAGCCTTCGCGAATACATTAAAACAAAAGTGCTTTGATGTATGCTAAGTATGAGGTTTTGGCAGGGCGCAGGCATATATGCGAGCATGCACACATTTTTTTGTCTTCTATCTACCTTGCCTCTAGTCAAGCAGGGTTTTTTGTGTGTGAAAACAATGGGGAAACCTGCCCAAATTGTTTTATCAAAAACAGCCTGTGTGTACATTCATCACAAACAGTGATGCCTGCTTTTCATACGAAAATAACTCGTATAACTCCAACCCAGTGCCTTCTCTGTGACTTTAGCTCCACCAACCCTGCACAGCTTGGCTTCTACAGAAGCAGAGTTTGGGAACCGTTGATTTATTGCACTACATGAGCCATGCGTTTTGCTTATACTATATATCTGGAACTATAGCCAAGTTATTGTACCTCAGAGATTCTGACACTAAAGTATCAAAATGGTCAATGCACAAAGACTCCAACCTCCAGTTAATATTTCCATTTTACAGGTGAAGAAAACTGAGGCCAAGAGATTGGCACAAGACTGACCATGGAAGAGTTAGGGGGTTTTATATCCAATTTTGCTTTCTAATATTAAAAACTGAATATCAGAAACCCTAGAGAGGATATATATTGGAGACAGGGTTGCAGCTTTTGTCAGAAGTAAGCCTTACGGCTTTAATGGGAACTCTCCCAAGATAAATGTCTATAAGGTTGAAGTCTTGGTTGAGCAATCAGTTTAGACCAGAACGAGAGAATGCATAGCATTGAACTCTCATCAGTCCTACCAACTGGTCAGGAACAAGAGTTATTTTCTGAAATATCTGGAGAACCATGTCTTCTACACCCGTGCTTTAGATGGAACTGAAAGAGAATATGAAAGAGAATTCTTTTTTAAAAATGTGTATAATTCTGAAGACATGTTCATGAAACAGAGGGTGAGAAGTCACAATACCATGCCATCCTACCAGACCTCTCTTGGAGCCATGGTTCCAGTTCTGGGCATCCCAGTTTACTAAAGGTATCAACAACCTGGAATGGGTCCAGAGAAGGATGAGAATATTGTTGAGGTTCCTAGGGACCATAGAAAGGTTTGGAGAACTACCTATGTTTAGAGTGGACAAGAGGTGTTACGAAAGCCATCTCTCAATATTTATGGTGATGCCATACGGAATCTGAGTCATAAATAACGGAAGAACTTTGTATTGTGTTGCTTAGGAGGATGGCATCAGAGTCTATGGGATTAAATCTTTCTTCAAAAAAAAAAAAGATTTAGATTGAGGTAGACTGTGTGGTCCACAGGCAACAAGCAGCCCCCCCCCCTTGATAGTGGGGAGTCAAGTTCTTGGCCCCTGGTGCACCACCCCAGCGCTAATTTAGAGTAAACACTAACAACTTCATAATAGTACGAGCTATTCAACAGCGGAGAAGTCTTCCTGAGGAGGTGGTGGAATCCTTTGTGTTTGAGGTTTTTAGGCAGATGCAGGATGTCTACCTCTCTGTAGCAGTAAATTTCCCACACTGGGAGGTGGTTGGACTAGAATACATTTGATGTTCATTCCAAGTCCCCTCACATCAGAGACGATGCCACTTCTGAGGAGATGCCTGCTGTGGCATCGGGGCGCATCACCTGAAAATAAAAGGAAAATGTTGCTTTCAGTCAGGACTAGTATTCATCTGAAATGTACTGTATGCAAATTTAATTATTCTGTTCTACTATCATTTCAGTGGTTAATTAACTGTGCTGTTTTAATAGTGTGGGAACTTGGGTTAAAAATGATGATCTCCTACCTGCTGCTATCTGGAATGGAAAAACAACATTCTCACCGCCTCTTCTGCTTCAGATCCTGCATGGCATACTAAAGTTGGATTTTTCAAATGGAGGTGTATTGATCGACAGTCCCCTTGTACAATAGTTACTGATGTCTGCTTTAGAGCTGTGATAATGGCAGCAGCACTGCAGGCAGCCTGTTTGGTGGCATTAATTTAGGCTCCTAAATGAGTTGGGAGTGTTCTCCTTCCCTTGTTGGCTTGAGTTCATGAGCTTCCCCTCTGGTTGATGTAGATTTCAAATTGTGATGGGTTGTATTGCTTCCTGTTCTTAAAGAAATTGCAAAGGTTATTAAGCTGCTGACAACACTCGCTTTCAACAAACTATATGACTCAACCAGCAATTAGGGGCTTAGTGGCACGTGCAGTACAGGAAAAGCAGCTGACTTTAGCTTACTGGCCACATCTGAGCATCAGATACTGGAGAGAATAGAAACGGGAGGGGAGAGATCACTGCCTGGTGTAAGATTTAATTGAATAGATGGGTGGATGGGTTTGGGGGAGGCAAAGGTAATTGAGAGACTCCCAAAGAGTGAGTATTTGAAGATAATTGGCCAAATTTATGTTGCAAGGAGTCCTTCCTTTAGCATTAAATGAATTCTGTGTTTCCTTCCCAATGACCAATCACAAAATAAGCAAGCTAATTGGCAAAGTAACGGAGGTGTGAAAATATCCTACTTTTGCAATCAGATGTTTTCTGTATTTAAAGAATTCCTTTTCCTAATAATGGACTACCTGTGATGTATACTGTGGCTGAAAAAAATTCCCTTTTTTCTGGATAATTTACTATTATTTACTTCAACAACAACAACAAAAGAGCAAAAAATGATGTTGTGGCATCTTAAAGATCACTTGCTTGCTTGCTTGCTTGCTTGCTTGCTTGCTTACTTACTTACTTACTTACTTGTTGTTGTTGTTCAGTCCTTAAGTCGTGTCCAACTCTTCATGACCCCATGGATCACAGCACACCAGGCTCTCTGTCTTCCAATGCCTCCCAGAGTTGGGTCAAATTCATCTTGGTTGCTTCGATGACACTGTCCAGCCATCTCATCCTCTGTCGTCCCCTTCTCCTCTTGCCTTCACACTTTCCCAACATCAGGGTCTTTTCCAGGGCGTCTTCTCTTCTCATGAGATGGCCAAAGTATTGGAGCCTCAGCTTCAGAATCTGTCCTTCCAGTGAGCACTCTGGTTTGATTTTCTTCAGAATAGATAGGTTTGTTCTCCTTGCAGTCCAGGGGACTCTCAAGAGTCTCCTCCAGCACCACAATCCAAAAGCATCAATTCTTCAGCGGTCAGCCTTCTTTATGGTCCAGCTCTCATTTCCATACATTGCTACTGGAAAAACCATAGCTCTGACTATGTGGACTTTTTGGCAAGGTGATGTCTCTGCTTTTTAAGTTGCTGTCTAGGTTTGTCATTGCTTTCCTCCCATCAGTGATCATGGAGCCCAAGAAAGTAAAATCTGTCACTCACTCACTCACTCACTCACTCACTCACTCACTCACTCACTCACTCACTCACTCACTCACTCACTCACTTACTTACTTACTTACTTACTTACTTACTTACTTACTTACTTACTTACTTACTTACTTACTTACTTACTTACTTACTTACTTACTATTGTCTTTGGTTTTGCTGTACCTGTGCTAGAGCCAGTGTGATAAAGAGGTTAAGAGTATTTGACTGGAATTTGAGAGATGCAAATTAAGTCATACCAAGCCATGAAACTTAATGGATGGCCTTCAGCCAGTCACTTTTTTCAGCTTGACTTTTCTCGTGAGGCTGTTGAAAGGATGATGTAGAGAAATAAAATTTCATATACCACCTTGAGTTCAGTGGGGAAATGGTGAACTATATAGCTCAGTGAGTTAGATAGCAGGCCATAGAGCCAGCCGTTGGGGATTCTGTGCCTCCCTAGCCTGTCCCACACTGCCTAAGGGCACCCCAACAAGAAGGGGGTAAACCACTTCTGACTACTCTCTACTTGGAAAACCCTGAAAAAGGGTTGCCATAAGTCAGAATTAACTTGATGGCACACTAATGATGATGATGATGATGTGTTTTACTTCTGGAATGTGTGTACTCCTGTAGCGGGATGCCAAGTTTTGTTAACGTGCCTGCACATTACTTTTCACAGCATTGTAGAACTTGAGATGGCAAAGCTTTTTCTGGCATGTTATTGAAGTGTAGAGAAAACATTAATCAACCATTTTTAATAGACTACTTTAAGGGACAGAGCTTTTTTCTGAGTGATGTAATGTCTTTATGGACCTTCACTCTTGCCAAATTGTACAATAATTACCCATTACTGTGGGTAGGCTTTGAGATATTAACACAGTTAGCACATACTCAGAGCTTAGAAATGTTAACTTTTTGGACTACAGCTCTCAAAATGCCTCAGGCAGGCTGCAGGGGAGGGTGAGGTGTCTGTGAGTTCTCAAAAAAAGTAACTTTAACAAGCTCAGTACATATCACATACCTCTAAGCTGCAAGAACATCCAGATGCATCATACTTAGTTAGCTAGGTTTGGATTTCTTTTGAAGGAGGTCATTGGAAGATTCTTAGCATTCTGTTCTATATAATCTTTTCTATCTTACTGACAGAAAACAGTAATGAACAACTAAAACACGAACAACTAAAACAGTAATGAACAACTAAAACATGAACAACTAAAACATGAACAACTAAAACAACTTTTAGTAAAAAGTGAAATGAATACCAATGCAGGACTGTGGTTGAACTTTAAGAGGGTAAAAATAATGACTGCAGAAGAACTACACAACTTCTTTGTTGGCAATGAAGAAATAGAAATAGTTAAAGATTTTGTATACCTTGGTTCAGTCATCAATCCAAATGGAGACTGCAGTCAAGAAATCAGAAGACTGAGACTCAGAAAGGAAACAATGAAGGAAGCAGAAAATCTCACTGGAGACCAAGACCAAGGTCATCTAAACTCTTGTATTTCCAGTCACCATGGATGGGTGTGAAAGCTAGACAGTTAAGAAAGCTGACAGGAAAAAAAAAGATTCATCTGGAATACAGTGTTGGAGGAGAGCTTTGTGGATATGCTGGACAAGCAGAAAGATGAACAAGTGGGTCCTACATCAAATCAAGCCAGGAGGCAAAAATGGTGAAGCTGAGGTTGTCCTACTTTGGGGACATCATGAGAAGACATGATTCTCTGGAAAAGACAATGCTGGGAAAGGTGGAAGGCAGCAGGAAAAGAGGAAGACCAAATATGAGATAGACTGATGCCCTCAGTAAACCAGACTTGAGTTTACAAGGACTGAGCAGGGCAGTTGAGGACAGGACATTTTGGAAATTGTGATTTCATCAGGTCACCATAAGTCAGAGATGACTTGATAGCGCAGAACAACAACAACAAATACACAGGTTTGTGTACTGAGGGCAGAGAAAAGCACAGCTTAAGTGTTCCAATAGCCAGCCAAAGTCCACCTCTCCCATAATCAGATCTCAAGTTGGCAACACTGTCCTGCTATGGGGTGCTTCACCTTTGCAAGATGAGGTGATTCACGCAACCCATGCAGGCACCAGGCTGCCAAAAGCATGAAGAATTCCTGGACCCTCAGATCTAAGCTCCCTGGACCTTCTGTGCCCTCCTCTCATAAACTATCTCTTCAAACTGAAATGCCTAGTTTACTTCATGATCTGTACCTTAGCCTGCTGGGGAGAAGGCGCACCCCCTTCTCTGATCAGTTTGCTTAAATCTGGTCAAAACTGCCGGCCAAACATCATTCCTTTTCTAAAAGCAAAACTACAGGTAGTATGTTGTCATGGCAACTAAAAAGTTAGACAATTGCTTTTTGATATAGGATTATTTTGGGCATCATTCTGAATAGGGCGAAATGATTAGCTAAGGAAACAGAATCCCTTCCCCCAACTAAAGCTGAGAAAAGCCGGATGAATGTGTGTGGAACGATATATTGTCCCACACTGTCTGCTCTGACTGAGATGTACGTAGTCTCCCTGGGGTGGTGATATGGTGACATTGGGGGCTGTGCTACACCATTGCTCATTTCTGTTGAGGTGACATAAGCAGAACAGTCATAGGCATGGGGGCAGCTATCCTCCCCCAATATGAAGCCACCCACTGCTATCTGTCTATATTGCTTGCAGCTTATTTTATCAAAATATCTAACACCTATTGATACTTGCACTTTGTGATTCTAGGTGTTTCTACCTTTGTAGTTTTTAGCTACACATTTCAATGTAGATTGCTGGGTCTTCTGAATTCCTATAAGGAAGTGGGGCAGGGAGTTATAATTCAAATACATCAAATCATGTTTTTATAGATTTTTGGGTCCACGGCTCATGAGCCTGGCTGCATGTGCTCGTCCTAAGTGCTCCTCATTGGCCCCATCTGCGCCTTCTTTTCAGGCAGAGTAGCTCTACTTGCAGAGTTTTCTTCTGTTAGCTTACCTAGAGTGTAGTACGGTCACATTTTATATGGTGGTGGCATATGTGTTGTTCTACTACTGTAGCAAGACTTGAGCCCAATCTTGCAACTCTTCAACTAGCAGATCCTCAGTATAGTATTCTGTTCTATGGAATTATTATTAATTGTCTTATTGTAATTACAAGGAGATGAGCAATTAATTAAAGGCAGAGAGAGAGTTTAAACAGTTGGCAACTCCTCCTCCCATTCTGAAATCACATCATATAAACACAACATTTGAGGTCGGACACAGAATTAATCTTCCCCACCAATTTCTCTGTGGGATGCTCACATCCTATATTTCAGATATATTGGTACAAATTGAGGAATTTCTAACCCATTTGCTGTTTTTTATTTTGGTTTTGTTTTACTGCTAAAACACCAAATTAAGGAAGTATTCATTTATCTGCTTTTGGCCAGGGGTGGGAATGGAGCAATGCTGGATGGCAGCTCCACACGTCTGCTGTTTAAAATGGCCGAGGGACAAGCTTACTTGCAAATAAAGCTGCTTGTGAAGAATGCCCCTGCTGTTTCTAGTAAGAACCTGAAGCTGTTCTCTGCCAGCAAACATCCTCCTTGTTGTTCTTTTCACTTCTGAGTACCCTCTATCTAGAAAAAAAAAACCTGAAAAGAGTCACTATAAGTCAGAATAGACTTGATGGCACAATTATTTCATCTATCCATAATTAGTACAGGGACTGCCACAGCTGACCTCTCAGGATAAAAACAGATACAGTATAAGAAGAGAAGTTAGAGTGGTTTCTGCATCCATAGGGTGAAGGTAACGTCATCATGTCTAAGGCCATAGATACACTTTTAGGAAGGACCTGATTCAGAGTAACTTCTTTTGTTTCACATGAGGCAAGCCGTACTGCAGCTTTAAAAAAAATGTGCAGTGGTACAATTTTAACCATACCAGGGCTTCTATCCCAAGCGGTCAAAGGTGGAGCTTCTGAAACTGCCTTCCAGACAAGAACAATGTCCCTGCCCAGCCACTGCACTAGCTGGTTGGGGACATTGCTTCTGCCAGGGGAGGAAGCATCGCCAGTGGCTCCTTTTCCCCCACATGGCAAGTGAGTGAGGCTGCCCTGATGGTAGTGTCAGTCGCAGCAGGAAGCTTCCCAGTGCTGGTCAGGCAGTCTTATAAATGTTTTCAAATAACACATGAGATAGGACAGACATTTGTTGTTAAGTGCAATCAAATCAGAATCGACTGATCAGTGACCCTAATAAGGTTTACAAAGTAAGTGAAGTATTTAAAGAGTGGTTTTACCAATGTCTCCCCTCCCACCAGTGAGTTTTCCATGGCAGAGCTGCAGAATTGAACCCAGTTCTCCTGAGTCCTAGTCCATTACTCTGTCCGCTATACCACAGCTGGATATTTCATCTTAATACTGCAGAGCTGGAAAGGACCCTATGGGTCACTGAGTACAGCCCCTGTCAAGGAGGCACAGTGGGGAATTGAACTTTCAACCTCTGGCTCTGCTTCCGGATACCCAGGCCACTGAGTTATCCAGCAGTTCATGATGGTCAGCATACTAGTAAATTCAATGTAGATACCAGACTTCTACATCATCCCCTACTTCAGTTTTGTTCAGGTTACTAGCCTTAAAAGACATCAGAGCAAGGCACTTTTCAAGTATACTGCATTCAAAAAATGGATATACAGTATTCTCATTTTCATGTTTAAATTCAAGCTGCCCTTGCTCCCATTTTATTGAGTGTATTTTAAAAACTGCCAAAACTATTTTGGGTTAGGGATGCAAAAATCTCTCTTTCTCAGTTTTACTGCATTTCTTTGAATCTCATCTGCATTTTCTTCCCAGCCTTGTTTTATGTCAGATTGTGAGCATTTATGAAGGGGATTTTTACATGGAGATTGGTGTGTGTTTTGATACATACATTTCCTAATATGTGCATTAGTTGAGGAATGTGCACATTTGTGGTTCACTTAGAAAAGAAAACACACCCAAAAAAGAATCTGCTACTTGCCACTTCTCAATAATAGTAAACTACTGATGCACACTTTTGCTAATACTGTACTCTTTCAGATTACAAATTGGAGCAATTCATGTAAAGGTTTGGTTATTACTGCATGTTATCATGTAGAAGAATACAGCAGGCTGGTATGGTAAGCTTATAGCTACGAGTAATTACTCGAGAGTCCTCATGATGAGGCCAAAGGAAAAACTTGAGTTTATTATTCCCAACAATCCATTCAGAAGAAAACAGAAGAAAATTTAGATTTGAGAAGAGAAGCAGTAGTCCTTACAGATGGCTTCTGTGGATATAACTTTATGAAAGCCAACATGTAAGCATCCTTGAGCCAGGCCCTCCATTTCAAACAAACATGAACAAAGAAAAGCATTTCCCTGCAGAAGTGATACAGTGTCAACAATCTATAATTGGCCACTTACAGAAAAGAAGTGAACAAGATGCCTAATCCTCCCGGACAATTTATCTGGATTCCTCCCTCTCACCCTCCACTGTTTATTTGAAATACAGTACTGATGCACTTGTATTAATAAATGGAGATTTCTTTCCCACACGTACCCCACCCAGAGGACCTGACTGGGGAATTTGGTTTGTGCAGTTAAAGGCACCACTCAATTGATTCTCTCCAAAGGCAGATGTTCCCCATTCAAGCTCCAGTACACTGACAAGCTTCTCCCCACTCCCCAGGAGATCCTTTTGAACCAGACGTTTGTGCTTCTGTTCAAAGAAATAAAAGTGTCTCCATCAGTTTCGCAGAAATACACTTGCATACTTGCTGCTTATGGGTGTCCAGAATGCCAAAGGAGGGTGTCCAAAACATTCCAGTTGCTCAAGAATGCTTTCATCTGGAATCACCACGATCACTCTTCTTCTGGGAACGGAGTCTTTCTCATTGAATTCTATGTGTGTTTGCGCTGCTTGTATTACCCGCTTGGGTCTCATTATCTTCTCTTAATCTCCCCCCCCCCCAAAACTGGAACCTAATTAAAGAAAGCTACACATATATACGCACAGCGAGTCTAACAGTCTTCTCTTGGCAGGGGTTTCCTAAAACAATAAAATTAACAGCTGCAAATAATTACATGTGCGCCAGGTGGCACGAGCTAGCTCTGCTAAGCTGGTATTTAAGCCCTGTATGTGTCGGACACATGCTTTATTGGACATTGGAAATGACAGATCTAATAAGAGGTAACCATCCTGGATATGCTAGTGGTAGGAAAGGGGGCCTAAAATGCAGTGTACACTTTGTTATAGCAAAGCTCAATTGCTTACCACTAAGACAAACATAATCAGCAAATCGCCTGTGACTGTCAGGTTGGGCATTTTGGAAAACACTTGTGATGGAAATTATGTATTTGTCAGTCACACATAATGATTTTAGGTGCAGATTACAGAGAGGCAAAAATAGAGATCTGGCACTGAAGAGGCATTGTTCACTGCCTTAAAGTGTTCCTAAAATTCTTTTTTGATTATCAAAGTCTAATTCTGTACTAACAGTTATTCTGTTTCACTGATGTTGACAAATCTTTGGGTCTGAGTCCTGAGTCCAAGTGTTTGTTACCAGATCCTGAGTTCCAAGCCCCAAATCCAAATCCCTATTAAAAATCAGCTTTTCCCACTAGGAAAAAAGGGAGGGGTGGGTGGGTTCCAAGCCATTAAAAAAAAACCTCAAGTCAAGTCACCAGTGCCACCTAACAGCGAATCCCGCAACTCAAGTTGACATCTCTGCTCTGTTTTCAAATAAATCCGAAATTCTAATTGAGTCTTTTGAACTGGATTTTAGTTGACACCTGGAGGTACTGCAGACACCACCACTAGATGGTGTGGCCGTGCACAGTACCCTTACTTCTCTTCTAAAGTGTGAGCGTAAGAACATTCAACCTTCCCCAACCTGGTGCTTTCCAGATGTGTTGGAATACAAGCAACCCCCAACACATCTGAGAAGCATGAATTGGTGAAAACTGTGATTAATTGGGGGTTGCAAACATGCTGTAATACCCTATGCATTGTGGATTGTGAAAGATCTCAAGTTTAAGAACATGGTCTAGCTTTCTAAAAGTCTGCATTATGAACCAGCAGTCTGGAGCGCTTATTTATTAAATACATGTTTTAGAACAGGTGCTGTAGTTGTAGAACTTGCTTTAACTTTCCTGGAGTAGCAGAAGATTGGGCTAATGTATCCTTGTGGTCCCTTCCTCTATACGATTCTGTAAATCTAATTAGAAATGCTAAAGACCTGTGCAGACAAATAGGAGTTCAGATGCTCTTGGACAGTACCTTCCATCAGCCTTTCATAGCAACCACTGCCCATGAAAAGGGATAATAGCATTGGCTATCCAACAGTGTTTAAAGGACCACACATTGTGCATGTCTGAAGTTCAGGTCCCAAAACTCAAGGGAGGGAGCCTGGAAATTCAGGGTATGTGTGTACCAGAACACGATGTGTATACCTTGGAACCTTTGTTTTTGTCCTTTTATTTAATAATAATAATAAAAGTTTGATGTACACAAACCCTCACTATTTCAAATGGAAACACCTTATAATGCTTCCCAACCCCCTATGAAATTGTCACTCAAGTTCATCCCCATTAAATGCATCCTAAAAGACCCTCCTTCTACAGTGATTCTTTGGCACAAAAATGTGAACCCCAGATACAGATTTTAAGTAATTCTTTTGATTGTAGCTAAGGATACCCTATATGTTTTGACATTCTAATTATTAAATTTTTTACCTATTTTAAAAATACTTAACTATTTTTAAAAAAATATTTAACTGTTTTTAAAAAATGGAGACAGGCCTCAGACACATACACCCCATCTAAACAACCTCTGTTTTAGAATTATTGTTTACTTTCCTATGTTTTTCCAATAAATTCATTGCATCTGTACCGGTACCCACCTCTTAGTCATTCTTTCCTTCTCAAGAAAAGGGAAAGAGATGTTAAGACTAGGATAACATATTAATGAAAAACAAATAGCAATAAAACAAATAGAACAAGGGCTGCATTTTTAAACTAGAGAGCACTGTTTGTAGAGAAACAGACAAATAATGGTAAGAGCAAGGCAGCTGAAAGTGTATTTGGGAGACCTTTAAACATTAAGCCAACCTGACCCCCTCCTCATGTGTAAAAAACTATAGTCTCTGTCACCCTAGCCAGTCTTACAATTGTGTATGGTGGTTGGGGTCAATGGGAGTTGTAGTTCAAGATTTCTGAAGGAGAAGGATGAACTAGACTAAAACCAAAGAGAAGTTCCTTGCAAGTAGAATATATAGATTTTTCCTTCCTATTTGTAAGGGGAGAGGGGTGAATGCACATTCATTAAACCTCTCATGCTGCTACTTTCCCCAGAGATGGCAAAAAGAAAGGGGAAAAAGAAAAAGAAAGAAAGAAAGAAAGCAGTGAAGATTGGTGCTAAAACTCCATTAATCTATATTGCTGAAATAGCTGGTTGGAGACAGCTGCGTGAGTGTGGCCATTATGAATGCTTGGAGAGATTCCTTATCAAAAGAAAGTTCTGCAAAGCAGAAATGAAATGGCATTGCTGTAAACAGAATGTCAGGGAGGAGAGGCAGAGCAATGAAAGAACTAGGCCAGTTTCTTGTCTATGTGTGGCCAAAACAAACAAACAAACAAACAAACAAACAAACAAACAAACAAGGGAGCACAGGATGCACAAGCAGGATAAGGTGTTGCATTTGGTACCTAGATAACAAGCATTCTGGACTCATTTCAGTTCAGGGTGCCTCTGAGCAACTTTTCTTCCTCTATGAGCACATCTCTGATGGGTCACACCCAGAACTTGTAAAATTTGGACTTTTGGACTACAACTCCCCAAATCTTCCAAGGAATTACAGTCCAAAAATGTGAGTTTCTAAATTCTGGTCACACTCAGTGCTGGCATCTTGTGGATGGTGATGATTTCTATCAGGGACAGATCAACAACTATGGCCCTCCAGGTGTTTGAGGTATACAATAACCCTAGTGAGCCATTCTGGGAACTGAGGTCCAAACACATCTGCAAGTCTCCAGATTCCACCTTCCATGCCTATTCTCTATTGCAGCAGTTTAAAAACAAAACAGCAACACTCTGTTTTTGTGTTGTTCTTTTAAAAGAAAGCAACACTTAAGGCAGCTAACAATGTAATACTAAAATAATCATTCATTAAATTATGAAAATGAAATATTATAAAAACAAAAAAGGAGCATCTAACATTCAAAGCAAATAAATGAAAAACAAGCAACAACAATAGGAATTCCAGTAGTTTTTGTCTCCCACCTGAGACAAGTTGCACTGAGCCAGGATCTGTTGTCATGGTGCAGTGGTTTAATGGCAGCACTTCAGTGAAGACTCTGCTCTTGATCCTGGGCTCAAGTAGCTGGCTCGAGGTTGACTTAGACTTCCATCCTTCTGAGGTTGGTAAATTGAGTACCCAGCTCACTGGGCAAGAGGGCAATGTGTACATAATTGTAAACTGCCTAGAGGGGGCTTTAAGCACTATGGGACAATATATAAGCAGCTCACGACAGACAGACAGACAGACAGACAGACAGACAGACAGACAGACAGACAGACAGATAGATAGATAGATAGATAGACAGATAGACAGATAGACAGATAGATAGATAGATAGGTGTTCAATGTACGGGAGCCTTGACCTCATTTGCATGGGAAAGGGCTACATTGGGAGAGTGGAGTTAGTAAAGGTAAAGGTTCCCCTTGACAATTTTTGTCCAGTCGACTCTAGGGGACGGTGCTCATCCCCGTTTCCAAGCCATAGAGCCAGCGTTTTGTCCAAAGACAATCTTCCGTGGTCACATGGCCAGTGCGACTTAGACACGGAACACTGTTACCTTCCCACCGAGGTGGTACCTATTTATCTACTTGCATTTGCACGCTTTCAAACCGCTAGGTTGGCGGGAGCTGGGACAAAGCAACGGGAGCGCACTCTGTTGCGTGGATTCGATCTTACGACTGCTGGTCTTCTGACCCTGCACACAGGCTTCTGTGATTTAGCCCACAGCGCCACCACGTCCCCAGAGTGGAGTTAAAGTGGGTCTTATGACCAAATTATATGACACCCTCCAATGTTCAGTTTACAATGATGTATAATATTATGCAGAGAATGCCTGTATTAATTAAAACCTTTTCTTTTCTTACAGATAACTGCACAATAACAGGGAGAAAATATTTTAGAGTTAAAATGTTTGTCTAGAATTTTAAAGCTTCATATAAATAGTGATCACAGCAAAATATTCGTACTATTGCATCCTCCCTTTTTTGATAAGTAAAGCATCTCTTGACAACTAAGGTATGAGATCCATTAGAGCATCTGTAATTATTTATAGAGATGGAAAAAAAGATTTCATTGATTAAGAAAAAACAGCAACAGCCAAGAACACAACCCTAACTGAACACTGAGGGAACATTTCATATTTCTAGAGAAGAATTCTTAAAATGTAATAACAAAAGTACCTAGAACTTCCAAAAGAAGGGGAGGACTCCACTTCCATGAAGCTGTATTTAATTCTATTTTGCTGCTGTTCAATGAACTTGAAAGCAATTGGGCAGGGCAGTCCTAGCCTTGATCTCAGAAAACTTTGATATCCATAGCCCTGACAGGTACATGCTAGCAGGGTAAAAGTGACAGACATTGGATAGTTTGGTTAGGCTTGCTTTTGTGGTCATTTGCCTCCTCCTACCTTCTGTGTACTATCCTCCCTCCCATTGCAAGCATCAATTAAAGCAAGTTTTCTCTTCTGTTTTATGACAACCTGTTCATCAATTCCAAATCCACCTTCTTTCCACTCCCTCCATAATCTTTGTGCGTACTCCGGACAATGACTAAAGTGCTTAGAATCATGACACATTTTATATATGTGTGTGTGTATGTGTGTGGTTTGTATAACCACAATGGTCAGCTTCAACCAGGCTGGCAGGGAAAAGGCGATGCAGAATGTCAAGACCCCTGTGCCCCCCCATGTATTCAGGTTCTTGGGCACCCCACACCCCATTTCTTCAGCTTCACCAACTCAATTTCTGCGAAATGGATAGTCTGATGGAGCAGAAAGCTCTTGAGTTCAAAGCATTGTTCTCTGCATTGAGGTCTCAAAGCACACCTCTATTTTGTACTCAGGTTTGAGGAGGGGAGTAATTATTTGTCTTTCAGCCTCCCCATTTGATTTCCAAGTAATGGGCATTTTGTCACTTGGCTCACCCTCCACACCAGCCACTTTGCTAAATCACCCATGGCACATTTTCAATATTTCAAATAGTCCCATCAGGTAAGAAAAAGCAGGAAAAGGGGAATCCCTCATCTTGCAGATGGTGCTTTTTAAAAGCACAGGAACAGATTAAAAAAAAAAAAAAGCCTTGATTACCATATGTACATGATTCTATACATTTAAAAAAAAGGAGGCAAATAATATATTACAAAAAACATGTCATTCCAGCTGAAATATGATTCTGGATGGCCTTTGCATCAGGATGCAAAACCATTCCTCCAAATACATTTTTATTAGAGCCCCATTAAATGCCCCCAGAGTAAAAGACACACCCTCCAAAGCCGTGGTGTGAGGGTGTCTGTGTGTATCCTGACTCCAGTGACAAGAGGACAAGGAAAGCTGATTTAAAAATGATTTTACATGTATGGACGCATTAGTTAAAAAAAACAAAATTATGAGGGAAAACTACTTTACAGATTGGGCAGATATTGGTTTGTTTTCTTGAGAATGGTGATAATTTTTCTAACTGTCCACACAGTTCGTTTTTAAAGCCTTGAACGTCTAGATGATGTAGAGCAATTAATAATAAAGCAGCTCAGCCAAAGGAGTCAGCAAAAGCAGTTTTAAATAAAACATCCAGTAGCCAATCTATCCCTACTTAAAAAGCAAACACCATCTTTCCGGGAACATGAAAGGGCAATATTAAATATATCCAATATTCCTTTCCTGCCCTTTACTTGTTGAGTAGCTGAATTCTAGTGCTGACTGGTATTTTGAAGAAAGTGGTATGCAGGGACGGAAAGCTCCTGGCTATTCCCCATTGACTTACATGCTGGAAGAAGAAAAACAAGAACAAGAAGCATGAAATTAATTATAACCACCCACCTGAAGGTTTTTTTTTAAGTTGAGCATAGTTTGCTAGACTTAGAAGGAATGGCTGTTGAGTCAGTGTGAGTAGCTAAAGATATTGCACATGGTTGCTTTACTTTAAGTCTTTGAGAGCAGCAAACTCATGAAACAGCTTTGTAGCAGACCCTGTCACTATTCAACATTATTCAGTGGCTGCAGTCCAGGACAATTGACTTTATACATATCCTTCATCCCCTTCAATCACAAAGTTTAAAAGTCCCACTCTTAAGCAAGCCATTGTATCCTGAAATCTGATCAGTACAAGTTCCCTTATAGTGATAACTGGCTGACAACACCCACCCCTGGAACATTTTCCAAAAAGTAGTCATAGGTGGCTTGTGATCTGCTACAAAAAACATGGGGGGGAGAGTTGCACCCCTAGACTACAAGTTGCCCTAAAAGCAAACACTACCAAAAGTAGGATTTATTCTTCTTCCACACATACCTCAAAGTACAGTATATAAATATATATATTTTTGCACTGCTAGTTGTCTCTTGGATATGTCCTGCAACCAGTGACACTCGTGGAATGCACATACCTTCACCTTTAACACCAGGTTGATCAGCAAGCAATAGGATGTGATGATGTTTATCCCTGTTCTTCCCATTAAAAGCTCCCCTTGAGTAGTTAGTCCCTTGATGCTGACATACAGTACGTACCAGCTTCTTGGCAATTCTGACAGGAACAGAAGACCGTCCTGTCCCTCATAGCCAAGGATGTATAGATTCCATGGTTCCATGCAAAAAAAGAGAGGGGGAGGGCAGCGCAATGTGATGTTGGCCAAAAAAGAGAGGCAGCACAAGGGATTTTGCTGCCTGAAGCAGAACAGTAAATGTGCTCACTCCCATAAGGGTTTATAACGCCCTAAGCCAGCAAAGTTATTCTGGCCCATGAGGAAGAAAATCCCCTCAGACACCTCTTTCAATTCCTGTCATTATTTTAAAAAAAAGAAGTAACAAAGTAAATAAACATTTATGTTTAGCCCTTTCCTGACACTTGAAATCTGCTGACTGAGGTATCTGTGTCACTGCCTAATAGAAAGGCTATTAGGCAGATCTGGTGCAGACTTTGGGTTCAGCTACAGCTCCAAAATTCACTGTCAGACAAAAGGGTATAACTAGCACTTCCCATTGCTGTTTTTATGTGTCATCTGACTGCTTCCTATTTATGAAATGCCTTAATGGGGTTTTTTGAGGTAAGTGAGATGTTCAGTGGGTTGTCTACCATTGCTGCCACCCCCATGAATTTCTATAACCAGGCCAAGATTTGAATCCAGCTCAAACGAGCCCTAGTCCAACACTTTTATCAACCATACCACTTTGACGCACAATCCCCCATAGACACAAAACATATTATGCCTGTTTATAGAAACTTTAGACTGTTTGGAGGAAATACTATATCTGTTCAGCAATATTCCATTTAGGTGGGGTGTAAATATTGATGCAGACTAAGTGGGAACAAAAAAAACAAAACTGGACATGGGCCTGAGATCCTACTAGTCTATTGGGATGGCTTTACTCCACTTCCTCCCTCACCCTGTTAACCTATACAGCAGGAATTACAAACAAGCTATCTCCAGAGTGACTGCTATTGTAATAACTATACAAATGACTGAAATTCTACGAAGAGAACTGGACTTCTCTGTGATGAAAGCTCACAGCGGTTGAACTGGAATTGTGATACAACTGCTAAAGGCAAAGAGCTTTTGAACGAAAGCTAAAGATGGGCACATTTCCTTCTCCCTAAGAATGTAAGAAAAGAAGAGCCATGTTGACTGAAGAAATAAAGTTCCCATGAGTTCAGCATAGCTCTCCAAATGTGGCAGCCAGGTGCTTCTAGGAGACTCATGGCATCAAAGAAAGAGGGATTCCCTATCAGCAACTAAGACTGAGAAGCAAACATTTCAATTTGTATTTATTTAGATACTTACATATGGATTATGCTTTTCCTCCACAGAGCTCAACATATCATGTGTGGGTTTTTCCCCCTCATCCCCACTTCATCCTCTGAATAATCCTGCAAGGTAGGCCAGTCTGAGAGAATTTGGCAGGCCAAAATTCAGGTGACAACATTTACAGATCAGTACAGGCTTGGATCACATTTTTCCCAGACTCATTCCAATACTATCACCACTATACCACACTAATCGTTGATTTATCCCTCCTAGTTGTCACAATTGGTGTGCAGTCCTACAAATGTCCACCTAGAGGTAAGTCCCACTGAGTCGAGTGGGGCTTATTCCAGGCAAAGGGATGTGGGATTCCAATGTTATAGTAGGATCACATGCCTCCCTACTTCAAAGTGTCATTTTTTTCCCAGTGTAGTCACCTACCTTACATGTTTAGGATTGCAGCCCTGCTTTGTTTTAAGGCAATGCCTGCCAATAAGTAAGGCAACGTGGTGGTGCATGTGGGTTAAACCACAGAAGCCTCTGTGCTGCAAGGTCAGAAGACCAGCAGTCGTAAGATCGAATCCACGTGATGACGTGAGCTCCCATCACTTATCCCTGCTCCTGCCAACCTAGCAGTTTGAAAGCATGTAGAAATGTGAGTAGATAAATAGATACCACCACAGTGGGAAGGTAATGGCGTTCCGTGTCTAGTCGCGCTGGCCACGTGACCATGGAAACTGTCTACAGACAAAAATGCTGGCTCTGTGGCTTGGAAACAGGGATGAGCACCCTGCCCTAGAGTTGGACATGACTGGACTAAATGTCAAGGGTTACCTTCACCTTTACCTTTACCTTAGCTGCCAATAAACCTAGCGGCAGTGAATGGCACCATTCATTTATTTCAATTAATTTTTTTGGGAAAAAAATGTTTATAAAACACGCTCTGATTTAATACATACCACTGCAACATCTGGCCATATCTTTTTACTGTCCTGCTACTTCACCTCTTCCTATTTTTTATAGACCATCCAGCCCAATAAGGTGTTCAGGAGAACTCCGAACTTGGCCACTTCCGTAAAATGTTTAGTCCTAATAAAGATATTTCCCGCCCGCGGATTTTTTTTTATTTTTTTATTTTTTTTATTTTTTGCCCTCAGTGCTTTTTAAAAGGGAGGAAGGAAAACAGCACCCCTTTTTCTGCAGTCCACCCACCGGATAAAATTTTAAACCGCCACCAAGCCCCTCACTCTGCGTCCATCTCATTTAAGAAGCCCACCCCCCCAAAGTTTCTTCTTTCCTTGTCGGGAAGGCGCTCTGACTCTTGGATCGCTCAGGTTATCCTTCAGCGCCTCTCGCTCGATTATTAAGCGATCAACGCGCAAAACCACCTCATCTCCGGGGCTTGCGGAATGCAAGGAGCCCCCTTTTTTTTTTACATGCAGCGGGCATGCGAAAACGTTTTCCTCCCTTCAGCGCTAATTGGTGCAGCTGTCACAGTTCGCGCGCTGCCCGGGTCAGCGTTCCAACGGCAGCCCGAGGCGAGGGAGGGAGGGAGGGGGGCGGGAATCAGCTGCGCGCCAACACCCCCTCCCCGCGCGCGCACACACACACCCCCTTCCACGAGCCCGGGATAGCGCGCGTGCGCGTCCCCCAGGGTCCGAGGAGGCGGGCGGGCGGGCAGGCGGGCGCGAAGTGGGCTGCCGGCTGCTCTCTCGCTCGCCGCTGGATCTACCCCGGGAAGAGAACATGTTGTGAGGGATGCCCAGCTGAGCAGCAGCTGGCCAGGTGAGAGGAAAGGAAGGTTGGTCGCCCCCCCCGGGCGAATCCGGGGGGGGGGCTTGCGTACTTCTCCCCCCTTTTGGAAGAAAGCGCGCCCAGCGGTGCGAGGCACGCGGGAGGCGGAACCGGTCCTGGGCTCGTCCGTCTACTAATGGGCAGGTGTGCGTGGAAAAGTGGGCACGCGTGGGCACCACTGGCGTGGGCCCGGGTGAGGAAGAACAACCTTCCCAGAGGACGTATTCGAGGGAGGGGGGGAAAGGATGCGCCCCTCTGTCTGTCAAACCCCGGTGTCTGTCAATCGGCCCTCTTGCCTGCCCCTCCTCTCCATTCAATTTCTTTCTCTCTCTCCTTTCGCCTTATTCCCCCCCTTTCCCCCCTTTTTCCTCTTATTTTTTTCTTCTCGAATTTTATGCTCTTAATGTCTACTCTTATTTGCTTTCGATTGCATTTCTTCGTTGTCCGTGTACCGGTCCATTTTATGGCTTCTCCCTCATTCCACTTTTTAAATACCTCTCTAACCCGGCTATCCTCCCGGCCACCTTTCCTCCCCCCCCCCCCGCCCCGCTTCCCATGAACCTAAGACAAGCAAAGGGGACTTCTGAAAACGCCCTATCTGATCCTCTTTTGGAGCTGAATGGGGTTGCGCTTGCCCTCTCTGGGTTTGTCTTTCCTGTCGTTAATTTTATTTATTTTGTTATTAACAAGGTACTACTGTGCTGCTGATCAACAGTTGCAGATGCAGATTCTCTGTGAACCAAAAGATGTGTGTGTTCAGGCAAGTGGAATGTCCTTTATAGAGAGCCCAGAGGGATGGCTGAACTAAGTTTTTATTAGGAATGTTTCCTTCTGCATTTGTTACCCTACAGTGGGCTATTTTCTGTACAGAGATATTTTTTTCAAGGTGTGAGTGTGGTTCTAAGGGATTTCAGGTCTGAAATATAGACACTGGGTAGGCTGGTGAATGGCTTGGTTGAAGCCAAATAGAAGGGTATCCGTAGAGTCTTTTGGTGTTTGTCCTGAGTAGGGTTCATACAAGATAGGTTCTGAAAGATTTATATAGGACTTAACATGATAAATGGTCTGAACTTTAAGTTTTCAGTTTTAATTTTAAGCATTTAATATAGATTGGAAATCTATTTAGCATACTGTATATCCAAATAGGATATACAGTAGTTTCATCAGCGTTCCAACGGCAGTTTCATCTGTGTGCATGCACGCATGGATGCACGCACACCCACACGCGTGCGCACACATGCACACGTGATTTATAAAAGATAATTGGTGTAGAAGTATGCAGGAATTTGACTTAAACTCAGTTTACAGTGTGGCGGTCAAAAAGGCAAATAAAATTTAATAGTGCCCCAACTTCCGTTGATACATGATTATGCAGTCCTTTGAGTTACATAGATACTTTTAGTGCCAATAATGTGGATGAAATAATGTATTTCTCATTGCTTTTCTCCCTTTGACTTGTAGATGCATGTAACATAAACTTTCAGATTACTCTAGTCACAGGCAGTAGCTTTGCAGAACTCCTATCCAGCTACAGAAACTCTTTCTGTTTGATTTTTTTAACTGAAAGACCCTGTGGAATTCTGTGCTACAAGAAGCTGGCTCAATAACACATATCTACTCGCCTATTTTGACAAAGTGGGCTACCTTGTAAACAATTTTGTACAACTGAAAAGGCTGAATATCAATGAAAAGACCACAATTCAATAGAAATGGATGAAGAGATTTTAATAGTGTCATAGTGTCAGAATTTTGAAGTAGGCAAACTTAGCACAGCAGCATCTTTTATACAATCAAGTCTTCTCAGTATTGAACTATGCATACTTTGGCACTCATTAGGCACTGAACATAGTTCTTCATTAGCTTGATGGACAATTCCTTATTTTTGAGCCCTTCATCTAATTCAACCCAATGAAGAATTTTGTGATTTCAGAAGCTTTCATGTCAGACACAATTCTGCATCAGCCAGATGTACTAGTTCTGCATAACTTTTGCCTAAAGGAGAATCCAGTGTCAGAAAAGCTTATTTATTCACACCTCAACAAAATCCAGTCCAATTTAAGTTATTGGTGGACAGACACTATATTGCTTGGAGCCAACTCAGTAACAATTATTTCACATCAATAACAGCTTGTAAGCAACTGTGGCAAAGTGTCATCTTTTGTGCGTAAAAATTTCTGATACTACCCAAAGCTCCTTCCCTTCTCATTGTTTTCTTAATTTGGGTAGTATTCTCTAGTTGATAAATCTCCAATATGTGTAATTCTTCTAGGACCATTTCTAAGAGAAGCTGGGGGAGTATCTTTCTCTCTCAAGGGCACCAGTGGGGTGAATTGTTAATAGCACAGTACTAGAATCTGGTGCAGATAGAGATTGCTACACCGCAAGGCTTTGACACATTTATTAACCTTCCAAAAAAGCTTGTCCTTGGTTGGGAATGGCAGGAGGCCTGTACATAGGAGATAAATTCCCATTTCATTCAAAAGTGTCTTAAAACGACAGATAGCCCCGCTGGATCAAATCAAAGGCCCATCGCAAAGAAGATTCCCCTCCTGAAAAACTCCCCTATCGCAAACCTGCTAGGGGTGCTCCTAAAAAGGAGCAATTCGCAACTGGAGATGTTGTTGGAATATTAAGGAGAAAATATGTCTATACAAACTGCAACTGCTATCTGAGGTAAAGCATGTTTAAAATGTCCTTATGATACCAAATCAGATGTGAAATATAAGGATATAGATAGAATATCTCTGAACACTTTCTTCAATCTTGGACTTGTCTGGTTTAAAAAAAAAATCAAAGGGCAAATTGGAGCAATAGCTTGACAAATGAGATTAAATTTCTCAGGAATTAAATCAAGCCTGGATGTCCCCTTTCTAGTACAAAATGTAGCAGTTTTGTATGATGTGTTTAGTGCTCCAGTATTGAGCACACTTTCTACTTTTGTTAACCCATGTTATCCTCTACCATACTGTACCTGAATTCCATCTCTTGCTATACCTGCTGTTGCCGTAGGACATCAGTTCATCTAATGGAGGAAATTGTTTTTTGAGGAGTTCCTGCCACAATAATCACTTTCAATCTAAGCCAGTGTTTCCTAGAACTTTTTTTTACCAATAAGGCTTTCCCACTCTTTTTTGGGGCATGGGAGATGATATTCTTATAGCCAGAAGGTTTTACTTTTAATGTGCAAATGCAAAACAGCTACCCTGCCTTAGAGACAAGCACCTGATATGTGCCTGGGTGACTTAGCAAGCTTGTTACTTGGAAAGGATCTTTCTAGAACACTGATTCATGCAGAGAAGCAACAGGTGACCTCCTTTGAGGGCCAGTAATTTGGCTGCATCTCTGCAGTTGGAGTGATTGACTGAAGGGACTAAATTACTTGCCTGCAGTGGAGGTTGATTGGGAAGAAGCAAGGCCACAGCAGTTAGTCATGCAGAAGGCAGCCTATTCTGTTGGTAGAGACAACAAAGGACTGTGGCACCTTACAGACAGACAGGTTTATCAACAGCACCAGCTTTTGTGGACTATATCCCACTTTATCAAATGTGTCATATATTGGTACAGACTGAGCTTTAATTGTGGGGGATGTTCTTTTAGCTCAAGAGCTGAATTCCATTTCAGAGATATTGTCAGGGTGCACATACGGATGATGAGAGGGGGCAAATGTAGAAGGATGGGGCCAACAATGGCAGTATATTTTAGCTTGAAGCTCTCAGGAGAAGCATTCCAACCTTGTATAATGGGCCAGAGGTGGCCGTGGCTGCATAGAAGCTGGGAAGCCATCAAATGGTGGTGTCATGGGGAAGGCGATGTGGCCACTGGAGAACCACAAGGGACTAGTTTGGGATGCCAGAAGTGCCAGAATTGACTACACATCGCTGAGGCTTCTCAATCCTGGATTGTGGCCTGGTTTGTACATGCTGGAGCTCCTGGTTGCGCCCATTCAATATGTGAATCAGAACCAGTGCAGGTGTTCCCCCCAATACACACACAGTACCAGTCTCCACAATGTCATTGGATACTTTAATACCGGGAATAAAAACCAAAGTGATTTTACTTTATTTTGCTCCCTTGCATAAATGTTTTTTAATATATCAAAGGTGACAAAGAGATGGGAAATAAGGGCAAGAAAACACTATTTCCTCATGGAAAATATTGGTGCAGTGACTGCTTTGTGGTAATTTTTTTGCATGATGCTTAAAATAGAGGGTTAGTGACAGTAAGTAGGAAATAATCTGACACACACATACATACATCCCACATAATCTATCAGTTTTGACCTTTTTTCAGGGAGGTAGTTGTGTTCGTCTGCTCAGAGCCCTTACTAGCAATTTTGATGCCTGCGACCTTGTTATGCTATTGGTCAAGCTTAAGTCACACGTAGTGGGCATATGTAGGGACAATGTAGAAGAATGGGAAGAAATGCCTGGGTCTGAGCACGTGATGATCGTATTGGTTCTAGGATGAGCCAGCCCTCTTTGTATTTTATTCTCCTTGGGAAGGAGTGGCTGGTGGCAGCATACACACTTGAAACATGTGAACCCTTCCAACAGAGAATACGAATAGGCACTGGCATACTCTTCCAGCAACAAATGTTTGCACAACCTAAATCTGGGGGAGGTGAGTCAAAGCTCTGGCCTTTCCACCTTTATTAGAGCTCTGGGTCTGTTGTAAAAAAATAGAATAAGATTTTAAAAAATAGTGAAGAGAGAGAGAGGCATCGTAACGGTCAAAAGCCACCAGATTTCCAAAGTGAGCTAAAAAGTGGGAAAGACAATAGGTGTGTTTCTGTGTGTAATGGGTCATGTTTTTGCTTGCTCTGGGGATAAAATTTTAAAGAAATTTTAGAGACATTAGCAGAGGTTTTATGTCATTCTCTCAACCTATGTTTTTTCCCTAAGCAACAAAAAGCAGCAAGCAACAGGATGAATTACTAAATTTTAAATTATATCACATTAATGGCAACAGATTAATTTTGGCGGATCTGTAACCATATGAATTTGCTTTTTAAAACTAACTTTCCTTGCCTGTGGTGTAGTATTGTGACAACTTGGTTGCCACTTTGTTCCTTGCTGAAGTATTCAGTACCTCCACACCACAGTTGTCATTTTCTGATGCAACAAGTCAGACAGGAACAGAGGTCTGTGTTCTGGATGGATTCCCCCTCTCCAGCAAGATCTGTGTCTTTAGACTATACAGTGTAAGCAAAACAATAAAACTGAAAAAGGATAAATAAAAGTCCTAGCCACATCCAGAATGCTAGTTTTAGCTAAATGTGTTATCTGCAATCTGCAACATAACAAGTGAGTTTTCTGCCACTGGTGGTTGCTCCATGTGGCGTATGTATCTGGAGGAGGCCTAAATGTAAAAGGCCCTCCACCAATGGGCACAGATCTGTTGGAGAGCTCAAGAAGTCGCGATGGCAGGACTAATGTGGGTCCTCTTTCCAAAGTTAATGGTAAGGAACAGGCCCCAAACTGGGCTCTAGAACACCTTCACTTGGATTCAACATGAGTTTTCTGCTTCTGAGCTATTTATCTCTGCCATTTCATCAACAACTTCTTGTAAATATAAAGGACCGTTTCTCAGTGAGACAAAGCATCCCCAGATTCCAGAAGTCAGCTGGGCATTTTGCAGCATCAACAATCCATTAAGATTCATCAGTTTTCAGTGGATAACAATTTTAATTGGTTGCCAAAGTCTGAATTTGTCCATGGAAGAAAATGAAAAATGAAAGAAAATTAATTGGTTTGGAATGGATTTAGATCAGCGGTTCCCAACCTTGGGTCCCCAGATGTTCTTAGACTTAAACTCTCAGAAGCCTTCACCACTAAATGTACTGGCCAAGATTTCTCTGTGGTACTCCAAGAACATCTGGGGACACAAGTTTGGGAACCATTGATCTAGACCAGTGGTTCCCAACCTTGAGTAACCCAAGTGTTATTAAATTGCAATTCCCAGAAGCCTTCACTACCAGTTGTCTTGACTGAGGATTCTGGGAACAGTAATCTAAGAACACCTGAGTTACCCAAGGTTGGGAACTACTGGTCTAGATCAATGATTCCCAATCTTGGGTCTCCACTTGAAGTAGAACTCCCAGAATCTTTGATCACTACCATGCTGTCTAAGGGTTGGCTGAAGGCCAAGAACAACTGGGGACCAAGTGTGAGAACCATGTATCTTGATGTCATATGAGGAGCTGACCCATAGATATTAGTGGGCTGGTATAAATATAGATAGGTGTGGATCCAGGCCATTGCATTTCCACACTACCAGGTGAATTAATACTGAAATCCCTCCAGGAAATCAAGGTAGCCTCCAGCACAGTCCCTGAAATAACCTTTGGCAGCAGGACTATACTTTCCTAAACCAGATAACTGCCTGCCACCCATGAGAACTAGTGGGACTAGTGTTCAAACTGGTCTAGAGGTACTAGTGTTCTAAATGAATGTAAGGCAGCTTCTTGTATTCCTGTAACGGATGGTATGTCCATAGGGCTACTATTCTGTTTTCATGCCTCTGAACCAAGTACCAACATTCATAACTGGGAAATTGCTGTGTACGGGATACCTAACATATGAAAAAGCATTCTGATATACCACAGTGACACTTTCCTCTCCTTGCATTCAGTTTGGGTGGCTGCTGGACCAAGATTTCAGGTAAGCTAAGTTTGGACAGATGAGTTGCATTTAGCTGTGCCCTGTCAGATTTCAATAATGACATATCAGCTCACTCATCTAGGATTAAATCATGGGTGCCCACTTTCCCGTCTATCAGCTTGGTGTTGACTTACAGTCAACAAAGTCTTCAAGGGTTTCTATGCAGGAACAAAAAGCTGGAATAAGGACTACCAATATTTCTTTTATTTTGTGTGTTCTCTGCAAACTAGTATATCTTCATCTTGCTCATGCTGTCCCGACAGTGACAGTAACTCCCTCTAAAACATGTTAAGGGTGGAAAGGGAGAAAACATACTCTGAAAGATTTGGAAAGCAGGTGAACACCACAAAAAGTAACAGACATCACATAGATGCACTAGACGTAGGTCTCAAGCGGTAGTAATAACTTGAAAATATCCTTTTTGGAGATAGACCTTCAGGTCATGTTGACATACAGCAAGAGAGAGAAAGGTTAATATATTCTCAGGTTTTCTAACAAATCTGCATGTCTTGAAAAATCTTGGGGAAATATGGGTCTTAGCTTGACATATTCTGGATATTCTCAGAGGTCAGAAGTAACAAATTTCTTCCAAGAAATTGCTTTTTGGAAAAGCAAGTGTACAACAAAGCCACATTTCAAAAGCAATGTAAAGGAGAGGGAGAGAAAGCCATTATAGTAGCATAACAGGTAACATTTTCTGGTTACCTTTTCTGATTACCTTTATGGGTGTTTTCAGTGGCATTTTGACAGGATTTTTCTCAATTTTTCATCCCTTTTTTATCGTTCCTATGGTTTCCCCTTCCAGAAGAAATAAGAAAAAGAACTAAAAAGTGATAAGCGACACAATCACCTGCTAAAATATTATAATGAGTAACAGTAATAAATTCTCTTTTAAACATTGTAATGAAAAATAGAAATGCATTATTTGAAAATAATAATTTTCCAAGCATTGTTCTTCTTGGAGAATATCTCCTAGAATCCTCACTTTGGGTCAAATCAAAGTGCATGCCTTAGGGACTTACAGGGAAAAAATGTGTCTCTTTAGATCCTAATGGTGCCTCAGAACGTTAAATTATTTCTTTCTTGGCTTTTGATAACCCCAGGGCATTGTGAGGTAAAGCATCTGGCCTTCCAGCTGGTAACTATATATAACTATATATAAGATAGAGAGGTAAGAGCAGAGGGCATGGAGACTATAACAGTGGAACTTGTCTATAGACTGCCAGTGAAGGTAGAGAGAGGGATGAGGGTATTGAGTTTGGCCCAGCCAGCCTATACTCAGATCCATCCTTTTACAACTCTTAATCCTTACCAGAACTCTATTGTCAAGGCTGCTGGGGAAAATCTCTGCAAAAGATCTCTGCAACATCTAAATATGCTGTGAGAAAATTTTAATATTAATTTTAAAGGCAACATTTCAGAGCTTTGAATTGAACCCTTTTGGATTTCACTTTTTAAAATCCTGAATTGTTATTATGTGTTGTAAATGAATTGTCATGTTGGCTTTCTAGAACTAGATTTAGATTTCTTGTTTTTGTTATAGTTGCTAAAAAGCACCAAACAGGAATATTGCAAGTGGGGGGGGGGAGGGACCAATAAGGGGAATTGAGGGAATATAAACTTCTGAAAGCTGATAGCTTTCTTGGCTTTCAATTTACATTCCAATCTCCAAGAAAGCATATCTCAAGGAGTGCAGTAACTATAGGATCATTGCTTTAATTTCCCATTAGAGCAAAATGATGCTCAAAGTGTTGCAACAAAGGCTTTTACCTTAGATGGAATGAGAAATGCCAGATTTACAAGCTGGATTTCAAAAAGGAAGAGGCACTCAAGGTCATATTGCAAATATCCGCAGGCTACTGGAGCACACCAAAGGAAGAAGAGCAATCTATGCTTTATAGACTATAGCAAAGCCTTTGACTGTGTGAATCAGTAGAAACTAGGGGTTGTTCTGAAAGAAATGGTTATCCCTCAGCACTTGATTGTCCTGATGCAAAACTTGTATTGTGGACATGAAGCTATCATTAGGACAGAATATGGAGAAGCAGAATGGTTTCCCATAGGGAAAGGTATCAGACAAAAGTGCATTTTATACCCTTATTGGTTCAGTCTGTATGCAGAACATATCATATGGAAAGCCAGAACTGATTCAACAGAAGGAAGAGTGGAAATTGGTGAAAGAAACATCAATAGTATTTGCAAAACACCATCTTATTGGCAGAAAACAACAATGCCTTTTAGTGAAAGTGAAATATAGAAAGTGCCAATGCAGAACTGCAGTTAAACTTTAAGAGGACTACAGAAGAACTACGCAACTTCTTTGTTGGCAATGAAGAAGTTGAAATAGAGATTTTGTATACCTTGGTTCAAGGAGACTGCAGCCAAGGAATCAGAAGAAGACTAAGACTAATCCACCTTGGGTTCTTTTTAAGGAGAAGGACAGGAATAAAATAAAATAAATAAGACTAGGAAGAGCAGCAGTGAAGGGACCAAGATCATCCCCCCTTTTGGATTTCCAATCAGCATGGATGGGTGTGAACACTGGACAGTAAAAAGAGCTGACAGGGGGAAAAATAATTTGTTTGAAATATGGTGCTGGAGGAGTGCTTTGCAGATACTCTGGACTGCCAGAAAGACAAACAAGTGTGTCCTAGATCAAATCAAGCCTGAAGTACCTTTGGAGGCAAAAATAATGAAGCTGAGACTGTCCTACTTTGGGCACATCACGAGAAGGCAGAATTCTCTGGCAAAGGCAATAATGGTAGAAAAAGATGAAATGCAGCAGGAAAAGAAGATGACCAAATATGAGATGGATTTACTCCTTAAAGGAAACCACAGACTTGAGTTTACAAGAGCTGAACAGGGCAGTTGAGGACAGGACATTTTGTGATTGCTCATTCACGGCGTTCCCATAAGTCAAAGGTGACTTGAAGTCCTGTAACAAAACCAGCAAATGTCAATTCCCAGTTTCTGAACAGAAAGCTAACTGTCATAAAAGGCAACCAAACTGTGTGGTTAGCAAGTTTACTCTGTCATGTTCTCACTAATCCCTGGTTTCATGTGCAGAGTTTTTAGCTGCATGGGGGGGGAGCTCAATATGATGTACATTTAGACTGACATCTTGCAGAATTTATTAAAAATATCAATCTCAATCTAATTGGTAATCTCCAACTAAGCAGACCTATTGAATCAGTTATATTTGCATATGTGTTAACTGAATGCTCAGCAATAAATTCAGTGGCTCTGCTCTAGCTTGGCCCAGCAACCGGTTTGACTAGATAATTGTGTAAATGTTCCATGTTATTGTTATTTTTGTTGTTGTTGCTAGATTGCTAAGGAAGAAAAATGGGAGAAATGGTGGGGAAAGCACAGGAGGGATTAGAAAGGCAAGGTATTCTGTCTGGGCCTCTTGCACAATTCTGTGGACAAGTCAAGGGTAACTGAACAATAAGAGCCCCCTCTGGAAGCAGGCATCCATGGTGAGGGTGAGGGTCCTGTTCTACCAGATTGGTTTTCCTCGAGAAAACGTGTTTGCATTTGGACCTGGTGGCAGTACAGTGAAAGAGATCCTTCAAGTCTGTGCTTCCTGTTAGAATCCCAGGAGGGATCAAGACTTGAGAACCTTGGCAGCTGATTTATAACTTTGATAGCTTTTGCATCCATAAAGTAATTATGCCTCTGGCAAATTAAGCTCAGTGATCGGAAGTGGCAAACCAAGAGAGATAATCTGCAAAGAGAAGATATCAGCCATCCCCTTGTGTCTTCAGCTACATTATTCAATTAATTTGGCTACTTATGTGAGTGATTAAGGTTACTACTTGTGGTGGGTTTTAATTCCCTTTCATATGGCACGGGTGGACTATTGAGGAGCAGTGCTTACTGAGCATGAGTGCATTTTAAATCTTGTCACATGGATTCCGAAGTAAACCTGTAAGGTACTAAGAAAAAACGAAGTATATAATAGCCCATGCTCTATTTTACCAACTCTGCATGAAAATTAAAATGCTACATATTCCTGGAATAATTAATTGGCAGCTATATCAGCAATGCATTTTTATTTGTTCATTCATTTAAATTATTTTTACACTGCTTTTTAGGAAGAATTTCAAGGGAAAGTGTAAGACTTTTTGTAAGACTGATGGAATTACTCATCAGTATTTTCTTCATATTTAAAGATTCTTGTTCACAGCTCTTAACATAGAGTGAATGTGCAGGGGTAGAGAAGAGGGTAAGATAAAAATGAGAGCACTTGTTATTCATGCTCAAGGAAAGCTGTGGGTACACTATTGGTTTGTGGAGCAAACAGGAGCGGTGACTTACAAGTGCACTGCCAGCTGCATATGTTCTGTAGGGAAAACAGATGATTCTGTGATTGTGAAGAAGGCATGGGGAGAAGGGCAGGGAGTGGAGGCAGGGCCTGTGAAGAGAGACCGTGGCTGGAAAGGGGTGGACAATTTTTAAGGTAAAGGTAAAGGTTCCCCATGCCATTTAGTCCAGTCGTGTCCAACTCTAGGGCGCGGTGCTCATCCCTGTCTCCAAGATACATAGATACATAGATACATAGATAGATAGATAATAGAGATGTAGGATACCTTATGAAGGAACCACACCCAGAGCTTGGAAATAAGACATTAATGTTAAGACAGTAATACCAAACTCATTCCTTTGTAACAAAGGGGCATAAGGGTTTCACTTATTAAACATCATTAATATTGTAAATCACCCAACTCTGACCCTACCTAGACAAGGGCTTCCTCAGGACTTTGGTGCAGGCCGTGGTCATCTCCCGGATTGCTGCTTACATGAGGCTTCTCTTAAGCCTGCCTGATCCAGAGACTTCAGTGGGTTCAGAATGCACCACCAGACTGGTGGTGGATGCAAGTAAATTTGACCGTATCACCGGCTTACCTCCACTGGTTGCCTATTGTGTTCTGGATCAGATGTATGGTTTTGTCACTTACATACAAAGCCCTTCATGATTTGAGCTGATGTTATTTGTCAGAGCATCTTTCCTTAAGGTCCTCTGTCTGATCCATAAGATCATCTCAGTTGAAGTTCCTCCTGGTGGCCATCCCGAGGGAGGCCCATAAGTCTTCTACAAGATGCAAGGCCTTCTTCACAGTGGCTCCAACCCTATGTAACCAGATTCTGGAGGAGCTCTACCAAGCCCCCTCCTTGTTGATATTTAGGAGGCAGCTAAAGACATGGCTACTCTCTTTCTCTCTCTCTGTTCTTTTTCTCCTCTGTCTGCTCTGGTTTTTATATGATTGGTCTATGCCATCTGTTTTTAAGGATTATTTGTGAACTGATATTATCATGCTTTTATTTTATTTTTTGGTCTTAAATTCCATTTTTGTAACCACTCAAAGTAGTGCCTTGGTACTAATGGGAGCAGGATATACTGTAAATTGAATGAATGAATGAATGAATGAATGAGTGAGTGAGTGAATGAATGAATGAATAAAGTCGTTGCTGTGTCCTGTATATAGAGTACATGGGTATGTATACTTCACACCAAGAAAGAGGCATCCATTTACCTCCAACCATACTAAATCTATACAGAGCCACTGTAGAAATTGTACCTGAAAGAACAGTCTGAAATAAAAGTTTGTCAGCTCCCAGTTACAGAAAACAATCTTCTACTATATCTTTCACCTCCATTGGAGTGTCACACAACTGAAACTATTGGTGCAATTTTCCTGTGGAAAAATTTGTCTGAGAAACATTTTTAGCAGTTTGCATTTGGAGTAAAACCAATCTTTGACCTCAAGTGAAGGATTATAAATAGGAGTTTTCAGAGAAGCAGCTGCTGTAACAGCCTTGTAAGTACTGTATGTATAAAATTGCAGGCTGGCAATTTTATTATGATATAATATGTTCAGAGTTGTAGGAATTTACTTGATCCTCTTTAAATGTGCAACAGAAGCCCAGCTAATTTGAGTTAGAATTCAGCTTATATGTCTCCCTTTAGTAAACTAAAGGTAACGGTTCCCCTTGACATTTCGTCCAGTTGTGTCTAACTCTAGGGCGCGGTGCTCATCCCCGTTTCCAAGCCTTAGAGCCAGCGTTTTTGTCCATAGACAGTTTCCGTGGTCATGTGGCCAGCGCGCCTAGACACGGAACACCATTACCTTCCCACCGTGGTGGTACCTATTTATCTACTTGAATTTGCAGGCTTTTGAACTGCTAGGTTGGCAGGAGCTGGGACAAGCAATGAGAGCTCACTCCGTTGCGTGGATTCAATCTTACGACTGCTGGTCTTCTGACCTTGCAGCACAGAGGCTTCTGCGGTTTAACCCACAGCGCCACCACATCCCTCTTTTATTAAACTACCCCTTCCTATAACTAGCAGTTTGTAGAAATAATACTCAGGAGGCTGCCTTTAGATATTTTATTTATTTATTTATTTATTTATTTATTTATTTATTTATTTGATTGATTGATTGATTGATTGATTGATTGATTGATTGATTGATTGATTGATTGATTGATTGATTGATTGATTGATTGATTGATTGATTGATTTATACCCCACCTATCTGGACTACCAGTCCACTCTAGAAAAATGAAAAACATATTTTACTCACTGTTCAGCATTTTTTCAAAAAGGATCAGAAATTAAAAGAAGATAAAAAAGAAGATAAAAAGGAGCAAGAGATGGATTTCTCAAGGCTTAATCTTCATCCCTCTCTGGGGACATCTTGGAAGAAGGCGGCTAACAAAGAAAGAGGCAGTAAAACGTGTGTAGCAAGAAAGGGGAAGGGGGGAATGGATCTTCTAGCCATGGGAAGATGAGCTCATGTAATTGGTCAGTAATACAAACAAACATGCAAATTAATTTTGTAAAAGGGCTCCCTTCTCCCATATGACTGTGTTGGATTTGCATGCAAAATTGCTGATTCGCCAATATAATAAACTACAGCCTACATCAGTGATGGCAAACCTATGGCACATGTGCCACAGCTGGCACACAGAGCCCTCTCTGTGGGCACATGAGTCATAAGTTGCCATCGATAAATATTTACCCATCCTCTGATCCTGGATTTTGGCACTCCCCTCTGCTAGTGCAGTGGTCCAGCAGAGGGGGTGCAATAGCAACCATTACCGGTCTAGCCCAATGGGGGATTGGAGGACCAGTTAGTGTTTCTTTATTAATTTTTCCCACAGGGAAAAAAAACACAAGCATTTAACCCTTGCAGTGCAGGAGCAGTTTTTTTTTCCTAAGCTAAAACCTTAGCATTCGGGTTTTAATTGCTATGTTGGCGCTTTGAAAGTTGATTTTGTGTTGCAGTTTGGGCAGGCTCAAAAAGGTTCACCATCACTGGCCTACATATTTCATAATATCAAGGTAAAGCTTTAATAAGGTCTAAGCTTTAATAAGCACATTTTTTTTTTTACAGAACTCTGTTCTTGTTGCAATAAGGCTCATACAATGTAACAGCTTTTTATTTGGAAATTTCTACAGAGAGAGCTGTTTCAGGATGAGGCCCTGTAAATAATTCTAGTTTAATCTTTAACTTCAGGCCGAGTGCTGATTTTGCTCCAAATGCAAACTTGTAAGACCACTGCTCAAAATAAATTATGCACAGAAGATGTAACATAGGTTTCCATGTTAATATGCAGATGCTGCAGGTATCATATTAAATTGGTCATTGTGACCTCTCAAACTGTGGAGGAGAGTATTGCTTGGGGACTGAGGGATGTTCATTTCAGTCTAGACTTTAAGAGATGGTTTTTACAGTATTATGTAAAAGAACTACATTGGGTCTAAGAGCTGGGTAGGTGGGCCTCATCAGCCTTGGAAGGCAGCCCACCTAGGAGAAGGAAAACTCCGACTTCAAACCTCCACTGCCTTGTGGCTATATTCACTGGTGGAAAGGGCTTCAGGAGTTAACCTTGAGGCAAAATCCGGAGCCGGAGTCACGGAGGCAGTTCGTGTCGTTCTGGCAACTCCTGCGACGTTGCTGGAACCAGTTGTATTGGCTCTTGCCTTTCCATTGGACTATTTCAGTGACATGGAGAGGGGGGATTTTGCTGCTTAGGTAACAGCCTATCCTCCATATTATTTTACCTAGGCTTCGTGCTCTGGAAAGGACACTCCAGCTTTGCATACAGTATCGAAACAACACGGGAAGTAGCAGTTACTGGTTATAAGTCTTTGCTCGATTGGCATAGGACCTCGATACTTGGCGGAACGCCTTCTCCCACCAAGATCTACCCGTGTCACTCGTGCGAGCCAGGAGGTGAGACTGAGGAGCCTAATGCCGAGGGAGGCCCGGAAGGAAAAGACTAGAAATCGGGCCTTCTCGGCGGTGGCTCCTCGTCTCTGGAACAACCTACCCCCTGAGATTCGCGCGGCTCCCTCGCTGCGTATTTTCAAGAAATAATTAAAAACATGGATGTTTAGGCAGGCCTTCCTAACAGATAACTCCTGACGATTTTTCCCTTTTCCTATAGCTCCCCATTTTGTTTAGTATATTTTTTTCTTTTCTTTCTTTGTTATGTAAAATGGTTTTGTGTATATTATTGTATTTCTTTTATGTTGTTAGCCGCCTAGAGTGGTCCTCACATGACCAGATAGGCGGGATATAAATAAAATAAATAAATAATAAATAAATAAATGGCGCCAGGGGCTACTTTAGATGGTGGGAGAGGTCACTGCACCTCACTAGGTAGCTACTGCCCACCTTAAGCTGGTCAGTCCCCAGCCGCTAACAGGGGACAGATTGCACTTATCTGCAATGTGGAAGGGACTGTCACTCTCGAATCGGCCTTCTCAGCCACACTAGACACTGTTCCAAGTCTTCCATACAGAGCATGTTACCATAGTCTCTTGAGACTGAAGGATGCCTAAACTAACTGGGTCTAAGAATTTAGTAGCATTGTAGTACATCTGGTCTTTCTTGGAAATGTATGGACTTCTGCACACTCCACCCCCCATCCTGAGGCTCCCAAAGGCTGCCCCAAGGCAAACTAGGTCCAGTTTATGTCAGCATAACTATGCACAACAGGACTTTGCCCAGTAAGAGCACTTTTAAAGGCACCAATAACAAATGTGCTGCTAGGGGACCGTGGTGACAATTCACATGCCATTGTTTCAAAATTCCCCTCTTTAGTTTAAAACCAATAATTTAATTAACAAATTAGCTCAACAAATCATTTTTTTAAAATTTCAAATAAAATTATTAAATTCATATCCCAGTTTCTAAAGGTTACAAATGACTTTAGCTCCAATGTGGCTGTGAGATTTAGATGTTGTGCATCTACTTGCAAAATGCATTGTGGTAAATAATACATTTCTCATCTCAGTCAAGGAAAACAGATATGAGATACTGTATAACAATCAAAAATTATCATCTTGTTATCTCACATTTCCCTACCAATAAATGAGTCAGTGATGGAATATACATATATATTAATTGAATTAAACATCTGCAGGCACACTCTGCCTTCTTGGAAGTTGGTGTTTGAACAGCTTCTGCTTTTTCCTTGAAATAGTTGTATGGGTGTTAAAACTGAAAATGGTTTTATAAAGTCATAAAGTTTGCACACTTCTGTAAAAACAGAGCCATTGGTTAACAGTGTTTCTAGGCTCTCAGTGAAGTCGGCAATTTTTCAAAAAGTGTCTTTCAACTCTAATGTCAGCAAAGACTTTCCTGGAATTTGTCCCCACCCTTCTCAAACTTCTCATTTTTGAACACATTTTATACTCAAAACAAGCAATTCCCTACACTGGCCACCTTCTAATGCACAATCTGGGCATTGAAATATTGGACAGGGTGTGCCTTTAAGATGCTATTTTGTGTTTGAGTTCCCTTTTCAAAGTCTGCTTACTTTTTTCCACAAGCTAGAAGTTTATATGTGTGGAGTAGCTCATAGTTTTCCCCCTTAATATTTAAAATTTATACTTTCTCTGCCTGGAAACTAGGAGACTTTAATCATACAAAATAAACAGTCAAAATGTACAACTGAGGAGCAGTGTAACAGAGCCTGCCAGAGGTACTGTGTGTCAGTTTAGGACTGACTCAGACAAACAAAGATGGCTTCTTGTCCCAGTGCTCCTCTTCAGTTGCATCTCAAGTAGCAATTGCAATTTCTTATGGCTCAAGAATTACATCTGTCATTCAGTTTGCTCTGGGTGAAATTCAGGAAATTTAGTTTGCCCTGGGTGAGGACAAATGCTCATTCTTGACATGTCATAAAATGGCTTATAAATAATGCTTATATATTTTAAGAAGCTTCATGGAAGTCTGCTAGGAAGCTTAATAGCCAGAATCAGTAATATGACTTGAAGTCATTTATCTAAAGCAGTGGTTCTTAACCTTGGGTTAATCAGGTGTTTTTGAACTGCAACTCCCAGAAATCCCAGCCAGCACAGCTGGTGGTGAAGGCTTCTGGGAGTTGCAGTCCAAAAACACCTGAGTAACCCAAGGTTAAGAATCATTGATCTAAAGAAGGAGCAGACCTCAAATGCTACCTAGTCTGAATGACTGGCCTGAGACAGCAGGATCTTCTAAGCCAGTGGTTCCCAACCTTCAGTAACCAGGTATTATTGGACTGTACCTCCCAGAAACCCCAGCCAACACAGCTGGATGTGAATGCTTTGGGGAATTGCAGTCCAAGAACACCTGGATTATCCACATTGGGAACCACTGCTCTAAGCAATTGCACACTTGCCCTGGAACTGAGGTTCTTATGTGCCCGAGGGGACCGTACTGACCCCCACGAGACCAGCAAAATGGCTGGCCTTGTGGAGATGGTTATAGCATCTGCCTCCTAATATCGGCACTTAGAAGTCAAAGGATAATGAATACAACTGAACAACATCCTTAAACAGGAGGATGGTGGCAGTGGCAATAAGTTCAACCATGATAGAAAGCTGGAACATACCTCTTCATACATGCTAATAATTCTTGCATTTTGACCAGGGTCTTGTAGCTGTTAGGCACTTATCTGTTCTTTCAGAATCTCAGCTGTATTTGTGACTCCCATTTTCACATTTGAATTTCTAACTGTGTGTCTTCCGCTATATCTCCCACATTCAAAGGTAGCTGAGAAGCATAAAAGAGAAGGAGGCATACATCTATCAACGTGTTGCCTTGTTTTTCAAACCACTGACACTGAAAATCCTTCATCATCTGAAGCTAATAATAGCATGTAGAGGGAAATTCCGCATTTTTCATTTACGGCTTGGCTTGCTCTTTCTTAGAATGTTGTTGACCTCTAGGAAAACAGAGCCATTGCACCACATACTAAGCAGTGTGTACACTAATGCCTAGTTCTTAGAGTTAAATAATAATAATTTCTATTAAAAACTGGTCTGGCATCTTTTTCAGTATGCTCCTTCTTATGTCGGGAGAACTCTGTCTAATTCTTCCTATGATCAAGAGCATCTGGAGGTAGAAGACTAGGTTCAAGTTTTTGTTTTTTTTTAATTTTGTTTTGATGTTTATATCACCAAGTAAACAAGCACAACAGTAATGCAAAGTATCAATAAATGTTAGAAGCACAGTTCTCTGTGTAAGATACTGCTAAACACAATATTTTATTTTTATAATGGGACCATGGGCATCTAGTACATTAGCAAGTGTTGTGTGCCTGACAAAACATTAAAAGGCTCAAGGCAAAGCAAACCATGCAAAATCAGTGCAAAACTTTTCAGAGGCACAATTGCTTGAGAACAGACAGAAATGTGCAGACCCAAGTGGTGTCATGAGAGTAACTTGTTTCCTACAGTGTCTAGATCAGATGAACATATTGTAGAACAGAGATGGGCAGATTTTAGGGGTCTGGAATATAATTTTTGGCTACAAAACTGGAAGTGATTGGAAGTCCACTTCCCTTTTCATAACCTTTCCCCTTTAAATGTTTGACAGTCAAAAAGGAAACCAGCAGCATTGTGGTGGCCCAGGGCTATGTCAGTGAATGGGGTGTGCTACTTGTGGCTCATGAGGGGATCCTCTCTGTTGAAGATGGATAATTTGAAGAAGAGATCCTCCTCAATATGTAGAAAACTCTCCATATGGTTAAGAATCCTGGAAAATCTGAGGCCATGATAATGTGGACAGCCTCATGTGTTAGAGGTGGCTCCCCTCTTTGAATTGCTGTGTTCTACATGAGGATTGTGGCAACACAAAGAGACTAAGGGACTCTCCGCCTTATATGTTTATTTAGGAAGACCTAAGGGTCTTAGGAGTTGTACTTGGTGAAGCTCTCTTAGCCTACCAAAAGAAAGATACAAATGCAGGTCACACCTTTAATCAACCATTAAGAGTATAAAACAAACAAACAAAAAACATGCCTATATTCAGTTCCTACCTGATCTGGGAAGTGTGGTTGAACAGAAAAATGGAAGTAATGGTAGGAAAACATAGGAGAGGTACAGAGGGAAAGCAGTGTTGTTTGGACCCCGTATCAATTCAGTGAATGTAACAGGGCAACTAATCAATGAAAAGCCTTGTCTAGAAGCACCCAAGGTAATGCATATTCAATTGGCTATGTGGCTATCTAGCTCGTTACAGTATATGATCCCTGATTTGTTGGGAATCACACAGGAAGCAGAAAATAGAATGTCACTGGAGAAGCAGCACAGGGGAACAGTTTAATTGCAAATGTCCATGAAAAGTCAGTTTTGAAAGTGTGTCAGGAAGTATTTAGGCATTTCAGCCTCCCTGCTTGCCATAGACATTCTCATGAGGAATAATGGGACTGAACCTTAGAAGAAATTGTGCAGAACCTTGTACTGTCATGATTCTGTGACAAGGAACCAAGCACTTCCTTAATTCTTTTGTGTCTTTTTGTGTTAGAGGCTTCATGCCATTGTAACAACAACAACATTGAGATTTGCTAGAACTGTAGTAAACACAACTTTAAGAATAAGGAAAATTGTCAAGAAAGAAAGCAAACAAGCAAGCTGCTGCTGGTCCTTCAGCAGATGAAATCTAAAAGCCATATTGTCATATTTGAAATTTTCCCAGTCAAATAAAAAAGGAGTGATTTCTATGACATTTCACATTTTCTCTTCAACCTACATTTGAACCCATGAGCCAGTTTAAATGTGTTTAGAAGTAATCTGGCCTTTCTTGTGAGCCTACTCATAAACATGTTCGAACCCACCCACATCATAGAAATCATCCCCCTAGTAATAAATACGGTCTCCATCAGCAAGATATTCTTTCTTCATAATTGGTTCTTTTCCACAATTCCCTACCCCACAACTGAACTGATAATCCTACAAATGAAGCACTAAGGAAGCTGTGACAGTGATAACCTGTTTGTATGGCAAGTCTGCACATGAACATGAAATTAGCAGTCCAAATTAGACACTTGCCAAATCAGCAATGAGTTCCAGTGCCACAGTGTGTATATTAAAATGTGCATTTCTGGTATGAAAGGTTTAAAACCTATTGTTGCTATTTTTAAAAAAAAATTAAAATCCACATGCAAAGACCAAAGAGAAGAGAAGCAAATGATTAATAATTTTAGAGGTTCTTTGCATTGATGCTTTGTTCCTTGAGGAATTCTCAGAAGGGAGGTCTGGATGGGGGCTTTACAGTGCAATCACATTGCCTCATTCATGAAAGTTGAAGGGTCCAGATGATGCTGTCTTCAATTTCTGGCCTTCCTTTATTTCTCCCACTGCACTTTCTATTGTTTTTCTTAGTGGATAAAATCAGTTTCTCACATCACAAGTTACTGATGGGCTACTGTACAACCGGCTACTGATTAGACTGTACTATCTTTATTTTTCTGCATTTTGTCACATATTAACATTGTTCATACATACTCCCAAGTAGCCTTTATGAGAATGTTCAGCGGTACCTTTTGAATGCAATACGAAAGGGCCTGAAATACCAAAGTCATGTGTAAGCTTTAAGATGGATATATCTCTGATTAAATCTCCCAGTATTTAATTATGTTAAAGAAACAAAATCCAATGTGTTTATTTTTGGATATGGATACCTGATACCAGGTGTGGCACGGAATGCTTCTGCCTCACACTGAGGGTCAAACTATTTCAAACAAATTAGCTGACACTGAAAAAGGGAACTCCTTGACTGCTATAAGGAGTTTGATTATCATAGCAGGAGCTTTTCTTACTCAAGTGATTTGCAAATTAACTTTCTTTGTTTTTGATTGGTCTTTAGGAGCTGATCAGCCATTGATTTCTCAGACATAAAAGTCTACCCGTCTTATCACTCCAGAAGGTATTTTCAGCTGTAATTATGGCTTTTCTTTAAAGTAGCTTGAGCCTTTATATCTGGATGCTTCTACTGATCTTGCCAAATTCTGAATTAAAATGCACTCCTTAGGAGGAGAGAGAGAGAGAGAGAGAGAAGTGAACAATTCCCATTCAAATCTTATGTTTTCTCCACCCATCTCTATTTCTGTGAACAAGGGAGGGTTATCTGTGAACAAGGGAGGGTTATCTACTGTCTATTGTCAGATGTCCCTACTAGAATCTTTACTGATAGCTGTATTACTAAAATCTTAGAATCATGATTTACATTGTTTGGTCAGGGGAGCTGAATCTCTTTCCAATCCAAGCTACTGAGCTGTTTGGGATCTCTGTGAAAGATCATTCAGACAGACCAAATTGGCAAACATTTTGCTGTATTTTAAATATCTCCATGCAGTAAACCTCTCATTCTCTCACATACCTGGCTGATGTACAGTGACAAGGACATGCTGCTGGATGTTTTTTCATACTAACAACGCAGATCTTATGCTAGCATAATATCCCTGACATTCCATTAAGATGTGATGGTTTTTCATGTCACGAAAACCTGATGACAGCGGCAAGCAGAAAGTCGCATGAGTTGTGTTTCACAGCATTTTTAAAACATATAGCTTTCAGTTTTAGGGAAAGCTCTGGGGTGGCCATAGGTGCGTTTAATTTTGTGACCATTCCAGTCCGTGATTGGTGTATTCATCCTATTGCAACTGGATATAACCTTCAGTATTTGCATTGTATTTCTGGATCCAGCTCAAGCTCAAAAGTCAAAAAGGGGGAGAGTGTCAACCAGTTCAGAAGCAAAGTGTGAGAAAATGCAAAACAATATGTGTTAGTTAAAAAAAAGAATGTCAGTGGAATATAGCAGAATGAAGACTTCTGTCTAGAGTCTCCCCACCCACAAGTTGTTTCAAAATTAAACTTCATTTTAATGCACCATTTTAACAAACTACTGATGGCCCTCCCAGGTCTGAAGTTGTAGGACTCTTTTTACTTGCCTGGCCACCGCCCTTGCTGGCATCCCGTTCTCTCCAACCACCTTAGTATTTGGTTGACCTCTGTTCGTTTACAGAGCTCTCGTCACCAACTTGAGAGACAGAAAGTGTTCAGAGAGAAGGGAGGTGGGGGAAGAGAAGCTGTTTGCTTTTTTGGTCAAGAGGGCAGTTATTTAGCATTTATTTGAACTGTGGAAAGCATTTGATCAACACAAAAGATTTACTGTGCTGTTGGGAGGCAGCCTTTGACAGTATTTGGGAGAGTGTGGTTTTTTTTTTTTTTTAAGACCAAATCAAGCTTTTAAACATCTTGCGGCGGCTTGAAAACTAGCACATTATATCTGGCATTTGCGTTTGTGGGCTATAGCCCATTTCTATGAAAGCTGATGCCAAATAAAATATGTTAGTACTGTGCCACCAAACTCGGTTGTTTTTGTTGCTACAGTTGAACATAGTTGCTGTCCTTGGACATATTAAGCACTGGCATTCTCTGGAGATAATTTTCAGCCTGAAAGCTCCAGTTCACAAAAGCTTGCGGTAGCATGATTGTCTTATGATAAGGTTTGGTAGCCTTCAAACTTATCTGTAACAGGAGGACCCATGTTTAATGTTTTTTTTAAAAAAAATCTTTTAATCTTTAGAACTATCTAGATGTCATCTTGTTCCCGCCCACTGCTTTAAAAAAAGCCTGCCACTCCACTTTTCACTAAGTAAGTGGCTATTAGACCCTGAGAGTACCTTTATTTCTGCTTTGACAAATGAGACAATTCTACCAACAGCTCTTAAAGCATAATGGCCAAAAATCTACTTGTGAACCATCCCATGCACAAGGGAAATTGTACAAGTAGTTTTTTGGAATGTTCTTTTCATCCGTCATGTGCCTGGGTGCACAACAATGGGCTTGGTTACACATCATAATACTCCTGATTTCATGTCGGGTTTACCATGCTTGAAATCAATTTAAGAATCTCCAACTATACAAAGTACAGTAAAGTGCATTTTTTTTCAGGTCAGGAAGCATTTTTTTAAAAAAACAAAAAACAAAAAAACCAAACATCCATGTGGAGATGGTTTATTTAAAATCGATTTTGAAAAAAACTATTCTGGCGTGAGTGAATGGCTGTGTTGGAGTAAATGGTGTCTGTGGGAATCTGCAAGGTTGGTGAAACGAGTGTCAAGTGCAACAGGTTTTGGACCACCGGATACCTTGCAGTCCAAACTTTTCCTCCTCCTCCTCCTCCTCCTCCTCCTCCTCCTCCTCCTCCTCCTCCTCCTCCTCCTCCTCTTCCTTCTTCTTCTTCTTCTTCTTCTTCTTCTTCTTCTTCTTATTCTTATTCTTATTCTTATTCTTATTCTTATTCTTATTCTTATTATTCTTATTCTTATTCTTATTCTTATTATTATTATTATCCATTTCTATTTTAGCACTTCATCTATGATTCTGTCTGTTCAAAAACTATATTTTAAAAAAATAAACACTAACAAACGCAAGGAGATTGGAGATGGATGGCTGCTGCTGAGGCTGTCACACCAGCAGCTGTGCTAAAAATTGTGGTTCTTGCTCCTCTGAAGCTGCCTCCTCTGCTATGGAGTGCAGGTGGTTTTGTGTCTTGCCAGGAGCCAGCCCTGCCTTCCATCCTGGATTGATGCCACTTTCTAGAAACTCCCCATTGGAGTTTCTGGCAGCTGGAGAAAGCCAGCTTATATGAGAATGTACACACTGACATAAAACCATGTGACATTATATCGATTTCTAAAAAATGCAAACCAGCTTCCAATTTAATTCAACAGTGTAGTTGTGCCTTGAATGTGTATCCAAGTGCCTGATCTGGGTGTGCTTGAGTGCCCAACATACAACTAGTATGATCACAGCCATCATTTATACAATTTCTGCGCAAACCCTAAAGGGTTCTGGCCAACCTATGCAGTGCAATTTAGTTTTCATTCAGTTGGATGCAGATTTAGTCATATTTGTGATGAAGAATTGACTTAGGTTAGTTATTACTAACTTACCTTATGACCAACTTAACCTGTATTGATTTAAATGGGTGTACTCTTAAGTGTGGCCTAAATCCGGATACAATCTTACTGTGAATCTTTCCTTTAATTCCCAGAACTTGAATTTATGCCCTTTGCCCTTCTCCCTTCCTCTGTTACCCAAGACTCATCTTTTCCATGCAACCCTTACTTAGGATTCACTTCTTCTCTTTCTTAACTGTACAAGAAATCTTTGTGTAAATACATTTGCTCAGATCCCATTTTTTTACCCTAGCCCCTTTTTTCTCTCCCTTTCTTCAGTCTCCATTTTAAAACATTATACCAGTTTTAAAGCAGAAATTTCTTAAAATTACAATATGCACTGAATAAGGTGGGGTGAGACAGGTATTAACAATCAACCTACCACAGGACAGACTCAAAAGAAAAAAAAATAAAAGAACACCAACGGTCATCTACAGCTTCCAAATGAGACCACTCATATAATCTACAGCCAATTATCACTTCCCTTTCACAGGCTCTGGATAGCAGGCCTGTGCTTGCCTACAGACAGCCATCCAGTCTTAAACAACAATTGCCATACATCAGTTCATGCAGCATAGACAGAGACAAGACCCTGCTACAAAGCTAGTTACCAACTGTATCTCCATATCTCTGCTGGCAGCACCATTACAGATCCAGCAACGTCACTCATAGAATCAGGAGTTTGTTCATCTGTTAATGTGATCTGTGCTGTCTTTTGACAAGAGTGTTCTTTTACCTTTTACCTAACATAGGATAATCTGTAAGAGAATAAATGAACACAAATCTGAAAATAGTAGGGAAAATAACGAATTGCAAAAAAGAGTTTTAATAATAATCATCTTAGAACTGCAGAGTCGGAAGGGACCCTGTGAATCATTGAGTCCAGCCTGTCAAGGAGACAACATGGGGTATTGAACTTGGGAGGGAGACAGCTAGGGTAAGTTACATTCATACATTCTAATGTTTGTCTAAAGGCTTAAATAAAGACCAAGGCTTTTTAGCTCAAGTAGGATATTAATAAAGGTTTGTTGTTGTTTTTTACAATGTTACATATAGACAAAAATTGTCTCCCTTTGGGAAAACTCCAGTCTTCGAATCAGTTAATTTAGGAAAAAACAAGCCACACAAAATGTCTTTGCCTTTCAAAAATAACATATATGTACTTGATAGACAGTTAATCACTCTAGCTGTGTTAGGATGTTTATGTAATCAGCATTCAGTGTTCATTGCTTAGTCAATTTGGAAGTCCATTTTCTCTGTCTATATCCCTCTTCACTGCCTCTCCCCGTTACAACGTATACATGTACATTAAAACCTGTGCCTAGTATTTCACTTCATGTGTCTGAGGATGTGGATTTAAATCATCATCAAATTATTTATGCTGAGACACAAATATACAGTCTGGAAGGCCTTTGGGTACCCTCCAATCTCCTAAACAATGTTTAGGAACTAAAGACTTACTTTTACCTCTCATGAAATGACAGTTTTTGTAGTAGTTTATACTTGGAACAATGCAAGGTGTGCTGCAGTCCTCAGCTGTTTTTTCTAAGTTGCATCCCTGCAGTGGAAGCTCCTGCATGTTCTATTTTTAGTTCACGGGCATGAAAAAAGAAAGAAAAAAAAATAAAAATTAAAATAATATAAATATTTTAGCCCCAGATTTTTTTTTATTTTTTTGAGAGTTATTAGAAGCCTCTTCTGGAGCCTTCTTTCCAGTACCATTATGAAAGAGTTTTAAAGGGAAGATTAAAGGGCAGTCAGATTAATCGCTGCTGGAGTAAAGAGAGGATTGCAGAGGAAAGACTTTTGAAAACCACAGGGAAATGTTGGCTTTGACAGAAAGAGGAGCTACCTGTAAAAAGAACCTAGAAATTGGGGGAAATGTCTTGCTGGACATACAGGCTGCCTTGCTCCGAGAGCAAAACGCCCAGTGCCTGTTCTCTTGCTGTGCATAATGTTTGTGAAATGTCCAATTTAAAATACAAGAGTACAGGAGTGCCTTTTTTAAATATATAGATTTTTCCATGTTTTATGTTTAATTTTGGTAGTTAAAAGAGAGCCAATGTGCCATAATAGCGTTGAAGCAGGATTTGGGAGATTGAGGTTTCAATCCTCACCTGGCTATGAAATCCAGTAAATTAAAGCTGACATTTGTTAAAATGGTGGGTGATGGCCTTCCATGGCACACAAGCAGGTATCAACACATCACCAAGAGGCAGGAGGTGAGGCACCTACATTGAGTTATGAATTAGCAGTAGAAATGGGACAGCTGAAGAATGAAAAGAAACGCCCATTATTTTGTCATCCCTAGTGATGGCATGGGCATTGCAATGAAGGGGTGCAATACAGCAATGGTCCCCAAGCTTGGGCCTCCAGATGTTCTTGGACTACAACTCCCAGAAACCTTCACCACCACCTGTGCTGGCCAGGATTTCTGGGAGTTGAAGTCCAAGAACATCTGGAGGCCCAACGGTGGGGACCACTGCAATAGAGGATAAAAACATTATTTTATTTTTTATATATTTAGTGGTACAACGTGCTGTTAGGATGAGCCTCACGGTGCAGTGGCTAAATTGCAGTACAGAAGCCAACACTCTGCTCCCAACCAGAGTTCAATCCCAGATAGCTGGCTAGAAATTTACTCAGGCTTCCATCCTTCCTAGGCCGGTAAATTGAATACCCAGTTTGCTTGTGGTAGGGGGCAATGTGTAACCTGCATTATTAAGTTGTGAGCCCCCCCACCCCCGAGAGTGCTTTAAGTGCTATGGGGCAGCATATAAGCAACACACTTTGCTTTTGCTTTTAGTTTTCTTTCCTCTTAAATTACAGTGGGGTCTCTACTTAAGAACTTAATCCGTATTGGAAGGTGGTTCTCAAGTTGAAAAGTTCTTATGTTGAATCTGCATTTCCCATAGGAATGCATTGAAAACCATTTAATCCGTATCTGCTCTTTTCCGTAAATAGAAACTACAGTGGAACCTCTACTTAAGAGCTTAATCCATTTTGGAATGGTGTTCTTAAGTTGAAACGTTCTTAAGTTGAAGCAAAATTTCCCATAGGAATGGACTAAAAACCAATTAATCCGTTCTGGCTGTTTTTTTGTTATGTAGAGGTGCGTCCGTACATTGAAGCATTAGTTCCTATAGGAACTAATGCAAAGCTGGTTAATATGTACTCTACCACTAGGGGGAGATTTTTTTTTAAAACCTAAGATGACCTAAGGTTAAAAAAAGAGCAGGAAAGTTTTTTTCCTGTTCTTATCTTGGATTTCTGTTCTTAAGTAGAAACAAAATTTAGCAAATGGAGCTGTTCTTAAGTTGGATTGTTCTTAAGTAGAGACGTTCTTAAGTAGAGACCCCACTGTACAGCATGAAAAATGACACCTGAAGCTGATAGATTCAATGCTGGGACAGCAAGTCATTAGGATCCCAAACTCAGAGGCAAAACACTGCATGCCCTACCATTCAGTAGCAGGAACTGAGATATCTGAGATAGAGCCCCTATGTCGGTTCCCTCCATGTTATATATCTTTAAGATCAAACAAATTTTGCATTTGGTTTTTAAATCAGGGAAGGACAAGCTGTTAGTGTCAATGTGCTATATGGTGAGTGAAACAGCGTCTTTGGCAATGTGTCATAGTATTGGGGGAGTGGGAAGGGAAGCGCCTCCAGGCAGTCATCCTTGGTAGGAAAAAAGAGGTGTTGTAAGTGTGTCCCTGTTTCATCTGTGGGATACTGGAGATTATGTTAATGTCTTCAGAAAGTGCCATGGCAGCTCAACAACCTAGCAGGAGGCACCCTTGGGCCATCTCTCTTTCAGAGCCTCTTTTGTGCAAAGAAAGGTCAAGAGGGAGTTTGTAAACCACAGCTTCCAAGAAATTTGGCTAAAGAACAGACAGACCGTGAACAGAGAGAGGCATTGGTTGTGGGCCCTCTTCGTTTTACCAAACTAAGTACAGGGGATTGCCTATATACAGGAAAGAGGGAGTGTTCCAGGGGGTACACAGAGACCTTACTTAGAAAGGTGAAACAAGTTGTTTTCTGTATGGAGGCAAGGTCTTCGCTGTGTCACAAAAGCTGCCTTGATTCCTCTCAAATCTGTCACTGGGTATTAGCTGCCTTGCCGAACCTCCATCTTATGACTCCAGCTTGTTTCAATTTTAGCTGGAGAAAGAATGGGATTGATTGAAGGGCAGCCTTCCTATTGAAAAGGATGTTTGGGGTGCTCACAAAGGGGGTTAATCAGGCAGAGTCTGTGCAGTATAATGATTTTGCAACCCCCATTCAATGAATAAGGTCAACACTAGTTTGTTATGTGCTGTCAAGTCAGAATTGACCGACAGTGATCCTAATAATGCTTTCAAGGTCAGTGAGATATTTAAGCAGTGGTTTTACCTGTTCAACTCTCCCCCTGAGTTTCCACGGCCAAGGGCAGATATGAACCCCAGAGTCTCCAGAGCCCTAGTCCGTCACTCCACTGCACCACACTGGGTACAAGTTCAACATGAGGGTGCAGTAAGTTCACAGTGGTGGGGACAGCCAGGTACTGCTTGGGCAAGGGACAAAATAGTGCTCCATGTACAAAAGTCAAGTGGACTGGCAGCTCCATTTTATTTCAACACTGGCAATGGAAGAGTGCCCTCTGACACACCTGGGGTAATGGGCTCATTTAGGAAGTCAGCAACAGGTTGTGTGGCTTTCACAACTCTGTCCTCCAATGGAAAAGAATGGAAGAATAACAATCCCTTTTTTCCCAGAGATGGTAATTTCATTCTACTTAATGATTGGACTGGCCCTACCGGATAATCCTTCAAAGCAGTGTAAAATGAAATCACTCAGATTAAAATAACTGAATAGGGTTGTGCCCAATAGGTTTGCTAGGCTTCAGTGCTTTGAGTTGAAGTTTCAGTCTTTCGGCTTCCTATCAAAGTCATCAGAAGAAGGCATCATTTTAGTTTAAAGAAACTGAATCATGGGAAGTGTATTTTCTGCTTGGCTTGAGAGCCCTTGCTATTTAGTCTACATGTTCACCACAGTCACCATCCTGCACATCCATCTTCCCTCCTGAGGTCTCAGGCATAGTCAGGCTTTTCCCCTCATCAATAAAATCTTATGCCTATAGAGCAGCGGTTCCCAACTTCCGGTCCACAGATGTTCTTGGATTAAAACTCCCAGAAGTCTTCACTGCTAACTGTGCTGTCCAGGATTTCTGGGAGTTATAGTCCAAGAATACCTGGAGACCCAGGGTTGGGAACCAATGTTATAGAGGGTGCCTATAAACATTCTCCTTTGTCCCACCATGCTGCCCTTTGTCCACCGTTTTCTAATCACCACATCTGCATCGAAAATGTGAATTTCTCTGAAGCCCCAGCCAAAATCTGGTGGTGAAGGCTTCTGGGAGTTGCAGTCCAAAACACTTGAGTAATCCAAGGTTAAGAACCACTGGGTTAGACTACCTAATTTTCAAAAGGAATCTGCATTTTAATTTTACTAAATTTCTACATACAGTTCATTGTGTTGCAGAGTTTTGAGTTTTTGGTTATGTTCCTCTAGCTGTGCACCAAAAGTTCAGGAATTCACAGAGCAGATTAGTGTCAAGTCCCCAGGTTAGTCCACCCCTTTTCCTCATTACACTGGCACTTACAATCTTAATAACTCACTCTGATGCATCAGTAAGAGAAAGAATAAAAATTTTCATTGCTTCTCATTAAAGAGATCAAACAGCAAACTGACTGCTTTCAGCAACAGACCTCAACAGACTAAAAAGAGGCAAAGAAAGACTCAGTAGAGAGGCAGTGTTCTCTTTGAATGCTGAGGCAGGAGGGAACTATTAGCTAGTGATGGGTAGAGGCAATATGAGAGGTTGCAAAACATTGATGAGCAGCAGGAAGTGGGAAGAATATATTTGATCTGCTTCTGTGCCAATTGCATTGGCAGACTGTGTGCTTTGAGGTCCAATTTAAAATGCTGATTTTGACTTGTAAAGCCCAAGGCTTATTTATGCAAGGGACTGTATTTCCCTGTACTAAAGCACATGCCAGTTAATACCTGGCAAATCAGGCCCTAATCTGTGTTTTGAGAACTTAGAACTACAGCTCAAAACAGAGCCCAGTGTTTTGAATACGATGCTGTTAGAAGGGCTGGTCGGATAACTTTTGTTGCCTGAAACAAAGGACATTGCTCCTTTCCACACACAGAAGCAAATTGGGCTGGCAGTTGAGTTTTACTTCAACACTAATAGGACTTGTGAACAAGTAGACTGGTATAAAAGATACAGGTCAGACTATCTAAGGACTTGTGAACAAGTGGACTGGTATAAAAGATACAGGTCAGACTATCTAGTGTTCACAACTCTGTTCTCTAACATAGGAATGATAGGGGAGCTCAGGAGAAATTGCAAGAGGCCTGGTGCTGCCACCATGAACACCACTATCACCATTATAAGTATCAATTTAATGTATATGCCAATTATCTACATAACATGCTCAAAGCAACATACAATGCAATACAAAACAAAAATGCACGTCAATACTAGATTGTAATAGTACATCTTTAGGGTTACAACAACTTGAATATCTCATCAATCACAACATAACTGCTGCCTAAGGTGCCTGTGAGATGCACACCTTAACATGAAGAGTGTATTTGTGTGTGTCACAGAAGCTGAGAGCAATGCCATCAGAAGACTAGACTCCAATATGAGCCTGATTCCTAGCAGGGTCACCCAAGGTGGAATGTTTAGAGGTGAGGCACAAGACTAAAATCCATCCACCTTCTTCAAGAGTAATAGCTGCATCAACAGAAGAGAATGGATACTTCCAATAGTGATGGAGATGGAGAAACTTACGGAGGGCAGCTACTGGGCAGTAATGGTAGCTGAATGTGGTGCAGGTGGAGAATCTTTCACAGACAATAGCAGTATTAGTCTCATTACCTTTGGTTAGTACTGTGCAGAAGAAGGCAGTGGTAAACCACTGTCAACCTTTCTTACCTTGAAAACTCTATGATAAGAAAGTCCAAAATGAAACAAAAGACAGTGCTGGAAGATGAGACTTCAAGGTCAGAAAGCACTCAGTCAGCTACTGGGGAAGAACAAAAGACAAGTAAAAATAGTGCTGTCACTAAGGACAGAACTAGATTAAAGCTGAAAGAATGAGTCAGAAGCAAAAGGAAAAGTAGACTGAGCAACTGAGGGGGAAAAAGCCCCTTGGGAACAAAAAGGGCTGGACTAATTTGAACTAGCCTTTGCATCATGTGGTCAATAAAAACTTCAAATTCACCCATTTTATAAGTGGAACAAATCCCACAGTATTCAACCATGTAGTTGCAGCCTGAATCTGTTAAACTCCTAACAAGAATAACCAAAATAAGAGATGGGAAAGAAAACAATGGTTCATAGACTGGAAATGTTCAATATGAATTCCAATCTGCAAGAAAGGAGATGCCAAGGAGTGCAGCATCCATAATAGTTGATATAATATGCCATGCAAGCAAAGTGATGCTCAGCAAAGGCATTTACTTTATATGGAATGAGAAATGTCTGATGTTCACACTGGATTCTAAAAAAGGAAGAGACACTTGAGATCATATTGCAAATGCTCGCTCGCTACTGGAGTGCACCAAAGAATTTCAGAAGAAGATCACTTGATGTTTTATAGACTACATACAGCAAAGGCTTTAATTATATGGATCATTAGAAACTAGTGGGTTGTTCTAAAAGAAATTGGTGTGCCTCAGCACTTTATTTTCCTGATTTGAAACCTGTATTGTGGACAAGAAACTCCTGTTAGGACAGAATATGGAGATGCAAAATGGTTTCCCATAGACAAAGGTGCATTTTATCTCCTTCTCTGTTCAATCTGTACGCAGAAAATGTATCATACAGAAAGCTGGTCTAGATTCGGATGAGGGAGGAGTGGAAATTGGTGAAATAAACCAGGCTGTCATACTTTGGGCACAGTATGAGAAGGCTAGATTTATTAGAAAAGATAATAATGCTAGGAAAGATTGGACGCAGCAGAAAAAGAGGATTGACTCCATAAAGGAACCAGAAGCTTTGAGTTAACAGGAGCTGAGCAGGATTGTTGAGAACAGGATATATTGGAGGTCACTCATTCATAAGTCAGAGATGACTTGATGGCAGGACACCTAACAACAACATGGTGTTTGTCTCATTTTGCCTGATATAGGGCCTGCCATAGTGCTGCTCTTGCCTTCTGAAAAAATTGCAATCCTTTTTTGTGTAGGCAGTTTGCATTTGGATGACCTGTGTTAGTAGGTGATTATTGTACTTTTAATGTTTGTTTTATTTAGAAATTGAAGAATGTGTCTATATCACATTCATATTTTTACCCTATTTTAATATTAATGTCCACAGTGATGAGGCAAAAATAAATTTAATTCCGGTATGTAAAATTCCAAAGTTTCTTAAGTATAGATTTTTGCTTGTTCTGTTATGGACTAGTGTGGGCTAATCCCTAAAGAAATGGCTTTTTTTCTTTCTAATGTTTTCCTAAGAAACATGATACAGCAGCATATTTCACTGTGTTTATGCAATAGCTCCTTGGAAATCAACAGTGAATGAATAATGTATCTAATTTTTGTCTCAGGCGTGAGTAAATATTCTGCTTGAGTAATTGTCTCTTGAACTTTGCCTGTCATGGAAAATAGAAGCAAGATACAGAACTGATTCACTCTAGCTTGGAAAAGTTAGTGGCTCATAAAGTCAATGCATAGTAGCATAGACCCATTATTCACAAGAGAGTGTCTTGTAGACCATCTTGACTACTGCCATTGGTGTTGTCAACATTCAGGCTGCCCTTTGCTATGTGAAGTTTGACATCCTTTTTCCTGCTGGCAACATGGGCATGTTATTATGCAGCAATATCAGGGCATTTTCTGGCATTTTGAATCGTGGGTACAGAAGTACACTATCTCACATTCATAAACTGGGAGGTTTTTAAAGAATTGAATAAGCTACTGTGCATTTCATTTTTAGACTTACTGTTAGGGGTAATGTTTGTGTTTTGGGTTAGTGGAAGGTGTTGGCAATTTCACTAGAGTCAGCAAAGACAGATTATAATATCATTGTGAGGCTGCAGCAAACCTATTTTGTACTTGGTTTAATTTCACACTTTCCAGGCCAGTTTCTGATCAACTAATCAACAACTCCAGGCACACCAGAAGAGTTGTTTAAATATTAAAATGCATTTGTGTTAACTACAGTATTTTTCTATACAACTATTTTTTGTCCTACACACATACACATTTAGATCCCTGTTTGTATCTGTAGGAGCATTTTTGCATGGAATTTTTCACAGCTGGGAAAAGGGACTTTGTTCCAGATTGTGTACACTGTGTGGCATGGGTGTGTGTACTGGAAACATTTCAGATCCAACAAAGTGTGCTATACAAGTCGAGTGTTCACAGTACACAGCTCAGTCTAGAATCAAACTCTAAAATCATAGGATGTAGCAATTATGGGAAAGGGAAGCTTTGATGTTTAAAAAAATGTTTTACTGTTTACTTTATAACCCTCGTGACTTTTGTGGAGGCAAGATACAGTGAAGTAGGAAATGTCATGGGTGTTGATGCAGAAGGTTTGCAGGTGGGAACAAGTTGGATTCTTGCTGTGAGTAGCAGGAAAGTGGGAACTGAATCCAAGCAGCCTGGAGAGCTGCAAACATTTTGTAATCTGTGGGACTTTTCACACTCAAGGCTTAAAGCAGTACTTCCTGCTTCTAGGCACTTTTGTAAAGTGGCCCTACTCTGGCCAAAATGCTATTCTTTTTCTAATTACTGTAACAGCAATTTAGAACCTTTGCAGTCGACAAGAAACAATGTGGCGCATTTAGGATGCATTCAGGTGGAGGGCTCCTTAGAGTTAAGGCACAAAAAGCATGGCACAGCTGTTTTGTCATCTTTAATGTATTTGCTTGTTTCATTATAAGGATAAAATTAAAACAGGCAATAGGGAAATATTGGAAAATATTAGAAAATTTCCAATAGAAGAGAGTAGAAGACCTGCCTTAAAACTCTGTCTGAAGCAGAGTCAGCGTAGGATAAAAGCAAGATCTGGAAGCATCCTTAAGCTTCAAGGGTGGAAATGTTCTGAGGGTTGAACAACACGTATAAATAATTCCTCTTCACAAACATTCTTAACACTTCCACTTTTATTCAGAAGATTGTGCAAGTGGTGTTTTGAAGAGACAGCCTTTCAAAAATATAGCACTGCAAAATAAGTATTTCATTTCCATTTGGATAGTCAGACTTAAAATGTGAGAATTTGAGAATATTCAGGGCTGCAGAAATAATAGCTGTTAGGCTCACGAATACTAAAACAACCTTAGAGAGTGCTGAGTTCATTTTAGATTTCATCAAGGATGCTGCGATAATGGATTTTCTGCCTTGGCCAAGGATTGGACTAGGTGATCTTTGAGGTTTTTTCCAGCCCTATAATTCTGGTAAGCAGAAGGGACAGGTCAAGGAGAAATCTGGGAAGTCCTGTACAAAGTTTTTGCAAGTCTTGATTCTTGAATTTTCTGAATGTATACAAGTGTGGATAATGGGGAGCACAGAGTGGCAAGAACAACTTTCACGGGGACTGTGAACTCTTGAACACATGCTGTCTCTGAATCCACCAGGAAAGGGAAAAATCTGGAGCTTTCAGTGACTAAAGAATTTGAAACGACAAGCTGATTGCAGGGGATGTTGTCATGTGAATTCTGTCTGCGCAGCAGTGCTTCAGGAGACACACACACACAAAAAGAGCAAATGTGAGAGAGAAGCCAGGATGGGTGGTGAGCAAAAATTATCTACTGAGTCACCACTGATAAGGCACTTGCCGCTTACGTCTCTGCCAGAGTCTAAAGCAGCATTAAGTGTGCTGTTCACAAAGAACATCAGTGGAATGCTAATCATGTTAAAACAGCATGACTGGTAGAGAAGGGAGAGGAGAGAAGAGGAAAAGGCTCATTCTGAACTCCAGATGGCTTGAAAAGCACATCCCACAGGCTGTTGAGAGATGCTCAATTAGCGATTACTCCTTTTAATCAGAAGTGGTGTAGAGTTACTTTGCCTGATGAGGCTTTTGAGGTGCTGAGCAGGACTGGCATTGGCAATCCTACAGTTTATAAACACCAACTTGTACAGTAAGTAACAAATAATTTCCAGGTGCTTCACAGAGTCATCCTCCCACCTCCGTAACACAGTTGACTGTTCTTTTTGTCCCTTTTCTTTTTAACATTCTTGTTTGCATGTTGCTTTTTTATTTGATAGCTACTGCTCATCTTGTTCTGGATGCTCCATAATCTCCACTTAAAATGTCTTATTGTAAATTAGCTGCTTCCTCACTTGTCCCTTCCTTTGAACTGCCCAGGAAGACAAACAATAAACTAACAAATAGATTCTCAGCAAGATTATTCTTAGGCAGGTGTTCCAAATTGAAAAGCTAGTAATTGGCAAAAAAAAAAATTTGGGGGGATTACAAGCTCTTCTTAGATGGGAGAAAAATCCATCACCTCTTTCTACCAGTTCATCATGATGGATTGCAAGCTTACGGAGATTTGGACCTGAATTTTAAAAGCCACTTTTCACCAAACTACTACTCACAAGATTTTTGAAATTATTATTTTTAAAATAACTTTCCTTAAGTCTTTCGAAGGGTGATTTAATGGAAAGGTTAGTTGAAGACTTCCAACTGGGAGGCTGTGACCAGGAAATGACCTTCTGCTATGCCATAGTGCTAAACTCTGACCCCATGAACAAAGATAAAATCCAAACCATGGCCCAGGAGGAGATCAAACAAACACACACACACACAAAATTGCCTACACAGCTCAATTAGAGCAGGCTGGAGTGGACTAAATAGGGTATCTTACGGTCAGGCAAAGGTCCTGTATGCCATTTACAGTGGGGTCTTGACTTAAGAACGCCTTGAGTTAAGAACATTTTGACTTAAGAACCACTCTCATAGGAAAATATTGACTTGACTTACATACTTAGATTTGAGTTAAGAACTAAAAAAACCCACGTGGGAGGCAGGGAAAGTGCAAAATTTGAACTTTCAGTTAACTGTTGGCCAGTGAAAAGGGTGCCTGTCTGCTTCCTCACGCCTCCCAGCGTTTAGAGAGTGGATTGGGAGTCTTCAGACTGCCTGGTACTGCCTGGACTGTATTTTCCCTGCCTTCCCTGAACCTTTCTTGACCTAAGAAAAAAAGAAACAAAATATCCCCCTCTAGTGGTCGTAGGCAGAATAGCATTTTCCCATTAGTTTCTATGGACGGAAAAGAGCAGATACGGATCAAATGGTTTTCAATGCATTCCTATGGGAAATGCAGATTTGACTTGAGAACATTTTGACTTGAGAACCGCCTTCCAATACGGATTAAGTTCTCAAGTCAAGACCCCACTGTAGTGTGATCTTTGTATCCAAATGACATATGTATCTCAAGGAAGTCTGCCTCCCTTAAGAAAACTAAACAAAAAACCCACCCTCCTTGCCCCCTCTTCTCTACTCTTTCTGGGAGGAAGTTTTCAACTCTTTTTTCCTAAAAGGTATAGTATATCGGCACTCCCCTAATATGCTTTTTAAAAATATTTTGCTTCCTTCCCCTGTTTCTCCATGAAGGACCAGGGTAAGTGTTCCATTTTCCAGTACTGTGAATTGTTTAAGCTGTCTCCTTAAGCCATGTAATGATACTGGGAAATTGAAATTGGAGGGGAAAATGGAAAGCCACAAATTCTGCTTTGATTCAATCTTAGCAATCACACATGCTGGAAATGAACCAAAACAGAGCAATTCAACCCACACCAAAAAATCAATAGCCCCAACAGAGACCCAGAAAGGTGCAGGTAGGAACACTCTAGGGACAGGCTGTTTCCTCTAGCAATTATGTCATTGCTGATTATGTCATTGCTGATCCCTGGCAAACAAGCGAACCAGCCTATCCCCAGAGAGCCCCAAAAATGCTGTCTGATCACACCAAAGTAATGGATATTCTCATTGTTGGAATTAAGACAAATCTTATGTCATATGTACATATAATGGGGAAATTGCTGAAAAAATTAAACTTGGATCAGGTAGTAGGCAAGTTCAAGTTTATTGTATTAGCTTAAAAGCCATTATAATTGTTTAAAATACAAATATGATCAAATAAAATCATGATAAAATCACAGACATAAAAAATAATAAGAGACCCTTCATATCTGGGAGTCCCCCGCACAATTGATCGTGAAAGGTTTCAGGAAATTAGCTTGAATATTTCTGGCCACTTTTGCAAACAGTGCTGTTCTGTATGTAACATAAGGGTCACAGTCTAAAAGTAACCTGACCACCTTTATCTGAGGGCTTTCCTCCTGTAGAACAGCCAAAATGTTATCCAGGAGCTTTTCTCTAGGGTTGTGATAGAGTTGACAGTAGAGTAAATAGTAGACAACATCCTTTATCTCACCTGCTCTGCAGATACACAGCCTTAGACATTTAGGGACATTCATATACCTGCCATCTAAGATAGCAGTTGGCATGGTCTGGAAACTGAGTTCTGTGAATGAGGTTCTCAAGGAGGCAAAAGTAAGTGTTTGTAAGTATTGCACCCTTGAGTGGTTTGTTTTCAGCAGATGGTGCCAGTGAGAGAAATTTGAAGAGTGAATTAAGGCTAAATCCTGGTCATTATCCAATTTGTAGAACCAGTCCCTCAACATTCTTTTAACCCCAGAAAAAAACAAAAAAAAATCTGTGGAGAGGGATTTAGATTTTAGTAGGGTTTGAACTGAAGTTGCCCAGCCACCACTCTTCCATTGCTCTACTAATATAGCTAGGGTTGCCCTGGCTTTAATGGATACCATGCCTGTCTCGGTTCTAAGAAAAGCTGCTGGAGTCCCCCGAGGTGCCGTGAGGATGTATCTCAGAAATTTATTCTGTCCTACTTCAAGGTGGTGTAGGTTGTTCTGATTCATACCCCAGATCTCAATTCCGTAAAGCATTTGAGAGATGACCCTCCCTGAAAAGACATTTAAAGCTGGGGTTATTAGTTTACCACTTTTGGAATGGAAAAATTTGCAGGCATCCTTCAGACTTAAGAGACTATAGTACTGTGCTCTGAATAGAGGTCTTGGGAAAGTGTCTTGTGTGGCTGAGAAAGCCAATTTGAGTGTGACAATCCCTTCCATGCTGAAGACAAATACAATTTGTCTCCTGTCCAGCTCCCTGATTTTGCTGGTTTCGGGACTGCCTCTTTGCCTCGGCTTGCTGGACAAGTGTCTCTTCAAATTGGGAGAGGCCATGCTGCACCGCCTGCCTCCAAATGTCAAGGTTTCCCATCTGTTGAGTCCATTCCTAAGGCCTTCAGACCCTGCTTGCAGATATCCTTGTATCACAGCTGTGGTCTCCCTCTGGGGCAGTTTCCCTGCACTAATTCTCCATACAGGAGATCTTTTGGAATCCAACCATCAACCATTCTCATGACATGCCCAAGCCAAGGTAGACGTCGCTGTTTCAGTAAGGTACACATGCTAATAATTCCAGCTCATTCTAGGACTACACTATTTGGACCTTTGTCCTGCCCGGTGATACCAAAAATGTGGTGGAGGCAATGCATATGGAACATGTTCAGCTTCCTCTCCTGCCATGCACAAAGGGTCCAGGGCTCACTGCAGTACTGGAATATACTCAGGACACAAGCTCTATAGACCTGGCTCTTGGTAAATGCCGTCAGCAGAATGGGCAACAACAGCTGCATCATCAGCGAAGAGGAAGTCCTGCATGCATTTCAGCTGGATTTTGGTCTTCGCTCTCAATCTAGAGAGATTAAAGAGCTTTCCATCTGATCTAGTCCAGAAATAGATGTCTTCTGTTGCAGTTCCAAAAGCGTGCTACAGCATGACAGCAAAAAAAGATCCCAAAAAGGGTTAGTGTGAGGACACAGCCCTGTTTCACACCGCTTTGGATGTCAAAGGGATCTGATGTTGAGCCATCAAAAACTACAGTGCCCTTCATTTCCTCATGAAAGGACCTGATGATGTTAAGGAGCCGAGGTGGGTATCCAATCTTGGGAAGTATTTTTAAAAAGCCATCCCTGCTAACCAAATCAAAGGCCTTTGTAAGATCTATGAAGGTCACAAAGAGTGGCTGTAGTTGTTCCCTACATTTCTCCTGCCATTGCCTGAGGGAAAATACCATCTCTATGGTGGATCTATTAGCTCAAAATCCACACTGTGATTCTGGATAGACTCTGTCTGCAAGCACCTGGAGCCTATTCAGCACGACACGGGCAAGCAGTTTCCCTACAACACTGAGAAGAGAGATGCCATGGTAGTTATTGCAGTCACCCCTGTTGCCTTTATTCTTATATAATGTGACAATGTTTGCATCTTTCATGTCCTGTGGTACTCCACCTTTCCCTTCAGCAAAGACAAAAGATTTCATATAGCTCGGTAGTGATTATCTCTTTACAGCACTTCAGCGGGGATGTTATCCTTTCCAGGAGCCTTGCCGGAGGAGAGAGAATCCAAGGCCACTTTTATTTCTGCTAAAGTTGGTTCCCTGTCCAACTCTTCCATGACCGGCAGGCACTTGATGTTATTTAATGCCTCTTCTGTTAATACGTTCCCTCTAGAATATAGCTCAGAGTAGTGTTGCACCCAGCATTCCATCTGCTGTACTCGGTCCTGGATGATCATGCCTGTAGCAGACTTCAAAGGAGCAGATTTCTTCTGTATTGGACCTAAAGCCTGCTTGATACCATCATACATTCCCTTGATCTTACCTGAGTACACTGCTGTCTGTATCTGAGAGCAGAGCTGAAGCCAATAATCATTGGAACATCTCCTGGCAGTCTGTTGAACTTTGCTACAAGCAACTCGAAGAACCCGCAAGTTGTACTCACTAGGACAGGCTTTGTATGCTGCCAGAGCTCTCCTCTTCTCCTCAGTAGCTGGCACCAACACCTCCAAATGGGCTTCAAACCAGTCTGCTGTCTTTTTGGTCTTCTTGCCAAATGTGAACAAGGCAGTCTTATAAACAGCATTCTTGAAATGTTCGCATTGTTCAGGTGCATTTGCCTCAGCCGGGCCTGGAAGGGTTTCCTCAAGCGCTTGAGCAAATTCCTCTACTTTTCTCTGATCGCAAGTCTTGCTGATGTCAATACATGGTCTTCCTTCCTTTTTCGTATGATATAATCTCTTTATTTGCAGTTTTACTCTACTACACACCAGGGAATTATCAGTATCACAATCAGCACCCTGATAGCTGTGTGTGGTCGTAATACTACGAAGGCTAGAACATCTAGTGAGGATCAGATCGAGCTGATGCCAATGCTTCAATCTTGGATGTCTCCAAGAGACTCTGTGTTGAAGCTTTGTATTAAAGAACATGTTGCTGATATAAACACCATAATAACAGCAAAACTTCAGCAAGTGTTGGCCATTTTCGTTCATCTTCCCAATGCCAAACCAGCCTAGACAAGTGGGCCAAGTTCTGTGATCAGCACAAACTCTAGCGTTAAAATCTTCAAGAATGAACAGCGGCTCTTTCTCGGGGATTTTCTTGATAGTAGCTGCCAGATCATCATAGAATTTGTGTTTGACTTCTGCTGTAGACGACAGTGTTGATGCATATGCACTGATAAGGGTGACTAGTTCTGCTGATGAGTGGAGCTGCAGAGACAGAATTCTTTCACTCCCCGCAGTAGGTAGAACAATGGATCTTAGCAGAGTATTTCTAACCGCAAAGCCAACACCATATTCCCTGGTCTCATTCAATGATTTTCTCTGCCAGAAGAATGAGATTTTTTTTTTCTTCAACAGATTCCGAGTCTGATAATCTTGTCTCTTGCAGGGCAGCAATGTCCATCTGCAGCCTACTCATTTCCATGTCGATGGCAGCTGTCTTGCACACGTCGTTTATTTCCTGCAGTTCATCAGAAAAGCCAGGGTCCATTGTCAGAACATTCCAGGTGCCCAGCTTTAGGGCAGAAGTTTTCTTATGATTTTTGCATGGTGCAGGGTTATCAATCTGCTTGTCATCTTTCACCCTAAACCCTATGCACCCCGTGAGGTTAACAGCCCGTGGCAAGGCAGCACCTTACAGGCTGGGGGCTGTAGAGTTTAAGGCGGGCAGTAGCTACCTAGTTAGGTGCAATGACCAATCCCACCATTGGAAATAGCCCCTGGTGACATGCTCTACACTAACCAAGCCAAGACTTATAACTGGTAACTGCTACTTCCCGTGTTATTTCGATGCTATATGTGAAGCTTGAGTGAGTAAATTTTGTAACTTGATTGTGCACCTAAGATCAAAACATTTAACATGCAAGCATATATTCTAATAATAATAATAATAATAATAATAATAATAATAATAATAATAATAATAATAATAATAATAATAATAATAGTATTCCATCAAATCAATTCCAGCTTTCCAGGGTTTTGTAAGTAAAGAATTCTTAAAAGAGGTTTACCTTTCCCTTTTTCTGGGGGCATATTGGGACTGTGCAGTTTACCCAAAGCCACACAGGCTGTCTTTTATCCCAGGAGGCAAAGTAAGGAATTGAACTCCCAGCCTCTGACTCCACAATCAGATACCTAAATGACTGAGCTGGTCAGCTTCTTTAAAAGCACAGATATGATTGGTACCTTGCACAGAAAGGCAGCATGCTGCTAGCCTGTTTATCCTTTGAGTGGGTGGCACATTTAAAGCGTCACCAATGCACACAGCTGTCAGTGGTCTGTCTTTTTCTGGATGCATGTGTTTCAGCCTAAGCATGTACCATTCTTTGGGTGTTGTAAAATCACCCAAATCTAATTTCAGTTGTAATCGTCTTTCAAGGAAAAAAGGGGGATTGGAGAAGATATACGTTTTTAAGCAATTCTTGTGGGTGAGTGGGCTAAGTAAAACTGTTACTGTGTTTCAGTTACATGTAATGACTTCCCGCAAAGAAGTTTTACCACTTCCTTTCTTTTCAACTGGATTTTTCCCTCAGTGCCTATTGTATTTTAGCAGAAGATCCTAGCAGCATCTCTTTATAGCACTTATGAATTGGTCATAGGGGTTATAAAGAGCATGCCTATTATTGGTTTGGCTACAGATTACGTACCAGAATGCTTAATGAAATACAACTATATGTTGGTGTTTAGCTGTGGCTTTAATGTTAATGGCTTTTGAATTTAGCTCTATTGTGTTATGCTTTGCATTTGTTTTCTTAATGATACACATGCCTGGTACAAATGCAGTTTAATGATATTTGAGGACAAGTCCTAATGAGTCTTTTCCCTATTTTTTTGTGTTAGTTTTTTGAAATCTCTGTTCCCAATTTTCCATATTGGATTTCTGTTGCATTTTTGATGGGTAGATGGGGCTCATCAGCCTTGGAAGTCATCCCATCTAGGAGAAGGAAAACTCCGATTTCAAACCCCCACTGCCTTGTGGCTATACCCACTGATGGAAAAGGCTTCAGGAGTTAACCTTGAGGGAAAAACTGGAGCCGAAGTCCTGGAGGCAGTTCATGTCATTCTGTCAACTCCTGCAACATCGCTGGAACCAGTTGTATTGGCTCTTGACTTTCCATTAGACTGTTTCAGCGACATGGGGGGGGGGTTGCTGCTTGGGTAACAGCCTGTCCTCCATATTATTTTACCGAGGCCTCATGGATCAGGTAAAATATAGAAAATAAATGCCCCATCTGGAAGAGCCTATATTTACCTTCAATTAGTTATTTTTTAAGTAACAGGATGTAATGAAGTAACATTTCAAAACTATAAGTAGGGACAATGTTACTTTATTATTGTGGGAAACAGTACTTCTTCATTATTTCTAGAAATTATTTCTAAATGATATTTTAAGGCATTTCAAAAGCATTTTGACAGGGCTTTCTGGTTTTTATTTACATAACAAAATATAGCAAATAAAAATGAAAAATGAGTCAGTCATATTGTCTTACCATAATGCATAAGAAAGGAAGTATATATGAGCCAGAGTCTTTAAGTCCTTAAACCTTTTCTTCTGTATCGTGGCTCACTGTATCTTCACTGAAGTCTTGGGAATTCTGGTGTATTTTTTAAAATATCATTCTCCCATCAATCCAATTTTTTTTAAGTAGTGGAAACTAAGGTATTAATACACATATTGTATGCTTATGTAGCTAGCTAGATAGCTCGGTGGTTCAGGTATCTGGCTGCAGAGCCAGAGGTTGGGAATTTGATTCCCCACTGTGCCTCCTGTAAGCAGAGCCAGCCTGTGTGGCCTTGAGCACGCTGCACAGTACGAGGATGTCCCAGAAGAAGGGAAGGGTACACCACTTTTGAGTACTCTCTACCTAGGAAACCCCAAAAACGGTCACCATAAGTCAGAATTGTCTTGACAGGAGATGATGATGTGGGGTGTGTGTGTGTGTGTGGGTGTGGGTGTGTGTTTGTGTGCATGCATGTGTGTGTAAAAATTGCAGCAAAAGTAAAGTAGGTTCCTTTTCTGGTACTGTAACAGATAATGTCGGTTTCAAGCACAGTAGGAAGTTAACAGGAAAAAGTTGCTTTAAAAAGGAATTTTCCAAGCCCTGGTCAATGGAAATGTAAAATAAAACTGTGGTGCCTAATTCTGTGCATCTTCCCTGAGGAGATGTTGACTGGACCACACAGTTACATCCTTCCACAGATAACAATGTTGAGAGGGCTGCCGCTACTGCTTCCCCCACACCACCCAGTATCTGCAACCTGAGGCCAATTCCACTATCTTTTTAAGGGTCAGAGTGGCCTTATCACTTCTTCATTTTATCCATTTTCCATCTGGAGGAGACTTGAAGGGGGAAGAACAGATAGTAAGTCTCTTAGGCTAAAGCGGTCGCAAGACAGCGCTATTTACACTTCCACCTTTGGGTGTCCCTATCAGTAAGAAATTGGTGATCTTGTAATGTTCATTGGGGTTCTGGGGTGTTCTCCTGTATTCCAAAGGGAGGGGTGGTTCTAGTCAGTGTTGGGTCTTAGAAGATACCTAACCAAGTCAACCCCTCGTGCTGGTCCTGCACCAAAACTTTTCTCCCTTCTTTCCCATTTATCACCTCCAGGTTCATTTATCTTTTGCCTATCTGGGACTATATTCCAGAATCCTACTGAACACAGCATCAGAGACACCAGGGGCATCCCTATTAATAATTTGACCAAACATCCAAAAATATCTGAAACCAGAAAGAAAAAAAAACAACCGTGAAGAATGAGTTTGACTCTTCTCCTGCAAGAGCTGTGCAGCTGCAGATCCTTCAGTGAGAAATGAGCATGCCTTTCCCTGTAGGTGTCAACAAATGACACCAGCTGGGAATGTTAATGGGGCCCTGGAGGGTCGGACTTGCTTGCTTTCAGCAAATCACCAAACCTGACACTAGCATGGGGAGGCACTGATAGGTCCCATAGTGGATGTATTTTTACTTGATCCTCTGTTCATAGACTGAATGAGAAAGTAGAGTTAAGCAATACTGTTCAGTTTGGGGACATGTTTCTGGCCCACGGCCTCCTACACCTTCCATTATCTGGAGTTAAGGTTATTGATAGCCACCTTCCCGTCTTCTGAAAAATAAGAATTGCTGCCCAGCAAGCAAGCTTTTGCCTCTCCTCCCACTCTCCTTCCTTAGGCCAGAAATACATGATTGTAGACGTGTCTGGAACTATGTTTCTTAGCTAGTAACTATTTTGGATTTATTCTGAAGTTTGATTGGCTGTTTTTCCACCTCTTCCTTCTCATTTCTTTTTTATCATGTACCTCTGTGAAGTTGTAGGAAGCTTACGACAAAGTCAGTAATTTAACAGCTATAAAATTTAACATTTGACTATTGTTAACATCTTAACTTTAAGTTTTACAATGATTGCGGGTTTATTTAGAACTCTGTCTTGCTGTGCCTCCTCTTCTTGTTCTTCAAACCTTAAGGAGAAACAAGTACATTATGCTTGAGGCAAGTCTTGTGTTTTCTGATAAAATGGCTAGGTTTGCTCATACACCTGCCAACAATGTCCTTTTGTTAAAAAAATAATCTACTGTTAGCTACCCTGGGTGCATTGCTTGTAAAAATTGTGAGGTATAAATGAAACAATAAATGTATGCAAATCCTTAAGACAAAATATGCGACATGTGTATCTCTTTTTGCTTCTGACAGAATCTTTATTCCTTAATCCAGAGACCATAGCAAAATAAAAATAAAATTAATACATTATATTAGTGCAATTACACACAGATGTTTTCCAAATACTTGGATCTACATATAGAGGCTCTAACCGCAAATATTGCAACTCTATTCATTATGTGTAATTTGGGTGATTGTAATAAAAAGCTCAGATTCTCTGAGACACTCCTGCTTTTCACATTCTTTTTTAAACGGCTGTAGATATTTTTTTCTCTTATATCAGTATATAAGCACATAAATATATCACGTAAGTAGAAGCACATAAGTATCAGTATATCAAGCACATAATGAGCGAAATCCTCAAGAACTGGATTGTCACATACAGTCTGTCTTCTATGGGGATACCTTGAAACCTAATATTTTTGCTTCTGTGGAACAGAGAGGGTATCTGAGGGCTCTAGACTGCAGGCAAAGTGCCTCTCTTTGTGCATGTATAAGGTCATCATGATGCAGAAGGGAATCTTCAGGGGAAACCCTTTTAATGAACCTTGTTACAATTTCGTCTAGTGTGGGTGGAGGAGCTATGATGTGAGTCTGGTTAGCAGGGAGAATCCTGGCAAAAGAAAAAGGGAGTACACACAGAGAGCGAGAGAGAGAGACCAACACATCTCATTATTGTCGGTTTGAGGAGTGTTTCTGGTGCTCCACTCCTGATCAGCCACATGTATTTTGTTGGCACATGCTTTGTCACCTCTGTCACTGTTCTCGTTTCTTCTTTGCCAACTTTGTTCTGAGATACAGATGGACGAAGAGTCAGGAGGGCAACAAAAGTGAAAGTCAAGAGCAACAGATGAAAGGAAGGGGAAGAAACAGGAAGGAGAGAAAGAGGAGTTGCCCCTACCACACAATAGAGGAGGGGGAAGTTGGAAAATTGAGGCAAGGGGGCTGGAAAGGAAAGGAGGGGAAAGAACTGCTGTGGATGCCGGGATGCTTTCTGGTAGGCTCCTTGCATTTCACCACCTGCAGCATCTACCTGGCCTGCCTAAAGGTAGTGATGGCTCTGGAGAGCTTCAAACCCTGCTCGAAACCTTGGAGGACTTTTGTCTGAAGGACTCAAAGCAAGAGGAGAGCTTCAGTTTCAGAGTGGTCTTTGGAGTCTGTAAGTTAGAGAGGGAGATCAAAAAGGAAAAGCAGCAGAGCATGCGGATTGGTACTGAGAAGAATACTCTCACCTTTAGCTGTAAATGGACTTTTATGTGAGCAGAAAACAGCTCATCCACTTGTGCAGGACTTAGGGTGGTCACTGGCACATCACCAAGAAGGAATATGTGGAGAACAGTGATAAACAAAAGGAGAATGTTCATCACCAAGGAGACATTTAAGCTAATTTATAAATACAGTCATAATTACACATAGTTACTTTCCATTGAGTAGAAATACCATGCAACTGACTTAGTATAGAAGGCTGTGACCCGCCATTCTTCAGGAGATAAGCAGGCTACATTTCCCTGTTTTATATTTTCATATATTGTATCTGTTTTAATTGTTCGCTCTTATGAGAGTTCTTCTGGGATCAAAGGGTAGGATACTTATATAAGTGTAGTGATGTTATTGTCCAAGGAAGTAAAATTCTGTTGTTTAATATTCACATTGACTTTCCTATGAACAGCCACCATGCAGTGGGTCACACCCTTTTAATAACATATAATGCATCCATAATTAAAATATTATTTTTGAATCACATCCCCCCCAATTGCTCTGCATAAAATTAATAATTATAGTTGTCTGATTCTATTTTCAGCAATGCTAACACTTAAAGTAGATTGCTGTTTCCTTTTGACCCAGCTCCTGTATATGTCTACTCAGGAGGAAAGGCAGGATGAGTTGAGCAGAAGGGGCAGTGACAGCCACAATGGTCGTTGCACCCCTCCACAAGCTGCCAAAGTCAAAGAAGAGGAGGAGGAGATACACCTGCAGAGCCTGGACTGTCCTTCCCACTTATGCTGTGCTACCTTGAGCCATCTCTATAGTCTGATTCTTTCTTTTTGAGCTATTTTTCCAGAAAGCCTAGCTCCATTGATTGAGTCTTCGGACAGAGCCAGAGCCAAGGCAATGTGGGAAGAGTAGCTTAAAAATATTCCACACAGGAATATTCCTCTGTCCAAGGACTCAGGAGAAAGAGTCTGTTATTTTTAAAACAACTGACCAAAGAAGTGGTTGGGTTCTGGAGGTGACATAGCATGGAGAAGAAAGGAAGGCTAATCTAGGCTTGGCAGGAACAGGGAGAATGCTCCGCCCTCCCTTCTGCTCATGGTAGTGCTGCCTCAAGTCCGTCACCTGGTCTGACCTCTGCAGATTTGAGACGAGTTGTAGGAAAGAAGCAGAAATAAATGACCAGCTAATAACTGGACTGATGACCACCATACTGAGATGTGTATCATCTGTAGGTAAGTTCATGACTGCATCAGGGAGTCACTCCCCTAATTTTTTTTTAGTTCAAACACCCCCCGCCCGCGCTTTACTCAGGAAAATTATGTCAGCAGCTACATATGAAAGCTAGAAAGTCAAAGCAATGAATGAGGAACCGTGTTTCCCCGAAAATAAGACAGGGCCTTATACATTAATTTTTGCTCTCTCTCTCTCTCACACACACACACAGACACACACAGACACACACAGACACACACACACACACACACACACATTTTCAGGGGATGTTTTATTTTTTTCATGTACAACAATCTACATTTATTTAAATAGTCATGTCATCTTCTGGTTGCTGCACAATGGTGGGGGGCAGGGTTTCTCTTAACTGGGGTTTATTTGGGGGGGGGGTAGGGCTTATATTTGAGAGTGAAAATCCCTTCCACATTGCAGACAAGTGCAATCTGTCCTTCTCAGCCACACTAGATGCTGTTCCAAGTCCTCCATACAGAGCACGTGACCATAGTCTCTCGAGACTGAAGGATGCCTAAACTAACCAAACTAAGGGCTTATATTACAAGCATTTTGGAAAATCATACTAGGGCTTATTTTCAGGTTAGGTCTTATTTTCGGGGAAGCAGTGTCTCTGTGGGGGTTGGCGCCTGGCTAGGTATTGTAAAGGAAGTATCTCATCTCCATTGGTAATGCCTCTGCAACCTATATAACTAGTCCAGGAAATAATTTGCCTTTTAGAGGTTTTCTTTTTTCTTTACATTTAATTGGCATAAATGTTATTTTTCTAGAAATAAGGAAACTTCCCTATGGAAGTTGTAATTTAAAGTGATGCAATATGTAATAGCGTGTTCTTTCCCAAGGAATATGGGAGTAAAAGTCGAGTTTTTGTTGTTGTTGGCTCTCACTGCTCCAGTTCACATGAGGTCTTGCCGAGACTCTACAAGAGGCATCACTTAAAACCCAGTTGCAGTCTACATGTATATTGAAGCAAGGGGCACTGAATTAAGGAATTTATGGCATTGGGTATTTCACGAGATTCAGTCTTGCTGTCTTCAGATGGATTTGTAAGGAGTCCCCTTGCTGAACTTGGAAAGATCCTTTAAGAACAATGAATATAAAAACATGCTGAAGTCATCTGAGCAGTGGAGCCAAAACATCACCTTAACAATGTTCAGTTATAGATATCCTTACATTCATCAGTCTCTTTACAAGGAATTTTCCAAACTCTAGCACGACAGTTCCGAGCTACATTTGTCCCATTTCCAGCACAAATAGGGTTACATTCCCAGTATTCAGTGGCACGGTGTGGGTGGGCACCCCATGGGGAAAGGCAATTATTGTGGAGCGCAGGTCACATGATACAATGCATGGGTGGACTACAGGGCAGGCTGGGGCAGGGGCAGGGGTGGTGGTAGGAGAAGCCCCCAGGCTGGTGCCATGAAGCAGCAGAGGGCCTTTAGAGCAGAGGTGGGGCCTGCCATATCTTAGACCCAGAACTACCATCAGCCAGCTTCGCCAGCAGTAGGGGATGATGGGAATTGTAGTCCACAACACCTAGCAGGCCAGACCTCGATCTGGCCCAGTGAGGAGGGAAGCACCCTTCCCTCTTTCCGAGTTGCTCTGTTCTGGACCCAGTGCCAGGACCTGCCCTGTTGTTCCCAGGCCACATCTGTGGAAGCCCACCTCAGCCCACCCCACGTTCCAGGGGCTAGCAGCCTGGGAGCCACGCCTCATTAGCCACACCTTGGCCCACCTTCCCCCTGAGCCAGGAGTCCCTTCAAGGCAGGCCTCCTCACAGCCCAGCTGACCAGAAGCCTTAAGGTGCCTTCTCCAACATGACATCTCCCTCCATACCTGAGACCCAGCAGCCTTCTGCCACCCTTCCAACAGATACAGAGGGGTGGGCCTGCATCTGCCTAAGTTTGTGTCCCCTAAAAATTTTGTGCCCGGGATAACCGCCCCATGGACACCCCACACACACACACAATGCCACTGCCTGCATTTCCTCTTCCCTTCAATGTTTTGTCCCACATCACTTCCAGTAGTATACTAGTTTCCAAAGAAATCACTGTGTTCGTCTGTCCCAGCATGTTGTCAAACTTAAAGAGTGAAAGAAACAAGGACAACATACTTTGGCACTTTAATAATTAACATGTTTGTTTCAATGTGAGTTTGCATGGATAAAAATCTACTTGTTTAAACACATGGAATAATCATACTATTTTCTCTGTATTGATTTGCAGCCCCATTATATCATAGAATCATAGAAAAGTAAAGTTGAAAGGGGCCTACAAGGCCATCAAGTCCAACCCCCCTGCTCAATGCAGGAATACAATAAAAGCATATCTGCCAGGAGATTATCTAAGTTTTTCTTTTGAATGCCTTTAGTGCTGGCGCACTCACCAACTCCTGAAGTAACTGGTTTCACTGTCATACTGCTCTAAACAGTTAGGAAGTTTTTCCTGATATTCAGTCGAAATCTGGCTTCCTTTAACTTGAGCCCATTGTTGCGTGTCCTGCACTCCAAGATGATCGAGAACAGATCTTGCCCTTCCTCTGTATGACAGCCTTTCAAATATTTGAAAAATGCTATCATATCACTCCTCAGCTTCCTTTCTCAAGGCTAAATATTCCCAATTCTTTCAGCCTTTCCTTTAACTTGAGCCCATAAGGCTTGGTTTCCTGCCCCCCTATCATCCTTGTTACCCTCCTCTGAATATCAATTACTATCAAATACTGAATATCAAATACTATTTTTTAGAAATAGTATTCTGGGTAAAAAACGGAAGTTTCGGTTATTTCAAATTGCCTGCCTCATTCATGAAATGTTTTGTTCTGTCCAGAGAAAGATAGAATTGCTGGACAATGTATTTTGATTGATTGTGTAAGGAGACATATCTTTGGAAGTACTGTACACAAAGCTGCTTTATGACTACTGACTACCTCATCTGTGATTATCGGGACGCAAGAGGCATGCTAGAGAAAATCGAAGTTACATCTTACCGAGAATTCAAGTTCTCATTTGACTGCTTCCGTGAAACACGCAGGGAACACTTTAAAACAGTGACATTCTTCTATGGATGCATACTGCAAAGAGATTCTGTAGCTATAATAACCAACACCAATTGAATATAAGTGTCCACTGAGTCCCAATTCAATATGTTTTAAAACCATTTGACCACTTTTTGTGGTAGCAGGACCATGTGAGGTTGGGGATTCTAGGAATTGTATTCCAAAGAGTAACTTTTCCAAGCTCTGGTTAACAGGTGCTTCTTCCATTAGTCCTGATATACTGTAATCAGTCAATTTCAGTATATAACTCAGAGTTCTAATATTATGGGAGAAGAAGAAAAACTATGATCCATTTCCTCCACACTATACATAGTTCATAAAATTCTTTCTAGAGATGGGCACCAACTGACACAATGGCAGTTTGTGATGGTTCATGGTTGGTGTCCACAAATCATGCTGAATTTTTTAAAATGAACTGGTTCTTGGTTTGTTTGGTTCAGGCCCATCTGTAAATGAAGGGTGGGCAGAAAGCCCCCCTTCATTGGCCCCAGCACCTACCTTACTTACACGGTGTGAAATGAAATGAAATGGCAACAATGAAAAAGTTTAGTATTTCATTTTGCTTCATGAAAGAACGGTTCCCCGAACTGCCCACAAAATGAACCATGAACCCCTGGGTTGTAGGGTTTGGGGGTTCATTATTTGTTTGGTGCCCATCTCTCTCTTGTCGTTTTCTACCTGGCTGCCATCACTGGGGGTGCCACACAGCCTGTATTGTAGCCTCAGAGGTGGTGTACAGTCCAGTTAACTTTTGTATATGGAATGGAGGAAGCTGCAAGCTTGTCCATCATCTCAAACAGCAAAATCTCTCTGGATAGGCTTCCTAGATCTCCTCAACCAGCTACTCCCAGTTCCTGTCAGGTATCTTCCAGAGGTTACTTCTAGAACCTGTTTTGTAATCTTTTCACTATGAAATGCCAGCAGTTGCTCATTCCAGTTTAAGTTGTGTACATCCCTTTTGTACCGGCTTCGTTTGTGTCATTATCAGCTCATCTGCTCATGAATCTCCTCACTGTCTTTCAATTGGTGTTCTTTTCTACACCAGAGCTTCCAAGTAAACTGGCTCCTGTGGCTGCAAAACTTTACAAGGATTTCTCTACCTTGCGGCAAGATCTGTACAATGTTCTGCTTCAGTAGCACCTGGGATATGTCCAGGCTTCATTTTAGGTCCTCCATTTGATGATGAAATTGGTGTTATGACACTATGACCTTTAAGAATCTCTCTTACATGCTCTGTCTTACCTTGTCAACTTACTTTCTCTCCAAAGATACAACTGCCTATCTTTCTGTCTCTCTATCTCTGGAAATTCATATCTTGTTATCTCACTTTAGTAACTGTGCACAGAGTGATTTACAACAATACAAGACACAAAACCATGAAGGTTACAATACAATCAGCAATGCACTGTGGTACAATGTAACAAAATAGTTTAAAACCAACAACAACCAGTAAACAAAGGTACAAATGCAAGAACAGGTGATACCTTTATTGGACCATTAAGAAAATAAAACAAAAAAAAAATAGAGTGAGCTTCCTTAGGCTCTGCACCAAGTTCTTATGGATAGCTTCAAGTCCCAAAAGTTTCGTGACCACTGTTGGGGACCAGGTGCAGCTTCTTAGATGGAGATAGCTTTAGTTTGCAGTCTGGAAGAGCCACTGGTTTAGAATTTATGACCCATCTTTCTAAATAAAAGCTTGCTCTATTTTTTCCTCTTTTTTTGATTTTGTTTTCTTAATAGTCCAATAAAGGTATTCCCTATTCCTGCATTTGTATTAAGGACCATGAGGCCCTGTCCTGATTTTCTTTTAAATAAAGGTGGGCATAGTAGGTAGAACACAGTTTTCTTAAAAAAAAAAAAAGAGTTGGGCCTTTAATTCCTCAGCCAAGATCAAATATCTGTTGGAATAAAAGTGTTTTAGGTGAGGTGAGACAAGGAGTTTGTTTATTATGTCCTGTCAAGTCATTTCAGCTTATGGTTATCTTAATAAAGGTTTGTGTGTGTTTTGGGGTAGCATTTCCACGTGCATTCTTTTGTTTAGCTTATGGTTTCATGGTCATCTCTTAGGGCTGTTGATGGCAGCAGCAGTTTAAATGCCAGGGAGCAGTATAGAGAAGTTTCCATCAACCCAGGACGAACTTCTGTGTGGTCATGCTCTGAGATATTCATGGAGTGGTTTACCATTGCGCTTTCTCAATATATTTTCATGGCCAAGCACGGATCATAAACTAGTCTAAATCTTTATTTCGCACTTGCAAGGGTAGAGGAAACCATATGATCCCTCCTTGTTTTGTATTCCCAAGCATAAGACACAGGCCAAAGGCCTCAGTGCCTACAATTTACAACTGGCATTTAGTCTTAAGCAGAAGCTAACAGAAGAATTTGAAGGCTGTGTAACCAGCTCGGAACCCAGGACAATCCTGCGCTATTTCAGTTCTGTAACTGTATTTCTCCAAAGTCAGATACTGCTTTTCCCCCCAGGAATTTATTAAATATTCCAAGGGGTAGCTTTGCTAATTGTAAGACAAATTACAAACCAAGAATTCAGTTCTTCAAAAAACCTCCAGTTTATAAATGTAGGATGCAGTTTTGTTTTTGTGTGTATTTGCTTTGTTTCTTTGGATTTTGGCTGATAGGACTCGTTTGTTTTTAGGTTTTGCCTTGAATGGCCTTCCAGGCAGGGTTGGCCCTGATATCAGTTGGGTAAGGGTATTGTATGGGCTGCTCGGTGTGACAAATATGCTGGTATGTCACCCTTGCAAACTCCCCATCCCCCCTGTTGTTTACACTGTCTCTAGCTGACCCGTCTGTGGCCGGCTTTTGAGATCTGCAGTCAGCCCAGAGCTTCCTTTTTCTTCAGTTACTGCCAGAAAAGTACTGTAGTGTGAGAGGGATAACAGCAGGAGCAACAGCAGCAGCAACAATAAAGCTTGTGCTACTGTTTTCTAGTCATCCCTCCTGTAGGGCCTTTAATTCTCAATAGAAATATGTTGTAAATACATTTTAAATAAGCAGTAAACATCAATCCTCAAGAAGTTTCATCTAGCCATTTTTCTTTTCTTCAAGCAGGAGGCAATTCAAGATCTAGGGTCTCTGATTGTACCTAACATAGTGTTGGGGCTAACAAGTGTGTGTTTGTAGAAGTAGTTGAGTGGATCTGGATGCCTGAGTGCCTAGACTGAAGGTGAGGAGTGCTGAGAAATATGTGAGGACATGATGGACATGACAGAGACTTCCTAGAACTTTAAAAGCCCTGAGTTAATCATGTTAACGCCCATCTAATCATTTATGGATTTATGTGCCGGTCACTACTGAAGGTCACACATTTTTATTATGCTGAGGAGAGCAAGCTGACTCCAAGCAGCTTCCCGGAGAGTCGACTGCCTTCATGCAAGAGCTGTGAGAGATTTAATTTCAGGATGGAGTATGCTGTAGGGGAGAGGGAAGGCGAGAGAATATATTCTAGTAGTGACTGAGAAGAGCACTTGCTGGAGCCCAGCTTGTAAGATTGGCTACCTCAGATTTCACGCCCACTCTCTATTTTAAGCAGGAAGTGGTGTGGATATTGGGCAGTGGGCCAGCGGCTTCAATTGTAAACGTCCTGTAGCAATCAAAAGGGTCTGTCAACTGGAGTGCTTTGCACCTGGTGGCGTTTATGAGAAGAAGAGTCACCACAACCCTTTCTTCCTGCCAGGTCATATTTTTGTTTGCAGCTAACAACCATGTGCTGAAACAAAAACAAACAAAAGAGTTAACCAGAACTGTTTGTTGATTTCATGACTGGAATTGTGACTAGAGATAGGGGTATGAATATGAATATCCCCACAAAGCTGAACTTAATGAGGGTCCGGCCCCGGGGCTGGACCGTCCACTCACGTGGCCAGCAGCAGCAACGGCCTCGCTCATCTTTCCAGTCACTCCCAGAATCCCTCTCTCTTCCTGCTCGGCTGGCCACTGATCAGCCACGAAGGGAGACCTGTCCTCCCTTCCCTCTGGCTGGAGTGCCAAGCAGGAAGAGACCAGCACTCCGGGAGTGATCGGAAGGATGAGTGAGGCTGACACTGCACGCATGAATGGATGGTCCGGCCGCAAGGGCCAGGCCCTTGTTAATTCCAGCTGCGTGGGGATATTCATATTTGTATACAAATATCCCCTTCTCTAGATCTGACCTTTGTCACCAAATTAAAATTTAGCGGTGAAAATTACTTTCTATCAGTTAGATCTCTGGGCGGAAAATCTTGCCTCTTTAGAGATGATTAATAATGATTTACACACGAGGAAGACAAAATATGAGATGGACTGACTCCCTAAAAGAGACCATGGACTTGACCCTGCAGGGTGGCTGAGGACAGGACATTTTGGAGAAAGCTAATTCACAGGGTCACCATGAATCAGAGGTGACTTCATGGCACATAACAACAAAAGTATATGCATACATTAAAGTTGCTATTTGTAGACAAACATGGTGCTTGCTGATTTAGGGCATGTATCAGCATTTTGTCCCCCATCAGATTTAGACAAAAAAGGAATCCCCACATTTTGGTTTGATTGAAGTTTGTTCTTCTGTACAAGAAAAACCTCCGTCCGTTTTCTTTGTTATAAGAGCCATTGTAATTTCTCAACTGATCTTCCCTTCCTCATCCTGTGATAAATCAGCTGGATGAGAATGAATCACTGATATGCCCATTTTATGAGTATAGGAACTAAGGCCAAGAGTGAAAAATATTTCCAATATCTTAGGAGAAGCAGTTCTTGGTAGCCAGTTTGAAACTGTGTTTTTGCTTCTTTAACAGATAAATTTATTCTGTATTTTATTGTCTCTTTAAAACAGGACTAGAGGTATCATGTGGTGGGCAATAGAATTCCAATATTCTGTTTCATGAAACTAAAAGGGGGAAATCATGACAGGAATCCTCTTCCATTGCCATTGTCTTCACTCATCCTACTTGATAGTAAAACTTGTTTTCATTTATATAAATTGTTTATTACAGGATTATATGGCTAAAAAGGTAACTACCAAAGTGTCATATACCATTGCCTCTATAAAGAAGGCTCAATTTGCACTTATCACCTCCCTTGGTCAAGAGCACCCGGAGAAGAGCTTTTGGTAGTTATTTCTATTAGTGGCCATGTTAGCTGGGGAATTCATTCAAAAACTAACTTTTCGAAATTCGATAGACATACTATAAATCAGTGGACCCCAACCTTTTGGGGACCACGGATAGGTTGGGGGGTGGGCTCCATGCACGGGGGTGCAGGGGCACCCCTGCGCTTGCAGGGGGTGCTGCGCTCACACCCCTGTGTGAGCGCAACACACCCGCCATGCATGCAGGGGGGCGGAGATCCATCTCCACAGCCCAGTTCCAGTAAGCCCACAGACCGGCACAGGGCCATGGACCTGGGGTTGGGGACCCCTGCTATAAATAATAATGATGTCCAATTTGTGATCTATTTCCTCATGTGATAATACGCTAAACTGCATGTAAAAATGAAACTAATATTAAAATATATTCTTAATTCACAAATTAAATGTGAGCTAAATTTTGTTTCTTTTGAGAATGGCCATCACTTACACTTGATTGTCTTGAGAACTTTGGTCTTGGCATATTTAAGATTTTTTTCCCCTCAATTCACAGATAGTAAGCTGTAATGAGAAAAACCCTTGACTTGCTATTTAGTCTCATGAGATGTTAAAAAAAATGATGTCTATGCTGGATCTAGCAAATGGATTCACAATAAAGAGGCACATTTTTTCTTGGCATTTCCTTTTTAATATTTGTTGCATTTTGCTTTTTCTCTCTCTTTGCTGGATTTATATTTATTTTTACTTCTTTTGGAGTCCTCATTAGTGAAATTGGGGCACATTTGTTAAGCAACAGAGAACTTGCAGCTTCCAATTTATTTGATCAGGTGGTAGAAGTGTAGTGACAGCAATAGGGGAATCTTTCGTATGAACCAGATTTAGCATTAATTTTTGTATGTGTTACAAACCACAATGTGTTTGCCAATAGAACCTGTTGTCATGAATTGAGGCCAAATCTCTGTCTGTAGGAAATGTTCCCTCTCAATCCTCCTCTGTCCCTCCTTCCCTCTGTTGCCTAATAAACAAGGCAGAGACTGTCACACTTCCTGCTAAACAAAAGCTGGCAGTCAAAGGGTTTGTGATTATTATTTTTTTTCCTGCATGGAAAGAGCGTGTTTCTACAATAAGGAGCAACCACAGAATCTTAGAATGATGACAAATCTAGTACAGTAGTTTTCTTTTAAGTCTTCCTGGGTAAACAGTGCTGATCCTGCCGTTACTCAGAGGGAGGAAATTGCCTTGGTCAGCAGGTGCTGGGGCGAGGGGGGAGCATTGGCAACACCCCAACCATTTTTCTGAGCCTTTCCCCACCACAAGCTATTCACTTCACTTGGGAGATACAGCTGTGGATTAAACATACGGTAGCCTTGACTTGTGCCCTTTAACAAAAATGGGAAAATTACTTTGTTGGACTACACCTCCCAGAATGCCTGTTTGATTACCTGCTGAGGGAGGCTAACGGGCAAAATGTCTTTGTTGGTCCTCCTCGATATCTAAGTGCCCTAGATACCGTCAACCATGGTATCCTCCTGGGGAGGCTCTCCGAGCTGGGAATCAGTGGTCTGGCTCTTGCCTGGCTCTGATCCTTCTTGGAGGACCGTCCTCAGAGAGTACAGCTTGGGGAGGGGGACTCGGCTCCGTGCAGCCTCAATTGTGGGGTTCTGCAGGGCTCGATTATCTCCCTAATGTTGTTTAATATTCACATGAGGCCGCTGGGTGGGGTCATCAGGGGGTGTGGGCTTCATGCCATCAGTACGCTGATGACACCCAGCTCTATGTCTTCTTTTCTCCAACCACAGTGGATGGCATTCTATCCCTTCAGTGCTGCCTGGAGACTGTACTGCAGTGGATGCAGGAGAATGGGCTGAGGCTGAGCCCGGACAAGATAGAGGTCCTGAGGGTGGGTGGCCCCTCCATCGGTGGTTTGGGAAACTCCATCTCTTTTGGGGGAGTGACTCTCACTGCAAAGAGTGAGGTTCGCAGCTTGGGGGTCCATCAAACCCAGGTGGCATCAGGGTCCGCTCTGCCTATTTCCATCTGTGGCAGATTGGCCAGCTGTGTCCCTATCTTGATGTTGGGGTGCTCACCACTCTGGTCCATGCGCTTGTAGTCTCAAGATTAGACTGCAGCGGCGAGACCTCTTACTGGGGTGAGAAAACATCATCATATTTCCTCCACTCTCGCTGCCCTGCATTGGCTGCCCGTTCGTTTCCGCATTGATTTAAAAGTGTTAATGATGACGTATAAAGCCCTAAATTGTTTAGGGCCTCGATATCTAGCGGAACGCCTCTTCCCACCTAGGTCTACCTGAATCACTTGTTCTAGCCAGGAAGGGTGGCTGAGGGGCCTGAAGCCGATGGAGGCCCGGAGAGAAAGAACAAAAAACCGGGCCTTCTCGGCAGTGGCCCCTTGCCTTTGGAACAGTCTGTCCCCAGAGGTCTGTCTGGCTCCCTCGCTGGGTGTTTTCAAGAGCAAACTTAAGACCTGGCTCTTTAGGCAGGCTTTCCCTCCTGTCATCACTTGAATATTTTTTCCCATCTTGAGCTATATTACTACTGTTGTTTTTCATTTTATTATATTGTTTTATTTTATCTATTATTGTTAGCCGCCCAGAGTAGACTTCAATCTAAATGGGTGGGGTATAAATTTAATAAACAAACAAACAGAAACCAACCAAACAAACAAACAAACAAATAACTCTGTGCTGAGGAGACGTTTCTTATTTTCCATGGCAGTATTTCTCTGAAATAGTACCACATCCTATATGTTTAGTCCCTCGTGCTGCCTACATTAAAAATTTCTTCTTCTTCTTTTTAATTCTACAAGTCAGAAATGCAGAGTGGAAATCTGGACCATCTCAGAGTGATAGAAGGAAGAAAGTCATAAACATCTGGTGTTTTTATAAGAGAATTTTTGTACAGCTTTCTCTGATCTCAGTGGGTTCCCTTTTAGCCTCAGGACCTTGGCAAGTGCCCAACATTGCTACCCCCTGAAGGCAATCAGCCATAAATCCCTTGAAATATCTTCCAGGTCTCAAAATGCAAATTCTGAATTCCTTTGATTGCTTCTCTTTGGATTCTAATTACAGCAGTAAACATTGGAACACTCTCCTGCGAGCACCAGGTTTAGCATCTCTGATTTGGGGGATGAATGCTCAGGGAATACAGTGGTGCCTCGCATTACGACGTTAATTCGTTCCAGCGAAATCACTGTAGAAAGAAAACAACGTAATGTGAAATAAAAAGCCCATAGAAACGCATTAAAACCCAATTAACGCGTTCCTATGGGCTTGAAACACGCCGTCCAGCGAAGATCCTCCATAGCGTGGCCATTTTTGCTGCCCGTGCAGCGAGGAATCTGTCCCAGAAAAGAGCGGGGAGCCTTTTTTTTTTTAACCCAGCGGCCATTTTGAAACTGCCGATCAGCTGGCCGAAAATCGTTGTTTTGCGAGAATCAGTTCCCAAAGCAGTAAACTGATCATCACAAAGCGAAATTCCCTCATTGAAACCATCGTAAAGCGATTGCTTTTGCGATCGCAAAAAGTTCATCATAATGCAGTTTCGTCATTAAACGGGGCGCTCGTCTTGCGAGGCACCACTATACTGGGTAAAGGGCTCTGATAGAAGTAGACCCCTTAACTCTGATTCTTTAATTGATCTACCCATCAGCACTGATGGTACCTGTCTGTCATGGGTTTGGAGGGAAAGTTCCATCCTATGGGGAGTGGAAGGCGGGACATCAGGGGGAGGAGCTGTACTGTATATATATTTGAGAGCTGGTGTGGAGAAGAGGAGTTGGAGTCTGTGTGTCAGACTGGGTACAACTGTTTGTCAGTTAGAACATACCTGATAGGTTCAGGTTTCTATTTAGGTAGCCAGAACTGATAGGTTCAGGGTCTGTGCGTTACCTTAAAGTGTTCTGTGGGAACCAAGCTGTTGTATGTGTGTGATTGGGGTTATGCCACGTTCCAGTTTTCTATTTACCTGATCCTTTTGTTTACTCTGTTTGTTGTTTCAATAAACCTTGTTCTTTTATTTATTAAAATCCATTCCTGGTCTGTGTGACTCCTTATAGGGAATGGTTGGTGGCAGCATAATTATAGGGTGGGATACTCCAGTAGATCTGGGGTTGCTACATTGATTGGTGTCCAGTGTGTGGGATACGACTGGTCCAGTTGTCCAGTGGTCCAGCAAAGCCTTGGCAAGTGTGCCCAGAGCAAGGGGGGTCTAGTCAGGGAAAATCTGAGGGCGCGTAGGTAATCTTCTAGGCTTACCTCACGGGGAGGTAGGATAGTGGAAGAACGTGCAAACTCAGGTTGGGGGACTAGATTAGGGAGCTCTGAGGCAACCCGTTTTGGCGGGAAAGGGCTGAGGCAAAGCTGCGTGAAGTAACAGTGATCTAGCCTGTCTGCTGAGAGGCCTAGCAGAGGGGGTGGATTCTGCCTGGCAACAGTTGCAAGTTGGTGCTGGAGGGACAGCAGCAGTCTATAGAAGGCTGTTTCTGAGGCAAAAGGAAAAAAGTCGTCGTTTTATTTTGAGGCGTGACTTTTGAAGGCAGCCTGTTCTGGGGGGATTATGCCCTTGACTCGAGGCCAAATGGCAGAGATGGGGGAAGTGAGAGAACCACAGGGAGACCAAGGTTCTGAGGAGGAATTTGGCTCAGTGCAGGATGAGAGCACGGGAGAACTGACCTCAGAACTCAGAAGAATGCTCCTAGCCCAACAGCATGAACTGAGGGTGAGGGAAATGGAGGAAAAGGAAAGGGAGAAACAGAGAAAATTTGAGATGGAAAGGGAAGAGAAACAAAGACAATTTGAAATGGAAAGAGAGAGAATGGAAAGAGAAGAAAGATTGGAGAGAGAGAGGATGGCGTTTGAGTTAAGAAAATTGGAAATGATGAATCAGAACAATAATAACAATAGAGATTCTGAGGTGGGCCAATTGTCTAAAACTGACCTGAAGAAATTCCCTGTGTACCACAAGGGAGATTGCCCTGAGGTGTTCTTTTCCCTCGTGGAAAGAGCGTTTGTGGACTTCTCAGTAAGGGAAACTGAGAAGATGACCATTATGCGATCTTTAATCAGTGGCAGCCTGGCAGAAGTCTATGCAGAGATGCCAGTGGAACTGCTGAAAGACTTCGCTGAGTTTAAAAAACTGGTGTTTGCCCGGCATGGGATAAATGCTGAACAGCTGAGGCAAAGATTTAGGTCACTCACAAAAAAACCAGAGCAGACTTTTACCCAAGTGGGGGCCCAACTGGTGAGGTTGCTAGAGAAATGGCTGTCTCAGGAGGGGACAGAGACCTTCCAGCAGCTCAAAGACCTGATAGCGCTGGAACAATTTTATTCAGTCCTGCATGGGGAACTAAAGTTCCATGTGAGGGAGAGGAAACCTAAATCGGTGACAGAAGCGGCAGAGATCGCAGATTTTATTTCCCAAATAAGGAAGCCCTTAGTTGCTGAGGGGAAAACTGTGGGTAAGCCCAAAGAAACCTACAGCAGGTACTCTCAGGGACCAGGGAAAAACCAGCAAGGGGGAGGGGCCCATGTTGAAGGGAAGCCCTCGGATATGAAACCACCAAGACCTCAGATTTTGGAGGGAAAACCAAAACCAGATGAGAAAGACTCCAAGTACAGCAGAAAATGTTATTTCTGTCAAGGAAAGGGCCATCTAATCTCAGAGTGTGAGAAATTAAAGCAGCTAAAGGGAAATTTGCCTCATGATTTGAGTGAAACCAAGCCAAAAGCTGTGTTCTGTGTCCAGACAGAGCAAAGCTCCTTGCCATTGAGGGAGCCTGTTACCATGGCTACTCACTCTGGACCAGTTACATCTGCTGATCAGGCTGGGGAAAATGGTCCTCTTGTGGAGGTCAAGCGCTGCTTACTAGTTAGGACAGATTCGCAATTGTTTGAGACCGCAGGGGTGGACGTAGGAATACTTGACCATCAGTACAGGGGGCTAAGGGATACTTGTTCCCAGGTGACCCTGTGCCATCCAGACATTATTCCTAGGAAGTATATAATCCCAAATGAGAGCCTGAAGGTGGCAGGGATTGAGGGGCAGGTGATCTCACTACCAGTAGCTGAGGTACCTGTGAGCTTTCAAGGCTGGAGGGGAGTTTGGCGGCTAGCGATTTCATCGACTCTGCCAGCAGCCGTGCTCGTGGGAAATGACCTGGCTGAACATGTGAAACGGGTGCTAGTGATTACACGCTCACAAGCTACCACGGGGACAGTTCAGGGGGGTACTGAAGAGCCCGAGGTTGAAGCAGATGAGGGTAGTCCCGAAGCTGTGGCAGAAACCTTAACCACAGACAGCAAATTTGGCCAAGAGCAAAAGGCAGACGCCACTCTCCGAAAGTGTTTTGAAAAGGTGACGGACACCCAGCTAACACCTGAAACCCCAGCGAGATTTCGCGAGGAAAAGGGAATTTTATATAGAGAGACCCTGATGAATATTTCAAAAGGGGGAGATGGGATCAGAAGTCAGCTAGTGGTACCTGAAAAGTATCGCCCCATGATCTTACAAAGGGGGCACTCTGACATGTTTGCTGCGCACTTGGGGGTGAACAAAACACAGCAGAGAATCACACAAAATTTTTACTGGCCTGAAATAGGGAAGCAGATCAAGGAGTTCTGTAAACAATGTGATGTGTGTCAGAGGCAGGGGAATAACCGTGACAGGACCAAAGCGAAGTTGTGCCCTTTGCCTGTAATTGACACCCCGTTCAAATGTATAGGAGTGGATATTGTGGGACCTTTGCCCAAGGCCACAAAGAGGGGGAACCGGTTCATTCTCACCATTGTGGACCATGCCACGAGGTACCCCAAAGCCATACCCTTGACTAACATCGAAACTAACACAGTGGCAGATGCCTTGGTGGGGTATATGTCCAGGATGGGATTTGCCTCAGAAATAATCACAGATTTGGGCACATCGTTTACATCAAAGCTCATGATACGGTTATGGCAAATCTGTGGAATTAAACACAAGGAAACCACTGCCTATCACCCCGAAAGTAATGGGTTAACGGAGAAGTTCAATGGGACTCTGATGCGCATGATTAGGGCTTACTTGGCAGAGAATCCAAACAATTGGGACCAGAAGCTGCAATCCCTTTTGTTTGCTTACCGATCAGTGCCCCAAGCCAGTACCGGGTTCAGTCCGTTTGAACTTTTGTTTGGGAGAAAAGTAAGAGGTCCGCTTGATTTAATCAAACAAAATTGGGAGCAGATCACCCAGGATGACCCACAAGATGTTGTGACGTATATAGACACTTTAATGAATGACCTGAAGAGAAACCTAGAGTTAGCAGCAGAAAACCTGCAAGCTCAGAAGGTCAGACAGAAAACCTGGTATGACCAGAAAGCCAGAGAGAGGCACTTTAACCCAGGGGAGGAAGTGCTTTGGCTTAGGCCCTGCAAAGAGAACAAACTGCAGCTCAAATGGGCAGGACCATACAGGGTCATTTCCAAGATGTCAGATCTGAACTACCTTATAGAACAGGAGGAACACCAAGCACGGAGGGTGGTACATGTGAATGCCCTGAAACCCTACTACAGAGGGGAACAGAGGGTTTTATTTGCCATAAAAGCAGCTGAGAGTGAGGAAGCTGAATTACCTTTCTGGGAGGGTAGAGGGGAAGTGAAATACAACCCAGATGAGGTGAAGATCAGTCCTGCACTCACCCAAGACCAGCAGCAAGAACTAAAAGTGCTGCTCACTAAATATCATAAGGTTTTTCAAATAAGCCGGGGATAGTGAAGGGAGTGATGCATCGGATCCACACAGGGGATGCAACCCCGCAAGCAGTATCCCCATACCGAGTGACGGGACCCTATAGGGACAGGGTGCGGAAGGAGCTGGACGAGATGCTTAGGGAGAACATAATCGTCCCCTCTTCTAGTCCTTGGTCCTCTCCGATAGTCCTGGTGGACAAGCCTGATGGGAGCATTAGATTTTGTGTAGATTACCGGAAATTAAACCGCGTAACCACTGCTGATGCCTACCCAATGCCCAGGCTAGACAACCTGATTGAAACCATAGGGGGTTGTCGGTTCATTTCATCGTTGGACCTAGTAAAGGGTTACTGGCAATTAAGGATTGATCCCAGGGATCAGGAAAAGACCGCATTTTGCAGCCCTTTCGGTTTATATGAGTTTAGAGTCCTTAGTTTTGGTCTCAGAAATGCACCAGCCACATTCCAAAGGCTGATGGACCAGACCTTAGCAGGGCTCAGTGACTTTACTGTGGCCTACATTGACGATATAGGGATCTTCAGCAATACCTGGGAAGATCACCTGAAACACCTGGAGATAGTGCTGCAGAGGTTAAGTGCAGCAGGGCTAACAGTAAAGGCAAGCAAGTGTCAGCTGGGTAGCCCAGAAATAAAATACTTGGGTCACATAGTAGGGGGAGGAGTGATCAAACCCCTAGAGGCCAAGATAGAAGCCGTTCGTGATTGGCCCAGACCCAACACCAAGAAAAAAGTCAAATCATTTCTTGGGTTGGTGGGCTACTACAGAAAGTTCATCCCGAGGTTTAGCGAGATAGCGACTCCGCTGACCGATCTGACACGGAAGAAGACTGATGACCGCATCCCGTGGACCAGCGACTGTGAGGAGGCGTTCCAGAGGTTGAAGGAGGCGCTCGTCCATTATCCAGTGCTGCGTGCTCCCGACTTCGACCGGGAGTTCATCATCTACACCGATGCGTCTAACAGCGGGGTAGGAGCAGTTCTTTGCCAGGAGGATGAAAATGGTGACCAGCATCCAGTGTCATACCTGAGTAGGAAACTCCAGAAAGGTGAGAGACATTTGGCAACCGTGGAAAAGGAGTGCCTGGCCATAGTATACGCGATTCAGAAGGCCAAACCTTACATCTGGGGAAGACATTTTGTTCTGTGCACTGACCACTCACCACTGCAGTGGTTAAAGACAATGAGAACCCATAATAGTAAACTTATGAGGTGGGCTTTAAACCTGCAAGATTTTGACTTTGAAGTGAAGGTGGTCAGAGGGTCAATGAACTGTGTTGCTGACGCCTTGTCAAGAAGACCCGACGAGTGAAGACGGCGAAGAAACCATGGACTATGTATATTTTGGTGACCAAAAGTTAAATGTACCTGTTTAGTGAACAGGCTTGGTTTGTATTAATAAAGGTAACTTAATGTATTGCAAATATTAATGTTTAAATGCATAATTGATATGTTTGACCTAGAGTGAGTAAGTATGGGATTGTGTTATAATGTATAACTGTTTTTGTGTTTTGATCCTGGTTGTTTTTTTTGGAGAAAAGCACTTTAGCTTTTCCCCCGCAAAACAACTTATAAAGAGGGGAGGTGTCACATACAGCACTGATGGTACCTGTCTGTCATGGGTTTGGAGGGAAAGTTCCATCCTATGGGGAGTGGAAGGCGGGACATCAGGGGGGAGGAGCTGTACTGTATATATATTTGAGAGCTGGTGTGGAGAAGAGGAGTTGGAGTCTGTGTGTCAGACTGGGTACAACTGTTTGTCAGTTAGAACATACCTGATAGGTTCAGGTTTCTATTTAGGTAGCCAGAACTGATAGGTTCAGGGTCTGTGCGTTACCTTAAAGTGTTCTGTGGGAACCAAGCTGTTGTATGTGTGTGATTGGGGTTATGCCACGTTCCAGTTTTCTATTTACCTGATCCTTTTGTTTACTCTGTTTGTTGTTTCAATAAACCTTGTTCTTTTATTTATTAAAATCCATTCCTGGTCTGTGTGACTCCTTATAGGGAATGGTTGGTGGCAGCATAATTATAGGGTGGGATACTCCAGTAGATCTGGGGTTGCCACACTCGTCTTGCGAGGCACCACTATACTGGGTAAAGGGCTCTGATAGAAGTAGACCCCTTAACTCTGATTCTTTAATTGATCTACCCATCAGGTATATTTGCCTAAAATCAAGGCTCAAATAGTGCAGATTAAAAAGTGCAGATCTCGACAGTCAGTAAGATCAAAGAAAGCATAACAATAAATCAGACAATAACAGCGATCATAAAAATGTAGAAATAAAACAAATCAACTCAATCATCATGACACAGACAAGCCAAGAACATCAACGCATAAATGAATGGGCAGGACAAATGAGAAGTTTATGTGAGGTTGCCATTAAAGGACTCTGTGAAGATCAATGTCTTGAGCACCCTCTTAAAGTTACTGTAGATAGATTGGGGGCCAAGCACTACTTGACCGGAAGCCTATTCCAAAGGTCTGGTGCCACAAGCAAGAAGCTCCAGCTTCTAGATGTTTATCTTGTTTTTTGGTGTGCTTAGCGTTGTGCTTGCTCACTGGAAGGTATACATGGGCTTCATTCGTGAGTCTTATTGCAAGAGCATTTCTCTCTGAGGAAATCCCATTGTGAGAGGGAAAAAGGGGGTTGACCATCGAGAACATGCATTTTCCTTCATATCTAGTTGGAACTGCATTCCCACACACTTAGGATTAGGGAGACCTGCCTAGGCAACGGCAGATAGGGCAGGCCATCTCAGTATATTCCCAAGCAGTTCCAGCAGTCTTGTGACCTCAGCCGCAGTCTTCAGAGCACATCATAAGAAGACTTCCCCTCTCTCGTTCTCTCTCTCGTAGGTCTAATGTCAAGTGCATTCCCTAAGTTCTTGGCAGGCAATGCTACAGTTACAAATGAGCACCAGTTGGCACCTGTTCTGCCTCGTAACCAACTCCAAGGACTGTCTGGTTTTCTTGTAGGAATCTTATGCCCAAGAGTTGCCTGGGAAAAACCTTGCTGGCGAAAAACTCCGCCATTGATTTGTTTTTGTTAGCAATATTAGAACTCACCCAGAAGGAATCCCACCCTGCTATATAAAAACGATGAGCAAATACCAACTGGATCTTTGTAATTAGGGTGCCAGCTCCTCTTTCCTATCTCTCATTTGCTTGAACAAAGTGTGGAACGGCTGGAAACGGTTACATTTGCTACATTCACAGTGAGATTTCTTTTGCATCATAGACTGAAGATTCTGAGTCATTTCTCCTCCTTTTCAAGCTTGGCTTGAATCAATTGGTGAGTCTGATTTTGAAAGTCCTTTTGACAGCCAGTGATCTTTCTAAACATTTTACTATTCTATTTAATTTGCTCAACATGTTGTCCATTAAGAGCTGTTCATTGCTATTGAAATAAAAAAGAATTATGCTGGGCTTAAACTTTACAAGGGCTTATTGATCTATTGAGTTGTTAATTGTAAGCAGGCTGTTTTGTTGTCATGTGTTATACATATATGTGTATGAATGAAGATGCGTCCATGAGGCTTTAACAAAATTCCAGTAGTAGAGTCCCCTTAAAAACAGCCCTTCTTGGTTAGGTCACAGACATACATCCTACCCATGCTGATTAGGGGATGGGATTCTGGGAGGTATTATCAAAAAATGAACTTTTCAAAGCTCTGATCTAGCTTAGTGTTTTGGTTCTAGTAGTAGCTAATAAATTGCCTCTAAATTGTTTCAATCGAGGCACAAGGTTGAAAACTCTTGTGGGAAACATATTTAGAAGAACTATACATTTATCCTGCATGAGGACTTTGGTTCAGTAAAACGTTGGTTTATAAGACATTATAAACATTGGTTGTCTTCAGCACTGATATACTGTCTCTGAAAATGTAGTCTCCATTTAAATTGTCATGTATTGATAATTGTCAAGACTGCCATCAACAATTAATTACTCATACACTCATAAAAAATAAGAAAAATACCATGTGGCCCCCAAAACAATACAAGTGCAAAGCAGGTGATATCTTTATTAGACGGGTAAAAAAAAAAGCAAGCAAACAGCTAGCATTCAATGATAATTTATCTTTCCCAGGCGGTGCATCAAGATTCTGTGAATAGTTCAGAAAAATTATATATTAGAGTCCCAAAGGCTCATGGCAGATGCTTGTGAAAGGTCTGCTTCTTAAGGTGAGTTCGGAGGCTATCTGCAAATGGCCTGTGGGGGGATGTGTGACTTCAGACTCCTCTCCAGGCAGCAGTTGGTTGGAATTACCTCCTAACTCTTCAAACAAAGAATCGCAAATAATCTGCATCCACCTCCTTCCCTCCCTATTGCTCCATTTTGAAACACAAGTTTTCTGTTTAGCTGGGCTGGGGATGGAGGAGGTAATGCAGTAACATGGCTCTGGTGCAATTAAATTTTAATCACATCAGAGAGTTGCAATTAAAATTTAGTTTAAGAAAAAGCCAGTTGCAACCAAATCCATGCCAAATTAATAGTGTTAACTTGTGGGTGATTTCTTCAGTTTGTAGTACTGCTTGGCTGGAGTCAAAAGTCCACATGGTTCCCAAGTTGGCGGTTTAAGGATATCTTCAGTAGTTCCAAAATACTAGAAAAAGTTCTTATGGTCTCCAAAACAACGCAAATGCAAGAGCAGGTGACACCTTTATTGTCTGTGTGTGTTCTGTGCTATCAAGTAGGAACTAATGTATAGTCACCCTAATAGGGCTTTCAAGGTAAGTGAAATATTTAAACAGTGGTTTTACCAATTCCGTACCCCCAGTGAATTTCCATGGCCAGTAGATATTCAAACCCTGTTCTTCAGGGACTCTAGTCCATTACTCCATCCACTGCACCACACTGGGAATCCCTATACCTTTATTAGACTACGAAAAAATCAAGCAAACAATTAGCCTTTGTTGATAATAAAACTTCTTAAGATAACAGAGCAGTGTGACTATGGAACCAGTTGTCTCGGGAGGTGGTGAGCGCTCCAACGCTGGAGGCATTCAAGAGAAAACTGGACAACCATTTGTCAGATCTGCTTTGACTTGGATTCCTGGGGTTGGACTCAATGGCCTTATAGGCCCCTTCCAACTCAATTATTCTGATCCCATTATATAATTCATCTTACTTAGGCTGTGCAGATTTTGTGGATAGTTCAGGAAAAAATATATATTATAGCAGGAAGAACTGCAGATCAGAAAGGATTTCCAAATGCCATCTGATAAATCCACCCCATGCTACTGTAAGAAGCCATGGCCAAAGCATCCCTGGCAGATGGACATCCAACCTGGGACAAAAACCCTCCAATGAAAAAGAGCCCATGACTTTCAAAAGCGGTCCATTGCAGTGTCAAACAGCCCTTACTTTCAGGAGGTTCTTCCTGGGGTGTGGTTTTAATCCTTTTTCTTTAAAACTAGTTAAGGCAGTAGCCGTCATTGCACCTTCAGACAGCAAACTAAGCTATAGATAGATAGATAGATAGATAGATAGATAGATAGATAGATAGATAGATAGATAGATAGATAGACAGACAGACAGACAGACAGACAGACAGACAGACAGACAGACAGACAGACAGACAGACAGACAGAGAGAGAGAGAGAGAGAGAGAGAGAGAGAGGCAGGCAGGCAGGCAGGCAGGCAGGAAGACAGACAGACAGACAGACAGACAGACAGACAGACAGACAGACAGACAGACATTGTTTTTGATATTTTTTTAACTATATAAGATTCTTTTTATTTTATATAATAATTTGTTTATTGTATTCTGCCTTCCTTCCCAAGAACCTAAATGGCGTATAGGCCTCTCCTCTCCCTTTATCCTCACTACAGTTCTATGAAGGGGATCAGACTGAGAAACAGAATTACTGGCCCACAGTTATCCCAATGAGTTTCCTGGATTAGTAGGGGCTGGATTTCATATCTCTCAAGTTCCAGTCCCACACACTAACCATTATGTCACATTGCCCCTTCTAGGGTTATGAAAGGAAGTGAACAAGAAACAAACAAACAAAAACCCTCCACATTCTCCTCATAGCACAATAAAATATTATGATGCCTCTCATGTTTGGGGTTGCATAATACAGTAAATCATGAAACTGTGGGAACCTTAGCTCTTACCCTATATATATAGCATAGTTCAACTTGCAGTGGGAACAGGTAAGCCCACTGTTCTTCAAGGGACAGGTATCTTAGTCTATTTCAGCAAAACACCACAGTCTTTTGGCACTTTTAAGCCGAATAAATTCATTTGACTATGAGTTTTTGTGGATTAACAGAGGACTACCGTATGACTGCAGTGCAGCATCTTTCATTTTTGAAGGTGACCATCTTCATCAGAGTTGCTATTTAAGGGGGGGGGAAGTGAATGGTTAAGATTGAACTCTAGCACATTGATGGACATGCAAGTGACTACCTAGCCCAATATGAGCCTGGAAAGTACAGAAATAGTGGAGATCGGTTAGCTGATCCTGGGCTTCTGGGGCTTTTGAGAAGTTACATCCTTGTTTCTCACTTCTCTCTGTCTTTGTGCATTCTTAAATCTTTCTGTTTTGAATTATTTAGCCTGTTGTTTGCCAGCTTTTTGCCAGGCACTTCAATTTTGAGTAAATGATTCCCAATTGATAGGGTCAATATTATATCCTTCCAATGTTGTCTTCAATGTATCCTTGAATCATTTCCTTCGTCCACCACACAATTGAGCACCTGCAACAAGCTCTCCATAGAAAATATGTTTTGGGAGAAGGTCCTCTGACATCCTGTCGACATGGCCAGCCCACTGAAGTTATTATTTCGATTGTAAAAATGCTTGTCATCTGTGTTTGCACCAAGACCAGTGTCAGGGACTTTATCCTGTCATTTTCATGCTGAGAATTTTCTGAAGTCAAGCAAGATGAAAATGATCTCGCTTTCTTGTATGGCGTTGATGGGCAGTCCCCATCTCAGCTCCATAAAGCAGAGAGGATAGAACAACAATTTTGTGCATCTTCAGCTTATCAGAAAGATTGATTCTATACTAATTCCACACAGAGGATTGAAGTGTTCCAAGCAGTGCTGCCTTTAGAGATGTGTGAGATCACTTTGTATTGTCAGGGGGAACCTAGCAGGAGACAGTGCTGCCAAGACACATGATGTTACTCATGCGGTAAGGGCGTGTTTATGTATCTTAAGAATTGGTTCCTCATAAGGAACACCTGGAACATATTGGTACACCACCACTGTCTTGCACTGACTTTTCAGCCAAAATTGCTACAAGTGGAGGCGGAACAAATCAAGACTTAATTTGCATATCCAGAAGTATGGTTGCGGTAAAGGTGTGACCATTGGCAAATAAAAGGTCACACATTGGAGAAAATGAGATTTTAGTTATGGCCTACAGAAGCTGCACACTGAACAGTTCTTGCAATATTGAATGGCAAGACCAGCATCCCCTTCCCCGTCAGCCAGTGGTTCCCAACCTGGGGTACGTGTACCCCCAGTGGTAAAAACCAGGACATTGGGGCTACATAAAAATTGCATAATGGTGAGAAAAGGCCTAGGGAAGCAGAGGGAGTTGGAATGGAGATATACATTAGAGACTGACATTCAGACAAAATGTGTGCGAGAGATTCCTGACAAGCATCCACAACCCTGCACAGTCCTCAATGGGCAGGTCCATTCCATCTCCTCTCCACTTTATTTTTCTTCATCAATTGGCTCCTGTTTGATAGGTGAGAAGTGGGTTTGGTCTATGCCACTGGTTCTTAACCTTGGGTTACTCAGGGGTTTTGGACTGCAACTCCCAGAAGCCTTCACCACCAGCTGTGCTGACTGGGGTTTCTGGGAGTTGCAGTTCAAAAGCATCTGAGTAACAAAGGTTAAGAACCAGTGGTCTATGCCATGGGACAAGATTGGCTGGGCTGCCTTTCCATTCTGTGGCTATGTGTCAGAACTGCAACTGCCCTGTCAGCCCTTAGCTTAGAGCAGTGGTTCCTAACCTTGGTTAACCCAGGTGTTCTTGTACAGTGGGGTCTCTACTTAAGAACTTAATCCGTATTGAAAGGGGTTCTCAAGTTGAAAAGTTCTTATGTTGAATCTGCATTTCCTATAGGAATGCATTGAAAACCATTTAATCCGTATCTGCTCTTTCCGTCCATAGAAACTACAGTGGAACCTCTACTTAAAAACTTAATCCGTTTTGGAATGGTGTTCTTAAGTTGAAACGTTCTTAAGTTGAAGCAAAATTTCCCATAGGAATGGACTGAAAACCAATTAATCCGTTCTGGCTGTTTTTTTGTTATGTAGAGGTGCGTTCGTACATTGAAGCATTAGTTCCCATAGGAACTAATGCAAAGCTGGTTAATACGTACCACTAGGGGGAGAATTTTTTTTAACCTAAGATAACCTAAGGTTAAACAAAGAGCATGAAAGGTTTTTTTTCCTGTTCTTATCTTGGATTTCTGTTCTCAAGTAGAAGCAAAATTTAGCAAATGGAGCTGTTCTTAAGTTGGATTGTTCTTAAGTAGGGACGTTCTTAAGTAGAGACCCCACTGTACTGCATTTCCCAGAAACCTTCACCACCAGCTGTGCTGGCCAGTATCTGAGCTGCAGTCCAATAACACCTGGGTCACCCTAGTTTGGGAGCCACTGATCTATGGGGAAGCTGTTGAGTCTTGTGCTGGGATTCTTGAGGTGACTGCAGAAAACAGAGAACCAAGTGGGTTGGAGGTGCTTCAGGACTGGAGGTGGAGGAACATGATGCCAGTAGACTGAGATGGCTGTTGCAAGATCAGGAACTTCATTGGTCCCAGCCACTCCTTATTCTCTTTGGTGCCAAAGCCTGGGTGATGAGATAGAAGCAGGCCACACCACACAATCTGTACCTGCCTTCAGTTCCCATAATCCAGCCAAGAGGATAGGCTAGCCAAGACGCTCCTCACCAAGAGGAGCAGGAGTTGCTCGGTGCTGCATTTCGGGTCTTCTGGTTGCTTAGAGAATTGCCAGGATGGTATTAGGAAGCCAAAAGCTGAGAATGAGCTGATGTTATCATTAGCAACAAAAAAAATAATTCTTCTAGTACTGTATGTGCCTAGCCAAAGACAGAAAAAAGAAAGGGGCTCAGCTATTCAGTGGGGGTTGGAAAATTAGAAGACATGACAAAGAAAAGCCCTAAATGCTCAATTTCTATTTTAGCTCCAAAAGACAGTCTATGACTCTCCAGGCAAATGTGAAGTACAAGGAAAGTGGATAGGACTGCAGTTTGAGATTAATAAACAAATAGTCCAGGAATACCTTACTACTTTGAATGAGTTCAAATCCCCAGGGCTGAATAAACTGCATCCAAAGATATTGAGGGAACTGACTGAAGAGAATTGCTTTGCCAAAGGAAAAAAGCCCCCATCGGTACCCGCAAAATTAAGCAGAACGGGGTGGGCCCCCCATAGGTGCGCGTGCACAAACACACACACATACAGACACACAGAGGTCTGGCAACCTTCCTCTGAGGGCGCCCACTCAAAAAAAAGGCACACTCAGCAGCAGCAGCTACCCCGACCTCAAAGGAGGAGCAAATTTTGCAAGGCGAGGCCAGGCAGCCTCCAGAGCCAAGGCGGCTAAAGCAGGATGAGGATAAGGAGGAGGAAGCACAGCCAGGTGCTGAGGTGGCCGCTGGCCGGGCTGGTGCTGAGGGTGCCAAGACAGAAAGAGAGCCAGAGAACCACTTCCCTGGAAGAGGCGGTGGCTGCTGTTGGCAGCTTGGAGGCGGGCCGGGAGTGAGCTCCATTCTCAGGCATTGCAGCTTGGGTGCTCGGGGAAAAGGGCCAGCAGCGTGCCTCATTCACTGGCTCTCCCCCAAGATAGCGCCTCTTACAGCCTCCATCCAGAACTGCAGCCTGCCAGCCAGCAGACAGGTGGGCTGGCTGGCAGGCTGCAGTTCTGGATGGAGGGTGCAAGAGGCGCTGTCTTGGGGGAGAGCCAACGAGCGAGGTGAGGCTTTTTTTAATTCTTGAAAGCAGAGGACGCGTGGACACTTCGGGGGGCAGGCAAGGCGAGGGCCACAAACTATCTTCAGGCGGGCCGCAAATGGCCCCCAGGCCGCATGTTTGAGACCCCTGGTTTAGACTGTGACTCTTGAAGAATTTTGTTGAAAGCAGCTTTATTTGTAGTCGACGTATTGAATTGATATAATTTATATAGCTGATGTTTTTAGTTAAGACGTTTTGCAGTTTCCTCATCCTTCTTATCGGAACACATTTCTTTGGTCCAAGGCTTTAATGGTACTGGTAGCTGGAAGGTTTTCCATTGATCATCACTGCTTATGCTTCTGGCTGAAATTTGTTATATATTTGCAATTAGTTCTGTCTCCAAAATCAAGCTTGATCCCTTTTGACTAAGCTTGGAAACATTTACCTTCTCTGATGCTTATTTTCCTTGTGGGTGTCATGGCAGTTTTATCCATATATTTATTCTGGAGATGAGTAGTCAATGGTCTGTCCAACATTCTGCTCTATATATTGCTTTAGTGAAGTGTACATCTTGTCTCTCAGAGGGAGTGGCATCTTAGTCTATTCCAGCAAAACTCCAAAGAGACTTGTGGCACCTTTAAGACCAACAGATGTATTTCACCATGAGCTTTTATAGATTAACAAAAGACTACCTCATCTTCATACAATGTAGCCTTCAGGTTTACACACATACACACACACGAACCCATTTTTTCATATTTGAAAAGAGCAACAGGATATACAAGTTTCCACCAAACAGAACAGAACAAACCTTTCCTCATGTTTTTAGTACGTCAGAGATAATAATCAGATTTGCAGGTTTGTATTGATTAATTTCTGATAAGTGTGTGTTAGCTGTCGTATTTACTGCTAGGATGTTTATGAGGAGTATTAATGTAATTGTCATTTTTTTGCATCCAGTTTCACTCTGTTTCCATTACAGTGTGTGTATGTACTTAGCCTTATTGTTACATGTCATCCATCTGAAAAAGTAGACTGTAATCTGCAAAAGCTTGTACTGAAATAAATATGTTAGCTCTAGATGTGCCACAGGACTCTTAGAGCTTTTGAGGGAGGAGTCATTTGAAACATCTGGGTGACAATAAGCCAGGAATCTAAAGAGACATCAAGCAAGCAGAGCTGCGCTCCATAAAAAGTTTATTGTGTTATCCAGTCATGTGTGCTTTCACAAACTCAAGGTTCTTTCTCTCAACTGATAAGAAAGGGGAAAAGAAAACAGGAAATGGAAAGTGCCTACTTTCAGGTGGCACAATAAACAAACCATGAAATGATGCTCCATGGTTTGTTTGAGTTCTTTGTAGGTCTCTGAATTATCATGTTATTCAAATGTATTTTCCCCAAAAACTAAAAAGCCCCGAGCATTCCAATCTGTGATCATTTGTAGAGTATTTTAACCTAAAACTGCAAGTTATTATAAAAGAGAATAAATACAGAGTGCTTAGAGTTCTACAAATCTGCCTGGTTGCTTTTGAGTTTCAAAGGATTTTGTGTCTGCAGGTATCACAACAGGAAAAGAATAGCTTAAAGATCTACAGAAAGTTCACTCCTTGATCTTAGTAGAATACTAAGCAGAGATGGCTCATGAGTGAAATCTTCTGTATAGCAGACAAGTTATGGGTTAAAAGCAATGTCTATTTCCTTCTAAAGGGATTTCTTTCTCTTTTTTTTCCCTGTTTTAACAAAATTTTCCCTTCAGGCATGCAGTTCTTTTAAACTTCTGTGCCTGAGCAATCAGATATGCAAATAAAACTGTGTTTTTCCCTCACAGTAACCAAAATCAAGCTAACTTGTAACATGTAGATTGAGACAAGTCCATGCTCAGACATCTTTTATCACTCAAGGTAACTGTTTCTAATGATGTGGTAACTATGAGTTATGGTCTAGCTCAGCCACACAAGTCTCTCTTCCTATGGTACCAATGTTGTATCAAGATGTATCACTGGAGCCTTGGACCTGTGTTTTCTTGAAAATCTCCAAGAAAGAAGGATTTTACAGCCTTCCTGAGAAACTTACTCTATAAAGGAGAACAGAAGGGTTTTACCTGATGTTCACCCTTGATCTAATTCCCCATCTTCTTATTAATGTGAATTCTTCTATTTTAAAGTGGCATAGAAAATTTCTGGCCCATCTGTAAAAGCTTGGCAGCGGGGGACTGGCATTGTAACATATTGTCAGATGAGAAGGCTGCCAGCCAGTCATTCAGCAAAATGTCCAGTCCTCTTATGCCAGTGGATAGAGGAATTATTTGCCAGCAATGTGAACACCAGTATAATTTTGGTTGATCAGAGAGAAACGCGTTTGGGAGGTTTTCTGAAAAGATGCAGACTTGTTTGTCCTCTTCCATGTCATTTTCACTTCTCTGGAAGAAACTGTTGTGTGTTCTCTTCCTTGCATCCCCCCCCCCTTTTCTTTCGCACATACACACTTGCTCCTTGGACCCCCTTGATATTGTCTGCATCTAAATTGTCACGGTTCTCTGAGTAACAGGTTAATTTGTGCTCCTGCTTGACCTTTTCAAAGTGCAGGCAGGGACCCAGCCTTGTTTGGTGGAAGTCTCTAAGACAGCAAAGCCTGTGAAATTTAACACAGGAGGATATACTTGCCTAGGGCACCCACTGAGACTTTGAGCTCACGCCATATATTTATTTAGTAAATTATTGTGCTAGTGAACAGGACATGCTATCAACTGTCCTCTGTCAAACTTTTGAAGTGCCACGCTCTGACCTCTTTCAGTCTCTCAATTGCTTTTGTTGATGAGAGCTTGGCAATGCTAGTTTGTCAAACTGCCATGGGTTTGTCGTAAAGAGACAAATAGTGTCATTCATCTTGGCCTGTGCAGTTTAACTTAGAACAGGGCTGGGGAATGTGTGACCACTCAGATATTGTTCCACTGCAGTTCCTATCATCCCTAGCCAGCACTGTCAGTGGTGAAATGTGATGAGAACTATGGTGAACATCAGGAGGGCCACATGTTGTCCACACCCAGGTACAGTACAGAGAACATTACAACCTTGTTGCTGTTGTTATGTGCGTCAAGTCACCTCCAACTTATGGTGACCCTATGAATGAGCGCTCTCCAAAACATCCTCTTACAGCCTTGCTTAACTCCTGCAGACTCCAGCCTGTTTAAGGAGTCATCCCATCTCATATTTGGTATTCCTCTTTTCCTGGGGAGAAGATAGGTGAAAGATGGCTGCAATCTGTGTGGACAGTGAGATCTCAGGGAATGATTCTGGATGTGTACAGACAGGTTGTACCAGGATGACCCTGTGCATCCCAGTACATCCAGAAACAAATACCTATCCCATGTATGGATGCCAGTACTAGAATGATATGTTCAGACCTGCAAAGGAAAATGTACAAGAATGACTCAGAGCAACTACAGAATGACTAGGGACAACAAAATGACACTTGCTTCCATCTGCTTTGTTGTCTATTTCTTCTTGATGCTCATGACCCATTATTTTGAATGCCTAGGAACCATGCAGTGCTACCTCTTCCCCCCCCCCCCATTTTTTTGGATGGAGGCACCATATCACTAGGGTCATCAAAGCTGAATTCAACATTACAATTTAAAGCTGCAGACAGTCCAACTGATTTTTAAAAGTTGGGGATGATCAGCTGTAATTAACAGAAGCATAGTCTCAAAATCCTGTGACATATTAGTTCCCCTGTATTTAGCACTGGATAGGCCTCATCTTTAAGTACGGTGTCCAGTTCTGGACACCAAGAAGAATGATGACAAATTGGAACAAGTTCAGAGGAGGACAACGATGGATCAGGAGGCTGGAAACCAGGCCTTATGAGGAAAGGCTGAAAGAACTAGGCATGTTTAGTATTAAGAAAAGAAGACTGAGGGGAGATATGATAACACTTTTCAAATATACTTGAAAGGCTGTCATACGGAGGAGGGCAGGATCTGTTCTCATCCCTGAGTACAGGGCGCACAACAATGGGATGAAGTTACAGGAATCCAGATTTCAGTTGAATGCCGGGAAGAACTTCCTAACTGTTAGAGCAGTACGCCAATGGAACCATTTACCTCAGGAGGTGGTGAGTGCTCCAACTCTGGAGGCATTCAAGAGAAATTTAGACATCCACCTGGCAGATATTCTTTGATTTGTATTCCTGCCCTAGGCACGGGGTTGGATTCGATGGCCTTATAGGCCCCTTCCAACTTCATGATTCAATGAACAGTTCAACAGAAAAACTGTAGAGCTGTGGGTCTTTGCTTGGTGGTGGGAAGACAAAGGGCTCAGCTCTAGACATACTAGACATGCTAGTCTAGGGATGGAGTTTCACCATTAGAGAAAAATTCCATTCTCAGATTATTTGCCGCTCCTAAGACAGATGGGGCATCTGGAGAACATCACAGTACTCATCCATATTCATGTCAGAAGTAGGTCCCACAGGAAATACCTCCGGACCACAAGCAGTAGAGGGCTTTAATAGTGTAGCAAATGGCCCATAGGATAGCTGCCGTCCCCTCCCTGCCTGTCTGTGATGCCCAGATTCTGCAGAATGCTTTATCTCACTTTCCCCAAAAGGATACTTGCAGCTTTCAGGAGTAGCGGTGCTTTTTAAACCAAGGCACAGCCGATACCACTCATGCCTTATTTTGCTCTCTCTCTAATCCAGAAAGGATTTTTAAAACATGACTGGAAATGTATCTGGCAAAATCCAAAGAAACAAAACAATTCAATACAAAACAAAAGACAGAAAACATGTGGCACCTTAAAGACTAACCATTATAATTTAATGTAAGCTTTTGTGGACACATGCACTTCATCAGACATTAAGAGACTGAATGAGATGAAACGTAGATGGAATATCAGTTTCACATTCTAAATGTTCATTGGTTACATGCAGTAATTAGGCCTATGTTTGTTTTACAGTCCTGTTGTAAAAATACTTCAGGAAGATAGAAAACAGATGCCACATCTGAGCAGAAATGAGAGGTGTGGCGGGGCGGGGACGGAGAGAAGAGAGGGGGGGAATTGGGGGGTTTGAAGATGCAGTAAACCTCAAGAAGGAAAAAGAAAGAATGAAAGAAGTTAGCCGAGGAATCCCACGTGTTAATGTAGGGAATATAGTTTTTACCTTAGAGCCTTGTGATGAGAGATGGGCATGGCAGTAGTGAAAAAAATGACAGTGACAGTGGATAGCAGTAGAAGTGTTACATTTGGTAATGGCTTAAGAAACCTAGGCATATATTCAATCCATTTATATGGGTGTCCATCATGCGCATAAATGTTATTTCAGCTGTTTCCCTCTGCATTCTTGATTTGTAGTGATTTTCTTTTAAAATAGTGACTTTTAAATCTTCCACACAGTGACCTGGTAGATTGAAATGGTTGGAAACACGTTTCTATGTATTGTGGTTCCTGATGTCAGATTTGTGTCAATTGATCTGTTTGCACTGAGATTGTCCTGTTTATCCTATATAGAGTGCAGAGGGGCATTGTTGACAAAAGATGGTGTAAATCACATTAGCTGAGGAACAAATGAAGCTGCCTTTGATATTGTGTGTGGCATTGTTAGGTTTCGTGATTTTGTTGCCAGAATAGATGTGTGGGCAGAGTTGGCATTTGGATCTGTGGTGGGACATAGTTCCTGCTGTCTGTATTGTTGTTTCATGGTCCATAGTATTTGCATGAAGTTGGAGGGTTTTCTAGGCAAGTATGGGTCTGGGTCTCCCACCAAGGGCTTTGCAGAGTGAAGTGTTCTTGTCAAGGATGGGTTGGAGATCACTTAGGATGTGTGTGAGTGGTCTCAGTTGTGGACTGTAAGTGACAACTAGCAGTGTTCTGTAGTCTGAGGAATACATTTTGTAGATCCTTGAGTTTGGAGTCTCTATTCTGTGGGTTAGAGCATGTTTATGATATTTCACATACATTTCATTTCATTCTGTCTCTTAATGTCTGATGCAGTTGATATGTCCATGAAAAGGTAAGGTTACCCTTGACAATTTTGTCCACTTGTGTCTGACTCTAGGGCATGGTGATCATCCTCATTTCCAAGCCGTAGAGCCTGCGTTTTGTCCGAAGACAATCTTCTGTGGTCACGTGGCCAGCGTGACTAGACACAGAACGCTGTTATCTTCCCACCAAAGTGGTCCCTATTTATCTACTCACATTTGCATGCTTTCGAATTGCTAGATTGGCAGGAGCTGGGACAAGCGACGGGAGTTCACTCCGTCGTGTGGATTCGATCTTACGACTGCAGGTCTTCTGACCTTGCAGCACAGAGGCTTTTGCAGTTTAACCCACAGTGCCACCACATCCCTTATGTCCACAAAAACTTACATTAAAATATAATTGTTAGTCTTTAGGTGTCACATATTTCTCTCTCTCTCTCTCTCTCTCTCTCTGTGTGTCTGTGTATTGTATTGTATTGTATTGTTTGTTTAGATTTTGCCTGATATACTTGCATAGACTGACATGGCTACCTCTTCCATGACTGGAAATGGACTCCTTATCTGTCCATGTTGTTTCTTTCCTGATCAGGTCAGATCATGGATGATAGATGTGTTACAAGGGTGACTATATATCCTCCATTTGAAAGGCAGACCTATTTGGTGACGCATGCCCTCTGTTTTATGATACGTATGTGGCCACTGTATCCCCAATAAGTTTCTGTGGCCAGACAAGGAAAGTAGAGGCTTTGATAACCGTATCTAATCAGACCTCTGTCATTTTTTTAAAAAAATAAAATGTTTCAGAGCAGGGATCCTTTTGTAAGTAAAGAAGCAACCCAATCCACCCACCCCCGATGAAATTACTGCTGAATGACAGGAAGGATATGGCATGGCACGCTAGTTCTGTACGAACTTCAGATGTTCGTTAGTTCAGTCCCAGGAGTGGACATTTGAAAAGCACTGTTAAAATCATTCGTCTTAAATAACTGATTGTTGTCTAGTTAGATATTTCCAGTTTCATTTATTTGCATGCTATAGTTGGACTACTCTGTTTTATAGTCAGTTTTAATGAGTCTCAGATAAACATTTATATAATATTGTTAACTCAATTGGTATCTTATCCCAATTGTTCTTCTTTGGTATGTGCTTATGCTGCCTAGCAAATTAAAATAAGAAGATGAAGGATCTTTAAGACTTACAGCTGTACCGGAGTCTGAGTCACTGATGCATATGCATGCAGAAGTCTGTCTTCAAAATTAGGCCAGTGTTGGGCTCATACTAGTGTAGAACTTGCTGTGCCTACTGTGAAAATATTGTGACTATTGTCAGTGTTAAATCCTGATTGATAAGTAACTCAAATCTTGTCAGGCCAGCTCAAAGAATCCTCTGGCGTACAGAGTTCCCAGTAGTACTAGTCAGATAGAAACGTGTGTTCTCTCCTGCCACTTCTGCAGTGACTCTAATTTACTTGCCTATCACATGACAGTTAGAGACCTGAGGTAAATCTGTCACGCAGCAGGGGTGGCAGAGAGAGAACGCCAGGCCTTGTGTGGTAGCTGTAACTTAGACTTTATTGAGTGGGATGACACATCTGCCCTGAAGCGGCATTTATCTCTAACCCACACAGGCTGGGCATATTCCCTTCAGGAAGGAGATGCTAGGAGTGTGTAAAATCTGAGAAGTGAAAGAGAATCTTATGTTTTCCAAAGCTGTCAACACAGGGTCAGGCTGTGATGGTATGACTGCCTTAAGGTTACCTGATTAGTGGGAATTTGAAACTAGATTGACCAAATCCCACCTCAGCGCGCTAAGCAGTACACCACAGTGGTTCTTATGGTTGTTAGTTGTTACTGATGTCAAATTCTAAAATAGAGTCCTGGCAGGAACATATTGTTTTTGCTGGATTCAAAGCAGAGCAGCCAGTGAGGAGACTGAAGAAGTACTTCTAACACTAAAAGTAATATACGGGATTCAAGAACCTTATTCTTTAACAAAAAGTCTCTTGCTACCTCCGAGATTTATTGAGCCCAAAGTAAACTTATTTGACATTAACAAGAGCCATGCCATGAAACGTTTGGACTCTAATATATAATTTTTCTGAACCAAACACAAAATCTTGGTGCGAAGCCTCGTGAAGATGAATATTCATTGAAAGCTAGCTGTCTACCTGATTTTTTCAGTGGTCCGATAAAGGTATCACCTGCTTCTGCATTTGTAAAGTAGACACATAGACCAGGAGCTACCTGGAGAAAGTAGACTTGAAAACACAGAGGGAAAAATAGAAGGCCTCCCTAAGCAACAAGTTGCCCAGAAGGAGGGCTATCAGCAGGTTTGTGTTTCTTTTTATATTCCTCTGAGGCACAGGATTAACTCTCTGGTATCTCATCACTTTCCAGGCCATAGGGATCAGAGGCTGCTCTAGAATGATGTAAATTTCTCTTCTAGCTAGCAATTCAGGTAGCACAGGTCTGATTCACAGGTTCCTGATTCTGAACTATGTGTCACCTGAAGAGGAGTTTGGTGCATTTTTTCCACATTTTGTTGGACCATTCACAGTTCACCTGTTGAGTTCTGCAACAGAAGACTGCCCACTGGTAATTTTACATCTTTTAGGCAGACAATGTCAGGATCCGGAAATCCCAGAATGTCGTTATCCTGCTAGATTGTGATGACTGCCATTCACAAGACACCAAATCGTACTTTGCATTCATTGCAGTGCAATTAACTTTTTAAATCAAAAGTTGGACAATATGGTGTTGTGAGCTTGGTTCTTTACTTGGTGTGTTCTCTCTACTGTGCCGATGCAGAACTGGTTCAGAGAACTCTTACATGAAGTGAGTTGTGCTGTCTTTCTTTTGCAAAACTGTTCATGTGACACCATTTTTGAAGGTGCTTCTTTGACTCTGAGTGCACCAGAAGAGAAATTTGTACATGAATTCTCTCAGACAGTTACTCTAGCTCAGATGCTAGCTTTGCTAACAGAAGCTGATATTGTGTTTTCCATCCAGAGATGTAAATCCTTCAAAGTATTCTGCTTGAGTGGTCAGACTTACAAGTGAAGCCTGTGTTTACCTCCCAACAGCCCATCACAAAACAAAAGCAGATTAATTTTCAACACGTGGAGGTAAGAAATCAAAAGCAAGCCAAGGAGAAATAGGTTCTTAAAGATTTTACCTCTCAAAGGTATTCTGCTGTTTATGGTATATGTGTTGAGTCATCCAGTTCGCTCTAAGGAAACATGTATTTCTAACTGTAAGGTTTTAAACCTGTCAGCTTAACCTTATCATCATTCTGTTGTTGCCGTTGCTGATTTGGCCGGCAGAGATCAGCACAGAGCAAACCGTTGGGCACTGGATGTGCTACAGCAGCCTGTATGATATTCATAAATTCCTCCATATGGAAGCCAGCCAACAGTGTGTGTGGGAGCACCAGAGTAACAAATCATTTAGCCTAGCAATGTGGTGGAATTTGCATCTGTGAAGATCAGTGAGAGCTCTTTGACAAGTGTTCAGTGGCTTCACTTTCAGCAGTATTGAATCCCTGTGGCAGGAGGGGTAACTGGAGAGCCTGTTATTAGTACCTATCAGGCAAAATCCAAAGAAACAAAACAAAACAAAATTATTGCTACTTGTATCTCAGTATCTGAAGATGACCATAAGTGGCCAGTTAGTTGTCAAGGGTAATTTAGGATCCATGCTTTGGGGAAGTAGATTCAGTCGGGCCCATTCCTCAAACTCTGCAATACTGTAATAGAGCATTAGCTTGGTTCTCTTACAGCCCGAAACTTGACCTTGCCACTTCTTCATGTAATACCATGTTTTCCCATGCTTACTTTGTGGATGAAAGGCTACTTAAGGAAGGCCTCTTGGGCCAAATTAAATGTTACATATTGCACATAATTGAAGATGGTTTGTTTAAAAGAGCTATAACGTTTGATTGTCATATAGGAGCTTTTCCAATTAGCTTGGCCTGTTTTGCAGTTGGTTCTCAGGTGACAATGGACTTTGTTTGCATATACAGTATGGTGGTTTCATCTTCTAGGTCTGCCGAAACCATACATCTGAAACAGTAATGTGACTTTAGCTTCTAATCATGTGTTGCCTGTAGCATGTAAAACTCATTACCTTTAGTGCACCAGAGCAGGTAAAGCAGGGCCGAGAAATATAAACGTGCAAGCTGTGTGTGACTGTGTCAAGTAATTGCCCTAACTGGCACCTGTTTCCACAGTGTGAAAGTGTGTGCAAGCCTAGCAACATATTGTTTTCTCTGTGCCTTGTGTGTTCAGATACAACTGTGCCTAAGTGCAGAGACTGATGATTGCTCGGTCACTGTTTGCTCTGAAAAAGGCTGTCAGCATTTATTCTGCTGTTTTCATGGTGACCACACTTTCGATCGCTGGTAGTCCTTTTTGGAGGAAATAATAAACCATACCAGGGTCTGAAGACTGGTGGTGGAGAATTGGAGAGAAATATAGTTTCCTATAATGAATGCCAATATTCATCCCTGGGGGGCAGAGGAGGTAGGAAGCCACTGCAATATAGTGTGCTGTCCTGCTAAATGCTAGTCTCTCAGTCCTGGCAACAAAATAAAAATCCAAACATGGTGATAAGTCATTTTATTAAAAATATAAATGGGGAATGTTGATGCGCCTGGACCTTAGAAATTTTGCAGAACACTTTGGGAATGTTTGCGTGCTCGATCCAGGATGACAGCGCTGGTGCACAGATAATTTTTGTTCAGGGTTCAGCAAGCATTCTCCCCCCCCTCCCAGCCAAGGAAGGAAGGAAGTCACACTTTTTCAAATCACATTTTTCTCTTATTCCTACTTTTGGTTCTGGTAATAAGTTTTGGACTTTGGAGCAGGTGGTGAGAAAACTCATGTTCTTTCACTAGACATAGCAGTGAGATGAGAGCATGTAAAAAGCAGCAATCCATCTTTTATCATCTGTTTTCAGGTATCTTGAAGAAATATTTCTCTGACTCTAGCCAACTTGCACAGTGATAGGTTGCCATCTAAATCACGTTTAGGGTACTGTGCTTTAAGAAAAATGCTGAAGACAAATAGTTCACAAAGCCTACATGGTAGAGATACTTGCACTGAACAGAATTCATGCACCACAGGATATGGTGGTAACCAGTGACTTTGATGACTCTTGAAGTATTCAACAGATTGATGGAGGACAGATCTGTCAATGGGAATTAACTATGACTGTTATATGAAACCACAGTATTCAGCAGCAAAATACTTCTGCATAACAGATGGTGGGAGAGGGAAACAGGTGATAGGTATCATCATTCCACCCTCCTTGTGAGCGCTCAAAGACATCTGGCTGGTGGCTGGCAAAAGCGGTGTCTCGTGATGCCAGCTTGAGCTGCTCATCACATCACAATGGGATGAAACAACATTCTGCTTGAACCATAAGTTGCTGTTGAATATTAAAAACAATTGCTGGCCTAGATCACAGAATGGGAAAGGTCCTTTTTGGGCAGCAGCTTCCAGTACCCTGCACCCAATGTGATCTTGTTGGTGTGGGGGTGTTAGGAGCCATAGTCCAAAAAAAAAGGTACCTTCCCTAAGCTCTGATTTACATGTGGCCTCGTTTGAGTTCACCTGTGAATATGAGCGATGATGCTCATATTCTAAGAATGAATGAAAGGGTTAGAAAGGCAAATCAGATTCTTTGACGAAAAGATGAGCAATCTGAGATACATTTCAAGGCCAAACTAGATTAGATGCTGGAGATGTATAATAGGGTTTTTCATCTTTTAAAGAAGCAGTCATTGGGGGGGGGGGGATAGGACTAAAAGTGAGGGTGGTTGGTTAGATTGGGGAAATGGCACAAGGGAGAAATGTTAGTGTTCTGTGTCTCATTGCCATCCTCTCCAACTAATCTCTCCCTCCCCAAAGCTTGCATCTGCTTTGAAAAAAAAAGGAGGCTGGGTTGGGGAGGGGAGGGGAGAACAGTGAGAGGAAAAGTGAGAGAGATAATAAGAGGAAACTCAGTCATAGGTCTTGATTTTTTTGTCCCACACATGACCCTAGGTTGTTGCAAAAAGAGACTAAGTGGGAAGTGCTGACAGTTTTCAGACGTGTACAAGGATATTGGAAAGGTGGAGGGCAGTGGTTCCACCCCAGCTATCAAGGAGCACAGGGATTAAACTACATGGAGGGCAATTTAGATATTAGAAAAATAAGAGCATGCTAATTGTAAAAGCAAGTCTGCCCTGGCCTGCCCTATTGGCATGTGTGTTGTGCAGTTTCCATTCCTTTTCTGGGACCAGGTTGGAGGTTCTCTGCTCAGACTGTTTGGCTATTAAAGTAAAAATAAAAATATCAAACAGTTCCTGTGAACTTTGGGGATTCCTTGAATATTTATCTGGGGACATCCTTAACAAGAAAATCTGTAATAATGGACTCGCTTCCACAAATAGCTGCTGCATCTGATCTTCCCCTTTAATGCGCACTCAGATGCACAGGAGTGGTAGGTATTTCAGGATACCCACTCACTTGGCACAGGATGTCTTTGGGACTGAGCAGGCCTGATGCACAAGCACTCCACATGAACTGAATAGGCACCCTTGAACCTTTTGCTGTGGTGTGCAGTTCAATAGCATACAGGTTGATGGGGAATTGTTTCCCTAAATGTAGATAATTAAAAAAATACTACAGTATTTCACATTGAAGATAGCCAGAGGCTGGAAATCAGAGATTTCACTTCTTTTGGATTACACCTCTCAGAATTTGGGAGGAAGAATGTAGGATTAAATGGGAGCCCCGGAACTGTAATTGTTCCGAGCTCTGTCCAGAAACAGGCCATGAGGAAGAGGGCAGTCTTCTCCAAGTGCTTGCCAGCTTTTGGAAGGTGCAGATTGATTGCCCCTAAATTTTTCTTCATATGTTTGGTTTTTTTATATACAGTGGTGCCTCACAAGACGATGTTAATTCATTCCGCAAAAATCGCTGTCTTGTGAAAACATCGTCTTGTGAAATGCGGTTCCCCATTGGAATGGATTGAAATCTATTTAATGCATTCCAATGGGGGGGAAATCATCGTCTTGTGAAAATCGCCCATAGGAAAACCGTTTTGCGAAGCACAGACTCTGCTGTCAAAATCGCTGTCTTGCACAAAACCGTCCCTAAAAAAACTGTTTTGCAAAGCGCAGACCCAGCTGTCAAAATCATTGTCTTGCGAAAAACCATCCTGAAAAAACCCCGTCTTGCGAAGCATGGACCGAAACATTGTCTAGTGGAAATTGCCCATAGGGAAAACTGTTTCATGAAGCGCTATAGTGATCACAAAAACCCATTGTCTTGCAAATTAACCGTTTTGCGAGGCAAACATCTAGCGAGGCACCACTGTATCTTGCTTTTCTGCCTGTGAGCTCAAAGTAACACATGCTTCTCCTCTTCCTTCTCACTTTTTCCTTATAACAACAATCCCTTTGCTTAGTTAGATCAGGATGAGGGTGTGACTACAGTGGCAGTTTGGTTTGCAGACTGTTTTATGCTTCTGTTCAGATCAGGTGATCACATGGAGACGGTAGATTGTTTCAGTGCCCAGTGTCCACACTACTCCCTCAATCTGAAGCGGTTTGACATGTGCCAAAGCCCAGAGCGCCTTTCCTTTGTTCCTGCTTTCTGCCAATCCCCAGCTCTCCTTTTATCATTCATTGTAAAGTTGGTTGGCAGTCTAAAATGTTGACTAGCACTGGGGAAAAGGAATACTGTAGTTTTCCAAAGTTCTCAGTAACGTATGGACATTTATACACATACTGTGGAAACATAGTGTTCAGAGTTGTTTCTATTTGATATCAATTTGTCTCTTTTTTTTGTCCATGGTGAGGTGATCTATTGCTACACTAGTATATCAGTGTAGTGATAAGGTGATCTAGTGCTAAACTTGGTAGTTTGTTAAAAATACTTTAAGGCAATTAGGGAGAAAAATCACAGGGGTGGATATTCCTGCTATACAGAACATCATGCCCCGCTTAGAATACCATCCAAACTCATGCTCCTCTCCTGTTTATCTTTGTTTTCTTTCCTCCCATTCATATAGAAAACCTTATTGCAATACATTAGGTAGTTCAAAGTTCTCAAAATATAGCTATCAAGAATTGCTCTCCATCACTTCAGCTTTAAAAGTGCATATTGGTGCCCCTGAGGGAGCAGCTTCTTCCCGTTATCCACTTGTGCCTTCTCTATAAACTACACCTGTATCAGATTTATTTCTGTCATTCAGAATTCTTCTCACTAGTGTTTGCAACTGCCATGAACCTGCTCCTCCATTTTTCTTTAAAAAAAAAAAAAAAAAAAAAAGCAGTGTTGTGTTTTATGACATAATTAAGATTAAAATAGAAAAAAGACCTCAGGTTATGGACTGTATTATGAGAGCAATAAAACTGACCTTAAAGGATTATAAATGAAGTGATGAGGCTTCTCTTACCAACAGCTTGCTTACCATTTTCAGATTTACTGTCAGCAAGAGTGGTTAGTGGGCTGCAATTTCTGCAGTCTGTGAGACAGAACATTCTTTATAATTGCCTGGAAAGTGAGAGAGAAGCAGATTCTTCACTGATATCATGGGAAATAACTAAGCAGTAGAAGGATATGGCCTTTTTGATGTGGCTTACTTCTCTGAGCATTTGCTGAGATCATTAACATAACGTTGTTACGTGTCACCAAGTCACCTCAGACGTATGGTGACCCTATGAATAAGTGACCCACAAAATGCCCTGCTCCTCAGCAATCCTGCTAAATTCCTCTGAACTCAAGGCTGTGGTTCAGTTACAGTGTTTTTTCCATCTCATATTTGGTCTTCCTCTTTTCCTGCTGCCATCAACTTTTCCTAGCATTATTGTCTTTTCCAGTGAGTCTTGCCTGCTCATGATGTGCTCTCAGTTTCATTATTTTTGCTTCAGGAGAAACCTCAGGCTTGATTTGATCTAGGACCCACTTGTTCAACTTTCTGGTGGTCCAGAGTATCTGCTAAGCTCTCTCTCAGCACCTTATTTCCCTTTACATTCATACATCTCCCTTTAGGAGCCTGTTCAAGTATAAAGATAATTAGCAGAGGCCTTTCTCTTGGTTCCATCACCTTCAGAGGTGTGTTTGGTGGGGACACAGGATCCTTCTCTGTCACTGTACCCAAATTCTGGAACTCACTCCCACTGGAGGCCAGGTGGCTTCATCTTTGTTGTCCTTCTGCAAACAGATGAAGAACCTTTCTCTATAGGCAGGCTTTCCCTTAGTGACTACCTTGGTACTTTTGATGTGTTTTTGATGTTGATTTTGTATGATTATTTTTAAATTTTAGAAATATGTTATGTACAATACTTACTTTTTTAAGCTTTTAAGTCTTGTCATTTTACTGATGAAACTTGACTTGGGTCCTTTTTAAGGTAAAAGGCAGAGAAAGAAAGAAAGAAAGAAAGAAAGAAAGAAAGAAAGAAAGAAAGAAAGAAAGAAAGAAAGAAAGAAAGAAAGAAAGAAAGAAAGAAAGGAAGGAAGGAAGGAAGGAAGGAAGGAAGGAAGGAAGGAAGGAAGGAAGGAAGGAAGGAAGGAAGGAAGGAAGGATGGATGGATGGATGGATGGATGGATGGATGGATGGATGGATGGATGGATGGATGGATAAATCAATAAATTCTATGAATCTTTTTTCCCCTGTCAGGTTCTTCATTGTCCAGCTTTTGCATCTGTACAGTGTAACTGGGAATATAATAAGGCAGATGATTTGGGCTTGATCCATAGTGAGATATTTGTAAATATCTTACTTCTAATTCCTTCATTGCTGCCTTTCCAAATCTCAGACTTCTTCTGATTTTCTGGCTGCAGTTTCCATTTGTATTAATGATTTAACGAATCTGTTGTTTCATTCGGATTGTCTGATCATAGGTTTTTTAATTCATGAAATATTCGGCAGTGGCTTCTTTTGCGCAATACTAACAAAAGTTAGCTTAAATGTCATTGGCATTGTCTGTGAAAGATCCTCTGCCAGCATCACTTTTAGCTACCGCTTCTGCCCAGTAGCTGCCTCTCATATCAACATTACAACTTTCCATTCTCTTCCACTGATGCAATTGTTACTCCTGAAGACGTTGGATGTATCTTAGTGTCTCATCTTTAACCATTCCACCTTGGGTGACCCTGATAAGAGTTCAGGCTTGTAATGAATGAAATCTGGCCTTCTGACGGCATTGTTCTCAGCTTCTCTGACACACTCAGTTCCCCTCACCACAGTAAGGTGTACATATGAGAGAGAGAGAGAGAGAGAGAGAGAGAGAGAGAGAGAGAGTCTTCATTTAACTTTAGTTCTTAATTTTTATAAAGCGGGATACCTGGGGTAATTGAAAGCATGGCTGTCCTTAATCCAGTTTTAGGGTCAAACTTGACAATATACTTAGCACATATATAGAAGATTTGCTCCCTCAAGTGGTGAAAGATGTCTGTTTGTCCTAGTATATGCTTTCCTCAATCAGTCTTTCTTCATAGTATAATGCAAATAGGATCTCCAACAAATATTTGCAATGTGTATTATTTTTCCTGTATTGTACCAGTAAACCAGCTATCCCCCTTTTCAGGTTATTATGTGTCATTCAGCCTTTCATGGCCAAAGTGTTCAGTCACCATTCAACTGCTTTTTAATCCTTCCCACAACTGTTTGAAAGGCTTTCTACATTTTTGGAGTACTTTTCTAAATCTTTGGTTTCCCTCCAGCTTGCTTTAATCTTTTCCTTCTACATGTGGATGGTGCCATTTTGGTAAATACAAATAAACAATACCAACTGAACCAATTGATATAATAATAATGATCAACTGCCAGTAGACGAGGTGCTTGATTTCTGTCTCTAGATGTGTATGTTTCATCCCTTTAATAGCTTCCTCAAGCATTAAAATCCCTGACTGGAACCTAGTATAGTCATCAATATATTTAAAATTTGAAAATTTTATCTTCTTGGTTCTTTAGAGTCAGGCAGGAATGACTACAGTAATTCACCCATAAACTGTTTGTCTTGCAGCAGTGACTGTAGGTTGTGAAAGGAAATAAGTTGACTTGGATGAGAAAGCAGTTAGAAAAGAACACAATCAAACAGCAAGTCCAGGGCCATTAGATAGAGGTTACCTTGGGCAGCATATTCTGGGTGTAATGGAAGGGCAGGGAATGGATAGATTTTAAATTTGTTGTTGTGTTTTTATTGTCAGAAGAAGAAAGAGCTTTGTAGAACTTTGTACCTTATATGCCGTAATAATTTCCCCTCACAGTACTGTTTATCCTGACATGGATACCTGGAGGGTGTCATTTGCTGCTTTACCGTAAGCAGCAAAATGTCTTGTGCCCAACCCCGAACGAGACAATAAAATCACATTTTGGGTGCAAACCTATGAGGGGGCATGAGTGGCACCAGGTAGTTCAACTTTGTTGCTCTTTCTGTGTCTTCAGCTAAATTATTCACCTGTTCTGCTAGGTTGGGGGCATGTGAGAGATAGAAGTAAACACATTTTAATGACTGAGTGTTTAAGGAAGTGCTGTTTCCATGGGGTTAACCTTCCATTTAATGAAGTCCAAGTGGAAGAATGAATGAATAATACACTTACGGTATCCTATTGCAAGCTCATGACTTGGACTAAATGGTCTCTGTGTGCTTACAGCCCACCCCCCTTTCTTGTTTTAACTGTAGGAGTCAAGACACCCAGTTTGGAAGTGAGAGTGCTTAAAGAGCATTAATGTAAAGTACTTTCCAGAGTTGATCCTGAGTGAGACTTCTGACCTTCTTTTATTTCAAAGAGATTTAGACATCTGTCCAGGATCTCTTGCCATCCATCATCCATATTCAATGTCCCTGTGCCACCGTCTTGTTTGCTCCCTCCTCTCCCCTCCCGCTGCTGCTTATTCTAACAGCTGCTCCTGGAAGATCTCTTTCTCTCTGTCTGTCTCATTTTCTCTCTCCCCTTTTTAAAGCACAGGCCACTTAAGGTCTTGTCAAAGCAAAAAAGGTCTGTCTACTTGACTTGTGGATGAAGCAATAAAAGAAAAGCAAACCTGGCCCAAAGCCTCTTGGTGGCCCATGGCTTTATTCTAGAAGGCAGAAAACTAGAAATAAATAGAGCAGAGCTTGGAAAAGTTTGTTTAAAATTCCTGGGGTCTCCTAGCATGGCTAGTGCAAGAAACTTTACTATTCAACATAAATTACTTTTTATTTCTGTTTTGCTTTTTCCTATAAATTACTGGATTACTGCTCAACCAACGAAGGAACTGCTCAGAACGTGAGTGCCTTTTAAGTGAGCGTGTGCAGAGGGACTTGCTGTCACCACACTAAGTAACCATAACTTGCCCCTATGCATCTACCTGGAGGAGGTCTTCTGGATCAAAGGCCCTGCCAAGAAGTTATAGGGTGGTAGAGATGGAGCCAGAGTTCATATAATTAAGTCACCAGGACTTTCTCATTAGCAGGAACGATTACATCAGTTGTCTTGCTTACGCTTCTGCTGACTTTCTTGTCTATTTTAATTTTAAATGCAACCTTCACTATACCTGAGGGAGGGGGATGAATTTCCCAGCAACAATGGATAACAGCGAGCTATCTGTCTTGTAATACAAAAGCATGTTGGGATGGCTTGATCCTGACTGGGGAATTAAGACCCAGTTAGCTTTACTAAAGGTTTGCTGCAGATAGAAACACTAAATTAGGATTTCTTTTTTTAAAAAGTACAAATCAACATAGCAGATTGCATTGGCGGGCTCTCTTTCTGAGGCATAGCCTTAGGGGCTGTCATGAACTTCATAATGTGCCACTACATTACTGTCCCTGAACCCCGGCACTTCTTTTAAAAGTGATCTTGAAGTTATGACCTCATGTGGCTAAATTACACTGTTGTTTACCTTTCTCTCCTGCAAATATATCTGTGGCAGCACATAGGCAAGAGTTGGTTTTTGCTTTGCTTTGCAGGCTGCATTTATCTGTTCAGGAGCTGGAAACTAGAACTACAAATAGATTTAAAGGAAAAGCCTTGGCTTAGGTTCTGTCTCAAGTTAAATAGGACATTTATCCTACATAGTTGTTCTCTGGCGTTTTCCTTATTCTAAAGAAGAAGGCTCTAGTGTCTTTTCGCTGTCAGCTCTGTGTTGGTCTGAAGGTGGAAAATAGACCAAGAAGCAAACCACCTCCACATGCTAGTATTCCACTGGAGATTTCAGCATGGAGAGTAAGATAAGAAAATATTCATGTCAAAGAGGATGTTTGCATACAATTAACTATCTAGCTGTTGTGGGCAGACTGAAGAGGACCCTTGAAATACACCAGCTGGAGCTTCATGTGAAAGAGAGACAGCTGAAATTCAATAATTTGTTTTGAGCATTAGAACTAAAGATAGTTCACAATTTTTCCTGCATAAAAATCCACTCCTTATTACCTCAAAATAACAGAGTTATGTGACACCTACTCATTACCTGAAGCATTCTTCTAGATATAGTCACCAAAGTCCCGTAGTTTAGCATAGTAAGTGGCAACAAGAATAGGCCCATTGAATCAGTGAAACTGATGAAGGAGTTGACTCACCCAATCTCCACCGATTCAGGGGACTACTCTATTTGCCATTTACTATACTAACCAACAGGACTGCAGCCATTGTTTATTTCAAATTTGTGCACAGTTTTGAAGCTGATGTCACTAGTTTAATTTGCTGAATCCAGACATATTTCTCTTGTGCCAATTTATTTCATGCAAATTACAGTGACATTTCAAAATATTTCACTCCTCTAGAGATAGGAGTGCATAACTTTTCATGAATAACTTTTCAAGCTTAATTACTCCACAACTCTCATGTGTATCTCTGCATTGGTGTGTTTCATTATGCCATTGGCATGTCCTCTCTGACGTATACAGCCGTGTGCACTATGGGAATGATTAGTTCATAGGGTCATCATAACTAATATATGATTTGACAACATATAGCAACATAAGACAATTATGACTATGTGTATGATTTAAAGTGCCTTTAACTCATTGTCTTGTTAGTGTCTTAGTACTGTAATTGTTTTATCGTCCCTGTCTTCTTCTTTTTTATATAGCCCTGGGAAAAAACCCTCTAAATAATCAGTTGCCAGTACATTTTGAAGTGCCCGGCTTTAAAAAGCCAAATTAAACTAATTTTTCTACATGAGACTTCATCTCTCTTTCTGTTTGAGGTTCATTGGATATTTCCAACTTATCTCATTTTTTATTCCTATGAAGGTCCTTCACACCCACAGGAATCTTTCCAGACATGCAGGAAGCAATGACATGAGAGATGAGACTTAGGTGATCTTTTCTTTGGACATTGTCTTCAGATGGCAGAATAATAGGGATTGGACGTTTGGGTGAAGATGAATGAAAAGCAACATGGAAGAGGCGCTGACATTCGTTGTTAGATTCTTTCCTTGCATCCCTAAATTATCCATTTGAAAGAACAAGAGGAACTCAGATGTTCTGTGTTCATTCATGTTTCCCTCATTAATTGTCTTCATTCCACCAATGTATGTAAAATTGCTTCACACTGATAGTCCAACAAAGTGCCCACTCACCCCGCTCTCCTTTTGCCTTGCCACTGTGACTGTTGTCCTGAACCTTGTTGCTCCATCGGCCCTTCTCCTTTTGCCTCACGCTGTGCTGCCAACCATGCCTTTCCTTGCCCTGCCAGCCCTATGCTCTTTTCCTTCCTTCTCCTTGACTTACTCAGTGAGGGGAGATGAACCTAAGTGACCTGAAAGAGGTGCCCCCTTTCATGATAAACGAAAGGAGTGGTGTAGGAGGAAAACAAAGGAAAAAGAGGCAGCCCCTCTTCAAAGAAATGGAACCAAAAACAGAAACAAAAGTTTATGTCATGCACATCCCTAGATAACACCTATATAGGGATTTTGAGTTCTCTTGGTGAAAGCCAGTGACATATTTGGGCAGAAAGACAAATTGCCGATTTGTAGTGCCTAATATTCTAAGAGGGACAAAGAGGCACCAGAGAGATTAAGTGAATGAGATGAGCATATCTGCAATATAGAATAGTTATTTAAAACTTGGTAACTGGAGCTGCGACGGTAGGCCAGGCTAATTTGAGTGGCTGAGTGTCCTTTTTTTAGAGAGCAGCAGCCTTTTGGAAGCAATTTGTCCAGATCACTTTCCAATTTTAATTTCAGCCAATATTAAAAATAACCTGGTCACCTGTGGGAAAGCTGTTAATGAAATGTATGCACCGGAAACTCAGTAGCACATCATAGCACATCTGGGTCAGAGGTCATCTGAGACCTTGGCAGGGTGCAAGGGAGACCTGAAGTGCCTTGGATTTGGGAGTATGTTTACAGTATAACTTACCTCTTCAGTCTGGTTTTTTTTTAAAAAATTCCGTTCTATTGATTTTAATGGTTTCAGTTCTGTTCTTATGATATTGTTATTCTTCTTCGTTGCTCTTTTATATTTTGTTTTTGGGATTTTTTATGGGAAAGACTGGATGAAAATGTACCGAAATAAGCATATATTTTCCATGCATCTGGAACTAGTGCTATAGCTTACTGTTGGACAATTCACCCATCTACCATTCATTAGAAATAATTTCTAATATTTGTTTGCTTTAAATTCTTGCACCATCCAGTCACAAAAGTGAGAGTATGTCATTCTAGTTTCCTCTCCATTTGGTGTCCGGCTGTACATCTGCACGTTATGGCGCAGATCTCAGAGGACGTTTTGTCATTACAAAGGAGATAAATAGAGGTACATTGAGCATTCTTGCAAGCTGCCAGGATGTGAGGTTGAGGTGGAGTTGTCATGCTCCTGAACTTTTCGCTCTTTGACCTCTGACAGTATTCTAAAACACTTTGAGAGCAAGACAAATGTCACAGAGGCATCCATGTTTGTTAATTCAAGGGGCCGCTTGCATATAAAATACAAAGCAAAATCTTATTTTAACATCAAAACTGTCATACAGATGAGGAGAGCAGAACACCTAAACATATTACATATTTCCTTGATACTGAACAATCAGCTGGGTCTGAGGGGAAAGTGCCTGTAATGTAAGAACAAAAGAAACAAGATCAAAAGTTTCACTAATACAGCATTCTGTTCCTACAGTTAGTTCCCTATGGAAGAAGCGCCATACCACAACGATTCCCCAGAAACAGGTCCTCAGCTTTTCCAGAGAGAAGAAAAGTTCCACCCTCTTTCTCCCAGTTGGTTCTTGTTCGTTTACCAATATCCAAACCTCACTTTCAAAAAAGTCACTTCTGAAAAGAAAAGAAAAATTCTCTTTGACTCCTTTAAATAAACATGTAAGAAATCCACTTCCCTGCTGGATGTTCTCTTCTAGAACCATTTGTGGATGTGTGAAAATTGAAAGGCGGGTAAATATTTCTAAAAATATTTACTGTCTGTGATCTGGAAATGAACTTCCTGGGAAGCACCATAACACTAAACGTCCCCCCCACTCCCCTGGGGAAAAACCTAGGATGAAAGAGACCATCCCTTGAAGAGGGAGAAAAAATTATGGGAGATCATGGAAAATCTCAATTTTTATTGAAACAAAGGGGATACTATATGAATGACAGGGAAAATACCGATAACACAAGTGACAAATCAGGTACATTACAGAGAACAGATGTACTGTCTAGAAGAGCCCAGGTATAGTCTGCCACCAGGACTGATAATCTATAGCGATAAATGGCTAGTAACTGTTTCTAGTAGTAGCCTCATTCTCCATGAGTCTGTCTAATGCCTTCTTGGAGCTCTACAAGTTTGTGCCCATCATGACATCCTGCAGTGGTGAATGCCACAGTTTTACTGTACCATGCTGTAAGTGATAGACTTTTCTTTTCCTGTCCTGAATCTCTGACACTTTTATTTTACTGAATGGCCTCAAGCATTCATGAAAAAGTAAACAGAGAAAGAAGATTTGTGAGGGAGGGAAAAAGTCTTGGCTGAAAACTTCAGAGGCTTGTCTGAGTGCATCACAACATCATTGTTTATAGCTGCCACATCCATAATTACAATTGCCTTGATGCGATCCTGCTTTTGGTAAGAGAGGAACAAGGAGGAGGAGGGTAACAATGACAATAACAATGGGGATGATAACCACTCCAGATTCTACTATTAGGAACGAAAAAGAAAACATTCTTTCTGATCCTTGCCTCTGCATGATGCATAACGTCATGGAAACTCTTTTGCTTTTTTTCCTAAGTAAACACACACACACACACCCAGAAACCCTTCATCATAGAGGCATATTATTGGTGAGGGAGGAGGAGGAGGCACATTCTTACATCTCATTTGATGTAAAAAGTAGCCGCCGCCACTCTATAAATGAATATGCCAAGCCATTGAATAAGAACAGAAGAAATGAACTCTGATGTTCCCCATTTGGTACAGGCCTGCAGTTGATAATTAAACCCATCACAATTTCTTCTGTTAACTCGTATATGGCAGAGGTGCAATGGGGACTGTGCTTAAAAGGTCCTAAAATCATCCCCCAAAAAATGCATGCTCTAGCACTGTGCCAGAAAGATACAGGTCAGGTCTTAAAGAGGAAGGATGGCTCCTTTCAAGTAGAAACGCAAGCAGACAAGGTCTTTTTCCCCCCATGCCAAACAGTGCTGTTAGGGAACCATATACTGTACTGTAACTATATGCCAGTGTGAACAGGCTTGTGTCGAATGATCTCATGCTGACTTCTCACCAAATTCAACTAAGCAGAACTGGAGAGTTAATCCAATCCCTGGTTCAATCTAATAGCCATGCCTTCTTCTTACAGCCATATCCAGACTTGTTGTCTTATCGCATAAAAACTGGTTCTGGGATAAGACTGACACAAGCATGCCTGTCTTCTACATCTAATCAAGCTCTAGAGGCATAAATCTGGCATAATTGAAAAAATAGTTCACATTTCATGTGCCAGAACTTGTATGAGATCTTGTATGAGACATTACAATTGCTTGGTCACATGGATCCCAATGGATTCTTTTCATGTTGTAAATGAAAGTTAGGTAAGGATTGACACTGCGCTGATACTCATATAGTCATTATCGTTAAGCCTACTCTAGACATGAAGACTTATGTGTATTTAAATAAGGAACTCCAGGGTGTTTTAACTGCATCCCTTTACCGATTTTATTTCAATTGCTCACAAAACTTGCCTTCTCGTTCTAGATAAGTGTATGCTTAATTTTTATTCTAATGTTTTCTAGTGTGCTGTCTCAGAGGCAATAGTGAAGTATGAAATATGTTTTATAAATTCTCCTGTGAATAAATAAACTTCGTTCACCTAGCATTGCAGTAGTTTTGTAGTATCACATGCTGTGAAACAAGAGTGATGATTCAGAAATCCCTGATCTTCACTTACCTGTTTTGGTGCATTCTTGGTTCACTTAAACCTGTGATTCACCATTTGAGCTCAAATCAATAAATCTAAGCTGAAAGCATCTCATACTGGCTAATTTTAGAATGAATGGTTGTGCAAATATAGGGCTTAAGTAGCACTTAGAATAGGGAAGGAAACAGATTCATTGCCATTCGATACCAAAGTCTTCAGTCCCCTATACACCAGTGAAAAAGGTTGCCTTGAACTAGAAATATGGGTCTCACATAGGCCTCACAGTTCTTGTAGCAGGATCAGGCAATGGCTTCAGTTCAAGTAAACTGCTGGGTGGGCCAAAGGAAAGGTAATTTCCTTCAAAGCAGGACAGAGGAACATGTGGTTTTGCAGGTGTTGATGAACTCTAGCTCCCTTCATGCCTGGCCATTGTCTATAGTGGCTGGGGCTGATGGGAACTGTAGGCAAACATTATTTGAAAGGGGCACTCACATTCCTTATCCCTGACCCGTATTATATTGTTCTGTTTGTTATGTATCCCATCTGTGGGCAGATATTGAATAGCTCATTGTTATCAAGGAGAACTAAAGCTGCGATTTTGATTCTTCCCAAAATATTCATGGGCTGCAATCTCATCGGTCGGGTTCCTAGTACCTACTTTTTTTCTTTCTTTTTTGCCTCTTCTCATTCTCCCCTAGGAATGAAGCGCCCTTTAAGCCCATGCCACTCCCCTGAGAGCGGCATCTGCGGGAACTTAACAGACAGTACTGGTATAGGAAGCCTGCCAGAGCAGCGCTCGAAAAGAGAGAAGAAGCACCCAACATTCACACTCTGTGAGGTGTGCAATATCCAGCTCAATTCAGCCGTCCAGGCCCAGATCCACTACAATGGGAAATCTCACCAGAAGCGCCTCAAGCAGCTCAATAAAGGCAAAGTCCTGCCAAATCAAGGTAAGGTCCAAGTCTTTGGACCAAGTCTCTGGGAAGTGTGCTGGTAAGCCTAAAAAAGGGGTGTGTCTCCTTCCACAAGGGTAGCATCATTCTGTATATTACCATTGTTTCTTTTCGGAACACTTGCTATTCTCAGCTGCCCAAATATGTTCTGCTTTTTAACATAATTATTCCCTTTCATCTTTGCTGCTCCTCAGAGCACCGATGTAATGCTCCATCTCTTAACAGTTCCTCAAATCTCTCAAATCCATTTTTATAAAGCCTTTGTCTGAATACCCCTTTAGCTCTCAATGCCCTCGTTGGAAACTTTGTTGCTTGAGAAAATTATTCTTTGTGAATTCTACTGTGAACTGCTCTGATTCAAACTCCCAAGACTGATGTGTAGATTGGAATGCAGTTATCAGTTGGATTTCAGACTTTTCTAAACTTAGCAATGCATTTCCTGGCTCTGAAAAGTTCCAAACTGTGCTAAAAACATGTTTCTAGGGCAAAATGCTTAGGACTCTATGATTCAGGATATAATGCATTTAGAAGAGTGGATTTTTATGAGAAAATATATTGAACAATGTATATCTAAGTATGAATTTTGATATGGATTAAAGAACTGCCAGCCCTTATAGATACAAAACAAAGCAGACTGATGAATATTCATACAGAACTTTGACATAGGCCAAAAGCAGAACCCTTCACCTCCATTTGAAATGAAACCTGCTCAGTGGTTCCCAGCCTCACGTCCACAGATGTTGTTGAATTATAACTGACAGAATTCCTGACCATTGCCCATATAGAGTAGGAATTATTAGAATCATGGTCCTGCTATGTTTGGGGACACCAGATAATAATGGAGTCAGTTCCCCGATTCTTGACTGTGAACATTTTGTAGGAAGAAGAATGTGCCTTTCTGTTATTACTCCACAAAGCACCGTGTGTGTTGATGGCATTGTGTAAATTATGAATTAATAATAGTCTCCCACCTACTCAATAGGTTTGTTTTCTTTCTCCCATTATGAAAAGAGCTGCACAGTTCCTCCTAAAGGTGATTAATTCCTGACTGTTCAGACATGTGGACATGACCTCCTTTATCACCTGCACCAGGACTGGGCTCATTGTGGACTTACGGAAGTTTTTGTACTGCAGCTCCCATCAGTCATAGTCAGCATTGCCAATGGTGAGGAATAATGGGACATACAGTCCAATAACAGCTAGAGGTTATACATTGTCTGCTCTGAGCTGTATCCTCAGTAGATTCATGACGTGGTTGCAATTTTCCTCTTTTTCTGAACTTTCTTTGGGGTTTTGGTATTGTGGGTTAATAAGAAGCACAGTCTCAATGATGGCCTTAAAAACTAAGTACCTTTTGTTGATAGTTCATGCTAGAAAAGCACATTAACAGAAATTTTGGCAATATGAATGCTTTATTTAAATGTGTCAGATAAATATTGGTTAAACAACAGGAACTAGTCAACTTAAAACCCTTTAATAATTTGCTGCCTTAGAAGTTCAACTCTTTGATTTAAAGGGAAAAAAAAGAAAACATTTAGGGATAGATTATGCTTGCTTTTAACAGGTAACACTAAAGTATATGCAGATATATGCCTCATTTCCTAAACACAATTTGGTGAATGCGAAGACTTTGTGAGTTTCTACCTGCCCTTCTCTTCCCTCTTCCACTTAATTTTTTTTCACAATTTTTCTTTTGGTTGTCCATCATGGTTAATGTTTATTTCTTTTTCATTTTTAAACAGTGGTTTAGCTCAAACTGTTGTTTGCATAGCTGCATCTACAGTTTGGAAAGTGGTAAGATCTAACACGGGTTCAGAAATCATGCTAAATTACCCGATATTGTTCCAAACTATGTGGAAATTGGATGTATAAGAAAGAACTGGGTTGAGCAGCCCAGACATTTCCATACTGTACCTGATGTCTTGAGTGTGTGCTGGTTTGCATGCTTCATATATTTCTGAGCACTGAGCATGAAAATCTTAAGGGAGATTCTAAGCATATTCAAATAAACATACAGTACTTAGAATTTCCCTTTGGATCCTTGCACACAAGTTATTTCTTCAAGGGAATGGGAAGGTATTAGCCTGTGAGCTGTTCTTTACTTCCTAATGATGTTTGGAAGATCAGACAATGTGGCATCTGCCTGTGATATGCATAGGAGTTTTTGTTTTGTTTTGTTTTTTGTTTGTCTTTTGGCTGCAGTTTAAAGTCATGTGACAATCACATGGTAAATTGATCATTGTTTGCATCTCCTTGAGATAGTGGTTGAGGCATTCCATTTTTAGACTGCTGTGATTGTGTCCTCTTGGGAAAACTTTTAATATGTTTTAAAGCTGGGTTGAGGGGGATATGCTAGCTTCTTAAATCGTTTCATTTGAAGATTGTCCACTCTGCCCTCACGCTGGCCACTCCAGCTGCTGGGGTGAGATGGGGACAAAGCTGCTTGTCCCTTTAGAACGCTTGACTACTTCTGTCCCTTTAAGAATGTTCCAGCTGTTCCCATTTGTATCCACAGAATGCACCACAGAAATAAAGGGCGCCTGGTTTTGCAGTTGTCCAAAAAATACTGATCCAAATATGGATCCTCCTGAATCCCCATGATTTTAACATGGGATCGGCCCCCAAACATTGTTCAGTCTGTGAGCTGAGATTGTTCCTGTGACTGAGATTTTTTCAGGGAGATGATCCTACATAAAAATCATATGGATCCATGGAGATCTGTGCCTCTGATCCATCTTTCTGCCCAAAGACAACTCGGGGGGGGGGGAATCAAGTAGGGAAGGTGAGCGAGGGACCTAGTAGGAGGAGGATCGGTCAGGTAGGGTGAGTGAGGGTGCTGGGAGGCTTGTGATTGTGCTGGCAGGGATCAGGCAGGGTGAGCAAGGGGACATGGAACCAAAGAGCTGGGTGGCAGAGGGCAGCTGGGCAGGGAGCAGTTTATGGCAGGAGATCAGGGCACACTGGGCAATTCAAGACATTAGACCGTGACTTCAGCCCCCAAGCTAAAATAAATGACCCTACCGGGAGGAGGTTAAATGACACTTTTCCACATAGAATAACGCAAGTTCGGGGGGAGGGGGCGGTTTCCACTGTGATCCACTTTTTTAACATTCATGCAATTGCAGCAAAATGAGGTTCAAATACTAGTTCTTTTACCAGTATAATCAGGAGGGCTTTAGTCTGTGGAGGTGACAGTGTCACTTGAACATTAAAAGCCAGTGTTTCAAACCCAAATGTACATTCTGTATCACAATGACATTCAGATTTCATATGCTGTGATCGGATTCCGTTTCAGATTTTGACAACTCATTTTGTGCGGGAAATATCACAGGAAAAGTCTTCTTAACTTTCATAACTTCATCTTTATTGGTTACATGTTGATCAATATTATTCATAATTGGATCAACATGCCATAACTGTCCAACACGAATTCCCGCCCCACATCCATAGAACTCACAGGGGTGCTGGGCCACGTCGGTGGGTTTCCGGAGGGGAGCGCTCCATACTGCACAAATGGTGCAGCAGCATGGATGCCGGGCCCCGTCTCCTTCTGGAGGAGGGGTGCTATACCAAGAGTCCGAGTGAATCACTTGGCGTCCTCTACCTTCATTCTTAGGGGAGACTATGACCGACCATTCCAGCGTCTCTTGTTTCACCTCACCTACTCCCTTTGGTGTGGGAACTGAAAACATATGATTGTCACAGTAGGCGCTTTCCCCACTTTCTATGGTTTATAACTGAGCTTTGGTTGGTCATTGGGACATAAGCACAGGCTTAGTTTGCAAGAATGGTTGCTTAGTCATGCACATCCACCAAAATCATGTCTCTGGAACACCAGTGGGCTTCAGCTTCTACTGACAAACTATCATATTCTCTGGTTTGGCCCCGTGTGATCTCCTGGCATTTCAGAAGGATCCTGGAATGACACAGGAGAAAATGAAGAGAGCAGGGGTCAGAAACATGGCTGAAGCCCTACAGGTCTCTTTAATATCACCACTCTCAATTGGTTTATGGTGTTGGTTGAGAAATACTACCAGTATTGTTGCCAGTAATCTTTGCCAATGTATTTGAGTGTGTGTTTAAAAAATATGAAGCAGAGCTTGGGGGCCACTTGCTGCCGTTTTGTTGTTGTTGTTGTTGCTTGGCTGGCCCTTTTCTCAGCAGCAGAAGAAGGCAGCAGTGAAGCAAGTCATAAAAAGTATATGCATTTACTGTGTGATTCAGTGGGGTGAACACAATTTATTGTTTATTCATCTCAGTAATTTGTAAGTAGCAATTATCACCAGCCTCTGTTGAATCGGGAGGGCTGAAAAATTATAGTAATGGGTCAGTGGTGCTTCTTTTGAATGCATTCCAGTTAAGCCTTATTGGAAAGTTGTTTTAGTCAATCTCATATGATCCTGTTATCAATCACATTATTGATACGACAATTTAACATGTGAGTGTATGGATGCACATGTGTGCAGGGCTTGAAAAGTTACCTCTAAGGAATAATTAGCACAACTTGGAAGTAACTTGTCACAAATAATTGCTGAAATCCTGTTGCTTGGCATAATAAATCATAACTAGTATAGGTTCATTGAATCAAGGGGATGTGGTGAGTCAAAACTTCTATAAATTCCATTGATTCTATAGGCTTACTGTAGTTGTGACTTACTGTGCTAAGCAACAGGATTTCAGCCAATGTGTTATTGATGCAAGAAGGATGGCTTTTTTTTCTTGTTGAAATTAACATTATATACCCTTCCTTAATTTTCATCCAGGCAGACAGAACATTTTAGTACCCCAGGGTTGCATTTTGTTGCAAAATTCTCACAGTAGACCTGCAAGGTGGGCACTTCACTGCTTGTCATTTGCAGAGTTATAAACAGTGTCCCAAAGTTTTAGAACACATGCCACTGCTGGGGTTTTATCTAAAAACAGGCAAAAAGCCCCACACTCTATACCTGGAATAAAAATTATCAAGTCACACGTGAATGTACGTCAGCTGCTCCAACCTGCAGGACATGCTAGATGAGGATCATAAGGGATGCAGTCCAGCACCTTTGGAGAGCACCAGACTAAGGAAAGTTCATGTAACATCATAGTTGCTCCACCATCATTCAGGTGAATGTATGAACTTCATATCTTGGAAAGCAGCATTATTGTCTCAGGTGTTTGATTAAGAATGGTTGTCTTCATGCAGGTAAGTTACCAATTAACGTGGAGCCATCAAGTAATGACTGTACATCAATGAATTTTACTAGCCAAATGTGTCCATTTCTCCTTCTCCCCGCTGCACATTGTTTTACACA